>NC_142363.1:9018296-9369296 GCF_059441175.1 Urocampus carinirostris
ATGTAAAAAAGGCAAAGATCTGAAATTAGCACTGTGGTGAATGAAAAGCAACCCTCAAACAAGAAATGTCTCTTACCTTCTGTGCAGAAGCGTCCTTTATATTCTGTTTTAGAGCAATCGCAGACCGGTTGTCCTTCCGCCACGATGCATGTGCCTCCGTTCTCACACGGGTTGACAGTGCACCAGCCCTCGGACTCCAGCGGCACTTTTAGACTCTCCAGGAACAGAGGTTGCGACTTTCCATACTTCAGGTCTGTGATTGCGCCCTTGAACGGCTGCATGTTGCGCACGGTAGGCAGTGTGAGAGCGCCATTTCGGATATCTTGCGGAACGCCGCCCAGGAACAAGTCGCTGACAATTTTCATGAACTGGCGCTGAGGCCGCACTTCGTCTGCTTTGGCCTGCCCGTCCAGGGCCAGTACCGTGCGCAGGTTGTACCTGCCTATCGTAGCAAAATGCCAGTTGTTGTCGTCCACCCTTCTGTCGGACACTACCGTCGTTTCGGCGCAATCGATGCTGAAACGGAGTTGGAGTCGGCCCTCGACTACGGACAGCAGCAGAAAGTCACAGTAGCCTCCGTCGTCAAAGTAGAGTAGCAGCGCCTCTGAGAATTCGGTTTTGAACTGGAAGCTGAGGTCACCGCGTACGCTCGCATCCCAGCGGAGGTATCGTGCCCATTGGCCTTGTGTGCCTAAAAATTGCAATCCGGCGCATGTGCTGAGGAACATCTGCAGCTTCATAAAAAAACTCAAGAGATCCATATTTGCAAAAAGAGTAATCCGACAGAAGTATGATTGCTTTCAGTCCGGTTGGACTAAATTGTATCTTTAAAATAACACACGAATAAAAATAATTCTCTAAAGGGTCAAGGGCAGTAACAGTATAACAGTCGTTGCGGTTAACAGTCGTGAAATTGTCGAGTAGCTGGCAGGCATTGGTCTTAGCTTTCCTCCTGAGGGTCCACAGTTGGAGAGGAGGTATTCTTTAGATTGTTTATTGTTGTGTTTGTTTACACTTTTGTGCTCATGGTTTCAAGACGTATGGTCCAAGGTTCTGGTGGAAACCAATCCTCTGGCTTTTCTGTAAAGCAACAGTTTTTCCTTCATGTTTCACATTGGGGAGTAAAGCAGACTTGGGATCAGCTTGTCTCTCTTCGCTCCATTACTGTCAAAAACAGAGAAAATGTAGGGTCAATCAGCAACACACTTACTTTGAAAGTCAATCCGTAGAAATAGACTGTAGAGCACGGACATGTTCATGATATTCTCGCGGCCCGGCCCAATAGTAACATAAGTAATGACTTATGCTATCGGTGTGTGATTGTGTGTGTGTGAAACACATTGTAAAGTGCTTTAGGAGGTCTTCATTGACTTGAAAAGCGCTATATAAACACAGACCATTTACATTTACTTTTTGGCTAAACTCTTTCCGATAATGCTTCATTACATTGTACAACATGGCACCGTGAGTAAAAAATAATGTGATGATGACATCAACTAGAATGCCTTTTCTTATGTCATCTACATTCCTACTGGTCTAGTAGTTATGATTCGGCGCGCACACCGCCACGAACTTGGTTCAACTCTCGTTGTATCTAATGCTGAGTAAATTGGTTCAATAGTATTTGTTGACCGAAACAATCATTTCTCAAATAAGGTAATTTATCATCGCAAATTTCGTGAAAAACGTGCATACAAACTTTGGGGGTTTTGGGGTTTAAGAATGCGTGTGTACATGTCTAAGTACGGTAAAGACAAAAAATAAGGCGAAATAAGGCAGTTTTCTTTTGTTTTGCAGCCCGGTAACAAATTACCCACGGTCAGGTACCGGTTCACGGACCAGTGGTTGCTAACCACTGCAACTCTTGACGAAGAGGTTGACACATTTCCTCTATAGAATTACGATTTAAACATGTGGAAAAGAATAATTTTCCTACATGAGTTACTCCAATATAGAAGGAACTGTTATTGTTATGCAAAAGGAGGGAATGTGTCATAGTACTACAACTTACAAAGTACAAACTCCAGACTAAGATGAGGTGAAGACCCAGGAAAACGTAAAGGCACTTACACTGTATATGTCTAGGTCTGACATACCTCCAACCACTAGAGGGCCCCAACTAGGGTTTGAACTGGGCACAATTATTACACACCTTTGCGCAGTTATCAAAAACCCTTTGATGGGGAATTTTAAACATTACATGCAGCCGGGCCATTGTGTCATTTCATTCTACCAACATGCAAGGTTTGCTTGTGTTTGTGTCTGGTGTTTCTTTGTTACTTCAGTCGTTGTTTTCCAGTTTAAACTTTTTCAGGTTTTGTCTTTGTTTCTTGTTTGGACATACATTTTATCAGTTGCTTTGTGCCCACTATTTGTTTGCTGCGTTAGTCTTAGTGCTGTAAATAACTACCGTCCTTGTTTTGAGCACCCTGCCTTCAGTTCCTGCTTCCCCCACATGGGTCCATCACCTACTACCAGACCTTAACATTATACAGTAACCCATTGTTATTTTTGTGGGGGTTACGTTCCAAGAACTTAAACCCACAAAGTAAACACATGTATTTATTTATCTATTTATTTGTTAAAATGCTCTATTATACATTGAAACCTAATTTACAGTGAAAGTACAAATATTCTTTCTGCTATATTGCACTATTGATTGGTCATCTGAAATATGAATAGTTAACTTGAGTGGTTTTGAGGTCAAGGGATCAAATCCAGCTGCCAGCCTTCTTGTGCGGAGTTTGCATGTTCTCCCCGGGCTTGTGTGGGTTTCCTCCGGGCACCCTGGTTTCCTCCCACATTCCAAAAACATGCATGTCAGGTTAATTGGACGGTCCAAATTGTGACTACTTGTGAATGTGCAAGTCAGTAGTCTGTCCCCTGCCCAGTGCCCGAAAGATAGGTGGGATGGGCTCCAGCAACCCCGCGACCCTACTGAGGATAAGCGGCGCAGATAATGGATGGATGGCTGAATAGTTAACTGACTTGGACACTTGAGCAGATAAAGCAGCTTTCTATGGGATCAGATCAAGCAGACTCCTATGGAAACATATATTATTTTGCTTCCATTATAAAAGAAAACAAATATCGTATAAATGATTAAAAAAATACCACTACAGTAGTACTAAAATAGAAATACTGCAAAAATAGTATTAAAACAGAAATACTGCAAAAGTACAACTGCTGTAATACTGCAAGAAAAGCTACTGTGGAAATGCTACAAAAATAATACAAAAATAAAATGACAGTAATAATACAAAAATACTGCAAAACTAAAACAAAGATCCGACTGCAGGAATAAAAAATAAAACTACAGTAATACTACAAAATCAATATAAAATGTAATGCTGAAAACGGGACCCAACAATTTGATTGTCTCAAAACCAATAAGATGAGACTAATTTATTTCAATAGAAATATATCATGTAGATATCTACTGTACATACATATTTATTTATAAATGAAAACATTGGTTCTTTCTCCAGGACTGGCCCTTTGGCCCCATGATTGATGCTAATATGGCCCCCGACTCCAAATAGTTGCCCACCCCTAGATTATTGTACACTGTCAATGTACTTCAATGACAACAGAATGGCCATACAATAAGCAAATGAAGAGACTGCTTGAAGCTAATATATCATATATAGTTAGAAGTCTACCACCTTAATTAAAATTGCTTTGATACTGCTGCATTTCTCCTCTCTCACAATGGTTATTCGGAGTTATCGGTCATCTGCTGGGTAGATTAATCTCATTATTCCCATGAGAAAGCATGACTATCACTCAGCCTGCCAGAAAGTCCTTTATCTGATGATGAGTCCAAAGAGACAGTGTTCTGTTGAATTCGACCAAATACGATCCGAGACAGTTTTAAGAACCGGTGACATGGATTAATTTTATGTTGTAGGAATTAAAGTTCCTACACTCCTTTGTACACATTAGTCTTAAACTCACAGCCCGCAGGCCATTTGCGGCCCACGTGATGATAGTTTGATGCGCTTTCCTAAAGCCTCTTATTACCATGGGGGCGCCAGCGCCCCCATTTTACAAGCGCTATTTGAATTAACCGATATGAAAAAAATCAAAGTGAATTAAAGTAATTCTCCAAGAGAACCACGAGGTGTCAGCAACTTCCCACATTGGTTTCTCCCAGGCATCCTCGTGTGGCAACGGACCAATCACGGGCAAGAAATGACACAAACGGGGCAAAATAAGTAATGCATTTTGTAAAGCATGTTTTGTTTTCAGTAAGTATGTTTTGTAATCTTTTGAATCCTTTAAACATTATTTTGTTAGTTTTGATTGTCAAAGGGGCAATTAATTCTGGGTCTATGTCTCCAGGAATTGCTTCAATATCTTCCACACAGGCCCATAAAACGCCTGGTCATGGTGAAAAACAGTTGACTATATATGGACTAAAAATGTTTTTTGTATGTTTTTATAACAGTCCTTATTTACAGTTTATGTTGTCTTACAGTGTGGTTATGTTCACTTCCAGTCTCTATTTCATTAAAATTCTGAAAAGCCTTTTTTGTGTTTGGTTTTTAATTTTAAACTATTTTTACAATGTCTTAACACATATTTATGGTAGCTATTGCCAGCTACTGAAAGTTTTGGTTCTGGGGAAAAAAAAACAATAGTAATCACTCATAACATGATTTCTGACTCTTTCGTAGCCAAAGTAATAAAAAAGATTCCAAGTTACCCATATGGTACTTGGTCAATAAAGGGTATAAGCGAAATCAGTGTGGCACGGGTTCGATACGGATGCTGTTAGTCAGGGATCGAAACACTCAGGCGAAACATGAGTTCTGTCTGAAATAGTCAGAGGGAGAGAGAGACAGATAAATAGGAAAATGGACAGACACAGAGAAAAACAGAGAGAACAAAAGAGAGGGAAATAGAGAGAGAGCGAGGAAGAGACAGCATGCATGTAGATTTCTATCCAAAAAAATCACCCATCCATTCATTTTGTATCACGTTGACCATGGGATATGGTAGTACCGTATTTTCCGCACTATAAGGCGCACCTAAAAGTCTTAATTTTTTTCAAAAGCTGACCATGCGCCTTATAACACAGTGCGCCTTATATATGGCTCAACATTAAATCACAAGGTCTCGCAACTTACGCAACAGCCGCCAACTCGATTTTCCCCCTAACGTGGAGTAGTCCGCGGTGTATGCTGGGATTTATATACCGGCGTTTCATTGGCTAACCAATGTGTCAATCATCATTTGAATCGATCACTATTGGCTAAAGTTATTCAGAGCCTCGGATAGGCTAGAGGGCCGAAACAAACCCTGCAATTGGCCGAAAAAGATGTGTCAATCATCCGTTAAATCGATCGCTATTGGCTGAAGTTATTCGGAGCCTCGGATTGGCTAGAGGGCCAAAACAAACCCTGCAATTGGCCGAAAAAGATGTGTCAATCATCCGTTAAATCGATCGCTATTGGCTGAAGTTAATCAGAGCCTCGGATTGGCTAGATGGCCAAAACAAACCCTGCAATTGGCCGAGTTTAGCAATGGCGTAGCAAGCTTAGCAAGCTTGCTAAAGTACACCATAAAGAAACATGTTTTATTAGTCTGTATTTGCAAATAGATTACTCTCCTGGATTTACTTCACTCACGGTTGTAAGAAGACCATGATTGTGTATCATTATTGAACGTGAGAACTTAGGTGAGTTATGCGGCTTTATATTTTCCCGGTATCTTGTTTTAGAACGATCTTGATGTTGCTGTGATGAGTTGAGTGAATTAAACTCAATTCCAAGTGTTTATTGTTATATGCACAGTAAAGTTGCGAGCGAAAAAGAAAATAGAAACTAAGAAATGTTTGGCATTTCTTGAATCCCAAGACTTTAACCTTCCGAATGATATTTGAAATGATGCATTTGAGTGACATCGTACGGACACCGCATCCGCACGTGTCTACGACACGTATTTGCTTCTTTGCAAGCTTTGGGAATGTTAAGGGGGTAATCAGTTGGACTGAATCATCTGACTGTTTTGTCGACGTTCCCATTGTAGCGCCTTATAATCCGGTGCGCCTTATCTATGGAAGATATAGGACCAAAAACTATTCTTTGGGGGTGCGCCCTATAACCCGGTGCGCCCTATAGTGCGAAAATACGGTAACTCCTATAGAAAACACACAAGAGACCTGTGCCTGGGTTTGAAATCTGAATTTCTTCCAAAGACAAGTTAGAAACTGACATGTCCAATCCTTCTCTCTAATTTGGCAGGTTGGTGTATTATACTACAGAAACACTAAAAAATACTACCACAGTAATACGACAATACAAAATTCCTACAAAGGAAATACAACTACAGAAATACTACAAAAATACTGCTAAAGAACCTCTACAAAATTCCAACTACATAAATACTACAAAAATCCACCCACAGAAATAATATCACACTCCTACACCAGATATACTGTAGTTCAAAATCCTACTATAAATATACCAAAACATTATTACAAAACTGAATCTCAACTGTAGTGCTTCAAACAGGGACCTAATATAATACTTTACTTTTATTTTGAAAATATAATAAATACTACAAAATAACTACAGTAATACTATCATACAGACATGCTACTACAAAATAACACTCAAAATAAGGAGAGAAGGCATAAATGGATTTTGTACTTGCAAGATGAAAAGGTAGAGGTGCCATCAGATAAGAAAGCCCTCCTCTTAGCCCCCTCTTTTTATCAATTCTTTAAGGTTACATTAAACAGACAAGGGCGAAGAGGTATGGATTTCAAAGAACAGCAGCATAATTGGCCGATAGCAACAATGATGTAATAGTCAAAACAACTAACAACAGTGGACAACAGAAAAATAAGGAAATAGCCTGCTAAGAAATCTCCTTAAACGTAAACAAACTGGCTATGGTTTCAAATCTGCCTGACAACCAATGCGCATGCGTGCTCCCAGCATGCTCTTTGTGTCACGGTCCTAGTTCAAAATTCAGACGATGAGGGTTTCTCGCAAGGCAGCGGGGAGGAGGACGGGGCAATCATTCATTCAGCCAGAATGAAAGACATTAGAGCAAAATTCCCTGAAGTCTCAGAAATTGTGGAAAGGAATCAATAGGAAAAAGTGTTGACAAGTCGGGCTATCGCTATTTCTGCCTCGTGCATTTCCGACGGATTAAAAGCAGACGTCAATGGATCAGTTTTTTTATGAATGCGAGGCAAAAACTTAAATGAATATTTTCATTCTTTCCTTTATTCTCTGTTTTTTTACATCATATGCCTCTTGTTTTACGTTGATTGTGCAGTAATCTAATTTTAACATGCAGTTGTTTCATGTTCTGATGCTCTTTTATGATTTATTTCAAAAATGTCATACTTAGATCTGATTAGCTCATTTACATACAAAATGCGTCTCGCAGTTACCAGGTTACAAAGCTGGAAGGGAATCAAATTTTAAATAGAGGTACCACTGTACTACGAAAATCAAAAATACGACTACAGTAATACTTCAAAACTGAATCTCAAATTATGTGCTTAAAACAAGGACCTCATATACTGTATTATTTTTCTTTCATAGTGATTGTTTCAAAACAAATTTGATGAAAATAATTTTAGTAAAAACAAATACTCAAAGAAACATAACACACAAATATCTGTGCATATATTGTAAGGGCATAGGTTTGGTCTTTGCATCAGTGAGGACATAATGTATTTTAGGAATGATCGCATAATATTGGTAGGGACAAAACAATAATTGCTCGATAATGGTGGGGACACGTCCCCTACGCCTATACTAAAACTACACCCTTGGTATACAGCTGTAAAAGTCAAAGGTTGACCAATCGAAAAAGAGTTTTATTGATGCCACTGATATAGGATACTCCCCTTTCCATTTTGACCTCATGCAAAACGTTTGAAGACTTTGAGTGGCATTGTCTCAAATTCATGGTCAAAAAACACATTCTCAGGTAGGATTTCGAACTTTTTCTTTTCCACTGTTTTTTGTTTCATGTCAAATATGCTAATTATTGAAAAATACTGGCACATGGCTGTTATATCCACATCCTTTTGTCTTCAATCCTGTTTTTTTTTTCTTCATGCTAGCTACCCACTTGGAGAACATGTTAGCATAATGATGGCTGATAGGCAGTTTTGGGCACACAAAAAACTAACTAGTTATAGTTACTCAATACTTCTTTTCAAAACTAACTAGTTAGTGACTTAATTACGCTGTAGTAAATGTAAATATTTTCCAGGGAAAATAACTATTACTATTACTCTAAAAAGAAGTGTTGTCAAAGAATTTGAAATTTTCTGAGCAGTATTTGTGTCAGTTGAATAGAGAGGAACAGACAGGTAGTGGTGTTATAAGAACCTTATAATATTCATTGCACTTCGCCAGCAATAGATTTATCATACACTTGAAGTGCAACAAATATAAACAGTACAATATATCAATATATAAAAAAAAACAATCAACAGTAAACCATTTAAAGTCGGTTTAAAAAATTAAATGGGAAAAAAATTGAGAAAAAAAGAAACAAAAGTAAAAATACAATAATAAAAAACAATAAAAATAAATTTTTGTATAAACACATTGATACTGAAAGAATGGTAAACAAAATTAAAATATTTATAAAGCTACAAGAAAACAAAATACAAAAACATTGTAACCTTTTTAATGTTTAAGAAATTTAAAGTGAACAACACAGAGTCCCCCTGAAAAATGCATATTGACTAATCAAAAGAGAAAAAATGGCGTCTCGAGAGGAAACATTCTGTTGATTGGCTAAACGGAATGGATCGTAGATCTCGCTTCATTAATTTCCAAGACGTTTTATGTACGGGGTGCGGAGCATTTCAGGTGGAAGTGTGAGGGACAATTGTGAATGTTGGCCTAGAAAGCACCCCAAAATACTATATTCATAATCGCTATCCAATTATATGGTAGTCCCTGTTTTAAAGGGTTACATGATCGGAACAGAAGTGATGTAAACAACTCGGGAGGGAGCGATAAAAGTGCGCCGGCATCAGTTTTACCCGGCACGCCAATGTTGGTGTTCTGCAGCCAAAGTAACGCACCGCTGTTGATTGTCAGTAACAGTAACGGCGTTGTGAGGAAAAAAAAACAATGAATTGGATAACATAACAGTAGATACATAACGCCATTACTCCCAACCCTGCTGATGGGTCCGGGGACCGTTGTAACACATCCAAAAATGACAGCTTCTGTACTGTGTGTATAGACAAACGTATTGGCAATGAAAAAAAATAAAGAAAAAAAAATGGGTACAATGTTTTGATCGCAAGCAATTTGCCGGTGAATGCTGAACCCCAGGCACTGGCTTATATATTTGCCACAACTGCTTGACTGCTAGACTCTGATTAGAAATGCTGTCCATACAAAAGGATTAATAGGACACAAGCACTTTGTTGTATTTCATGGTCTTCTTGTCAAATATCTTTATTAAACAAAGAGTTCTTCAAATTTTGACTTATCTGATGCTTATTTGTAGTAATGAATCACACTGTTACAACTGTCCTCTAGCAGTGTTACAGTTGTACTTGCTACTGGGTATGGTTGAAACACTGTGTACAGTAGCTCGCTGTTTGAGAGACGATTATGGACCTTTGAAGCTACATAGCATTGATGTCTACTTGTGAATAACAAATGGAAGTACTATGTATAGAGGTTTGAGAGGACGAGCACAAAAGATCATAAAATGGGGAGGGAGAAAGCAAAATGGGTTACAACTGTACCTGGTCTCCCATGTTTATTCATAAACGGAAAAAAAATTGGATAGGTCCCCGGGAGTGTGTAGAGGGGGGTGGGGTCCTGGTTACACGTGTTTGTGCTCGCCTTTTGTTGCAACGTGGGGACCGTCGGGGGTTAAAAGGCTAAACGGAATGGATCATTGTTCTCGCTCAAAAGATCATTTGACCGCCACCGCAGGAACCAGTCCATGCACAAAAGGCGGCAGCAATCCAGATCCTATTAACAAGAACACAAGCACACTAGCGTGTCTTTGTGAACGCACGCGCATGAAAGCAAATAAAGTAAACACACCAGCGGGGCCCTTGTGTTTAAATGGCTGCCACTTGACAGTCATTTTGCAGCAGGTGACTCGCAGTTACAAAATGTCTCCTATGTTTAGACCTTTTCATTTTTTTGTAAACATTGTGACATATCAGATTGGAAGGGCTTCACCCGGAGGCAAAAAATATATATATATTTGCGCTGGTCAGAAGACAGATGAAAACAAAGCTGACGTTGCTGCTCGAAGTCGTCATGTTGTGTGTTTGTGTGCCAAATCGGAAAAAAAGTGTTAGTGATTGTAGATTTAAGTTTTACAGGATCCCAGAAAACACTCCTGATGAAAGAAAAAGAAGAGGGTTGTGGTAAATGCGTTAAAGCGAAAAGACTGGACCGAGGTACTCATCAAAAATGCTCAGGTTTGCCGTGTGCACTTCACATCGGGTAAGAGAAATTAAACAATTAGGATTGTTGCGTTCGAGTCCATGTTACTTATTATATCGGGGGGGTTGTCATGATTACTGATGCAAGGCACCTGAGCCTGCTCCTTTGGCATTAACTGCCTCGGACGCTGATTGGCTGCTTGTCTCTTTTTAATCCCCCGTCTTCCTGTCACCCGTTGTCAGTCCATCTGCGAACCTCAGCTACGCGAGGCAAGTCTTCCGACCCTGACTCTCTCCTGTTCTGATTCCTGTTTGATTCCCGGCTGCGACCCACTTTCTGAACTTGACAACATTTTACCTCCTCCGTCCTGGCCACTGATCTGTTTTTCCCCACTCTCAACACTGCCATTGCTATCCAGAGAAATACCACTTCCGCGTCTGAGTAACCCGCTCCCCACGACCAACAATCTACGGATCGTGTATACTATCCTTTCCCTTCTTCCTAATAAAACTAAGAGAAACGCACGCAAGTGGGTCCTGTTTTCGTTCTGGTCTTGACAGAGGTATCTTTTTTATTGTCTTAGCTTCAGCTAACTTTTAGCGTGTAGCCTAAATACAAACGGTAGCATTATAAACACTACGTGGGTCGAAAATAAAACACGCACGCAATACAAGACATTTATTCGATACATTTTATTATTCATGGATTTATTGTTTTTATTTGGGGGAAAAATCTCCTGATACGGCTTCACGCTTAAAGTTAGCTAAAGCTAAGAAAATAACGAGGTGCTTTGCCAATATATTAAGTAACATGGAGGTCGATAGCAACAGTGATAAACATTTAATCTCTCATACCTGATATGAAGTGTTTGCTGCAAATCTGAATATTTTTCATGAGTGTCTCTGTCCAATCTTTTCGCTTTAATGAATCTACCACAGCTCTCTTGTTTTTCTGTGATTAGGAGTATCTGATGGGATCCTGTAAACCTTCAATTTATGATCACTGATGCTTTTGATCCGATTCTGGCACACAAACACACATGACGACATTTTAAAACCCAACTCACAGAAACAAATGCGTGATTTCTTCAGTGTGTTGACCAGCCCGGAGTATTCTTTAGCCTCCAGCTTCCACTGTGATGTCACGCTTGACGTAGGCTATGAAAGGGTCCATTAAGAAGCACACAAGCAACCTTGCGCAACAGCAAATTAAGCAAAGCCACCAGCGAGGCCCTTGTGTTTAAATGGCCGCCACTTGACAGTCATTTTGCAGCAGGTGACTCGCAGTTACAAAATGTCTCCCATCTATGAACGCCATCTCTTGTTTTCCCGCATCATTCTGCATGGGTGTTTTTGCTGCAGTGAAACGATTTGTTCAGCGCTGACAGTAAACGGGAGGAGGTAAAGTGGAGAGCGAGGGAGGATGTTCCACCTTATCCACTCCCACTCACAAAGCTCATTACCCGCCCAGATGTCAGACATTCTATCCTTTTCTCTCTTGATCACGCTCTAGCACGAACATTTCTGTTAGGCTTTTATGCGGCCAGCATAATGACCAAAACTACTGGTCTACGCGTCAGACCGGTGGTCGGCAACTACCAGGCCGCGGACCGGTCCCAAGTATATTACCATATTCGGGCGATGATTAATCCAACAACAAATAATACTGACCTCATTTCTCATCATACGATGCAACGGGAATCAAACCGAATGTCGTGGTTTGGCGCCTACTGTCCCTCTTCTTCTCTAAGAGATGGCAGCATTACCCCCTTTTCCGGTTCCCTTCACAATTCCTCTTCCCCGGTGCTTCCAATCAGACAATCAGCCACTTGGACCATACATGTTTCAGGCTCCCACCTCACGTTGCTGAATCATTTTGATTCCTGAAGACATTAACTCGCCAAGACGACGAGCTTCTCCCCCCCTTCTTTTTAAATGTACGTACTCCCAAATCTCCCTTTCAAGATTTAAAGTCTCTGCTCTCAGGCATTTTTGTTCAGTTCTCTCCTTGACCCAAGATCTTCCACTCCAGCCATAACTTTGAAGGTAATCCCAAATCTCTCTTTCAAAAATTTCCTCTCAAGTTTCCCTCTTGAGTTTCCCTCTTCAGCTGTCCTGGTTCCACTTCCCCTGATTATTAGTGAAGTCGTTTTTGTTTCTTGAATGAACGCCCTTATTCGGATTTTATCACCTCCCCATTTTACGTCTTTTGAGTCCTGCATTTGGGTCTGTCTTATATTTCGTGACACAGAATGGCCGCGGTCACGACACCGAATCCTAACCACTAGGTCATTAGGATTGTAGATTACATAAGAAAATGCATTCAATTTTATCTCATGATCACACTATTTTGACTCAAGTTGTAAAGGAGCATTATGGGAAAGAGTTGAGACGAAACAATGTTGTACAATGTAATTATCAGGGTTGGGTAGGGTTACTTTAACTTGATTACTTTCAATTACTTTTGGATTACTCCAATACCAAATATGCTAATAAAAGACAAAATAAACTAAATATGAATACAATTACTAAATTTTGTGCAGGCTTGGGGAGTAACAGAATATATGGAATGGCAAAAATGATGTTGGCAAGCTGTTTGGATTTATTTTCTTTTTTTTTCTGTCGCCTTTTCTGTTAGTTTTGCCGGAGATCAAAGAGATCAAAGCCAGGAGAGAAAGCTTACCACGTGTTGTGAGTCATAATTTTATTCATATTTAGTTTCTTTTGTCTTTTATTAGCATATTTGGTATTGGAGTAATCCAAAAGTAATTGAAAGTAATCAAGTTAAAGTAACCCTACCCAACCCTGGTAATTATGATAGTATATCACCATAATTGAGCAATGATTTATCAATCAGTTGCTAATTATCGCTTTCTTGATTTGCTCGATATTGGATTCAATGGGAATCGATCCCGTATTAAGGAGGTGAGCGCGCCGCATCCTAAACTCTAGGCCACTAGGATGGTAAATGCGAAAGGGAAATGCATTCTCATTTCAATGTTTTACACACAATGCCAAGTTGTACAATGTAATGGAGCATTATGGGAAAGATTATTTTGAAACAACATTGTACAATGTGGCACCAAGAGTAAAAATTGTGTGACGAGATAAAATTGAATGTCTTTTCCTATCTCATCTAGATCCCTCTTATTTTAGTGATAGCGCAGATGATTTAGACACATTGGTATTATTATTAATGTTAGTATTATTTGTTAGGGTCTGACATACCCACTAACACCAGAGTGCCCCAACCGGGGTTTGAACTGGGCACAGGTGTGTCCATTTATTACACACCTGTGCCCAATTTCCTGAACCCCTTGAAACAGGAGGCTCGTACGTGGTACCCACTGGCACCAGGGTTCCCCGTGAGGATAGCTAAGTTGCTCACCTGTTTTAAAATAATAATGGTAATAACAAGTTGTTATATTAAAATTACATATCAAACTGGGTGTCCTTTGTGCTAATAAGTAACAAAAAGTAACTCTGAGCTTGAAAAGGTTTATGAAGCCTGCTCTAAAAGGACTTTTTCAACCTCACACGTGGTCTGGTCATTTTGTCGTTTTCACTTCCACCACGCCAGGTCTGTTTTATTTTAATTATGGTTTACTGTCTGGTTATTTTGTTACTGTGTGACTTTCTTCATTGCATTGTCCATTCCCGGTTTTGGTCTGTATTTTGAGGGGTTTTTTTTGCACATTTTGTTAGTTGTTTAGTACTCACATGTTTGGTACTTTGGTCCTGATTTTGTTGATAAATACTATCCTTCTTTTTGCCTCCCCCACATGGGTCCACCATCATTCTACAAAATAATTCAACAATTTTTGTTATTATTATGACTAATTTATTATTAGAAAAAGCCACGAGAACAAAATTAAATATTAAACCAGTCTATGGTACATAAGAGGTTGCTGACCACTACCCGAACACAAACATTTCTATCAAGCTTTTATGCGGACACCATTCTTTTTAATATAGTGTATAATAGCTCTCAGCCTATGACAGGGTCATACATGCAAACATTTTGACATTGAAAAGCATTAAATATCATTACACACTCTTTTTTTACTCGCAAAACACAATGTGTCTTGAGAATATATTTTCATAATTCTTAAATATGCTTGTTTAAAAGCGGAACTTTTACCAGGACAGAAATCCAATGCGATTGTTGGAGCGGTTTATTGTCGTGCTAATACTTCGTCTGGCGGACTAAAATACTAACCTTAAGTCAATATTTGTTTTCCCTGTTGTTTAGATTTGAAAAGGAGGTTTGAAAAAAATGTATACAGAAGTAAGCATTTTAAGGGGGAGCAAAGCAGGAGTCTACCACGTATGGTAAGCAGACCCGTCTCCGGAAATCAGTCTCAAGAGGGTTATATCAAATGCATGGGAGGGGGGGTTGCACAATTATTATCACCCACATAAAACAGGGGTCAGACTTACAGTGGTGGGGGGGGGCTTCAAAAGTCCTTAATAGGGTGACCTGGCACAAGGATTCCTGATGTTTGATACAACAATGAAACAAGATCATCTCAGAAGCCAAATGTAGCCTTCTCCAGGGCTGAATGTGGCCCGCAGGCCTCGACTTTGAAATTGATAGAGTCTGAGTGACAGTAATGTGGTCTCAATAGTGTAAAAGGTGTATAATTAAAAAAAAGAAACAACAGAAAGGACTTTTCACATTAAATGTTGTCTTTAAAAAGAAAAAAAAAAAAATCTTGTTGTAATTAGGAGGTATATTTTTAGTTGTCCGGACAATTATTTTTACAGACCAAAAATAAAAAATAAAAACATTTTTAAAGAAACAGTGTATCATATTTGACCACTAAATTTCGCTGTATGGTGGAGTGCAACTGAAAAACGATTGCTAAAAAAACTCGTGAAAAAAGAGAAAACAGGGAGACTCAAATTGACTCTTTATGTTCTCCTTTTTTGCCCAGCCTCACGTGAACGAAAAAGGAGCACAAAAAAGAAGGAAAATGAGAACAAAAAAGGGGGGAGAAAAAAGGAGATGTCACAGTCAGGTTTGATTTTCTCTTTCTGTCATGATTACTGATGTGACTCACCTGTGCCCGCTGATTTGGCACCAACCGCCACAGGTTCTGATTGGCTCCCTGTCACTATTTGAACTCAGTCCCCTCAATCCCCTGTTGTCAGTCCGTCTGCGAAACTCAGCGTATAGTAGGCAAGCCTTTTTCGACCCTGACTCCCACCTGTCCCGTTTTATTACTCCCTTCTGTCTCCGGCTACGACCTGTTTTAATCCTGACCACGTCTGCTCTCCCGTGCCAGCTTACGATCTCTTTTTGTCCCCGACTACGTCTACTCTCCCGTTCTGGCTTAAGACTTGTTTCCGACCCCGACCGCGCTTTGCTCTCCCAGTCCCGGCTACCGACCGTTTTTTTCCGTCCCTGACACCGCCATCGCTCGCTACGGAAGATCCACTTCCGTGTTCGGATCACAGTCCGAATCCGAGAACGACTTGCTTCCCGCGTCCAGCAAACACCGGATCGTGGGTGCAGCCCTTCCTCTTTCTTTCAATAAAACATGTGGTAAACGTCACGCAATTGGGTCCTGTTTCCGTTCTGGTCCTGACACTTTCTTTCCCTTTCACTTGTCCTCCCCTTATTTGGTCACTCACTTCCTGGCAATAATTTCTAACCCACACCTGATGTCACTCGTCCTGATTACGCTCTAATCTCACCTCTCTCTCTTCACTATTTAAACATTCTGTTTTCTCAGTTTGGTTGCTACGTTGTTGCTTCTTTGGTCACGTTCCAAGCTTTCATGTCACAGCCTTGTTGACATCCTGTGCACCAAACCCTTTCCTCCTTTACTGACCACTAGTACCACGTGCCGAACATTTGGACGGTCGCCTGTGCCAAAGTGAGTTCACTGGATCAAAGACCCCTCGCCTGCCTCTTGGACCACGATTGCTGCTTCTAGTCATCTTAATACTGTTGGCCCAATATCTGACTCCCCGTGTACGGAACTCTGTCCAAATAAAGACATCTATTACTGCAATAATCCGTCTTTCTGCACTGTGCTTCCACGCCTTCCCGAGTGGGTCCTTGACAAAAGAAAGAACAAAGGGAGAAGGAAAAAAGGAAGACAAAAGAGTACAAGAGAAAGAAATAAATATAGAAGAAAAATATAGAAGAGAAAAACATATTGAAAGGAATGGGGAAAATTGGAAAAAATCAAAAACAGGAGAAAGAATAAGAAATAAGAGGAACAAAATAACATAAAGGAAGCGGGGGAAAAAAGCAAAAAAATAAACAAACGTTTTTGGTCTTTTGGCATAGCCATAGCAGCAGCATGGCAGACAATCATATCAGCTTCCCTTATAAGCCTCATTTCATGTCAAATAAATGCAATTTTCTCGACCTTGGGCTGTTAAAAATGCATGTTTATTCCGTTCATGTACTTATGCTTATTGTTTAATTCAACCCGCGGAATTCTTATACAAATAGCCATGATTGGTCTTGGTGATTTTCTAGGAAAATTTAATTCTAACAGACATGAGAAATCATTGACATGAGCAGTGTGTTTGAAACAATATTTTAGTTGTTGACGGTTAAGATTCTAACTCCCACTTTTAATTATTACGACCTCGTAAATACATACAAATTGTAATGGGAATGTATAACATAATTTACCCTTTTAGAATTCCATTTAAGACTAGTAATCAATAACCAAAAAGGAGCTCTCAGGTTGAAAGACGTTGGCAACCCCTGCTTTAGATACTGTCATGTTCTGACATTATTTTCCCAGTCCTTGGGATTAAAACAATATTTTTTATTTAATGTGACATAAATAAGTATTTGTAAAAACAGGCCACGCCTTCTTTGCGTAGTGTCGATCTGCTGCAGCACCCGCCGCGGCATTACATCACCCGTTAGAGAGCACCAAAATGCACAGAAACGGCTACTCTAACCAATACAAATCACGACAACACTCATTGTCGAAATTAAAACACCCAACACACGAAAAAACACAATATTTCGTTTCCGTAACGCGGTTTTGGTACGCCTTTTTTAATTTTACATGTTCTCAACGAACACACATGCGTCTGTATTACATCATGTGCAAAAAACGATCCGGATCATTTCGCAGACTTTTCGAAAAATTCTTATTTTTTAAATGAGAGATGGATCAAAGCGCGCGGAAAGTACTAAACCATGCATAATGTTTGACTTTGCATGCCCTCCGGGGAGAACTGTTACCTTGAGAGCCCTTGGCTTTTTTCCCACTTGATTTGTCAGCGTAGTTAATCCAATATAGAGATGGAGAAAAACGCCCTAATACACCCCTCCCGAAAATCGAAATGATTTTTGTCGCCCTACGTTTTAACACGCCACAAACGCACCTTCGCCATTTCACTGCATGTTCCCAGTAATGCAGCAAACATATTTGATCAAAGTGTGTATTTTTAGCATTGATTGAGGGCAAATGTCCCCACCAATATCGAGGAATTGTTGTTTTTTCCCAACGTTATTATGAGATCGCCTCAAAAACACACATTATGCCAAGACCAAACCCTTGATTACAATAGTTAATTTATACCAATTCTTAGACGTGATCTGACACTCACAAGCACTCTAACACACACTAAACCAAATACTGTTAATAATGAAGGCCACTACAACAGAATACTATCAATACTACAAAACCACGATACCAAGATCAAAGCTACGCCCTTGTTTTATGCAAAACACTGGAAAAAAACGAAATTCACTGCGTTTGCAGTCATAATCCCCCAAAGAAATTCAAGTTCAAGGATAAAAAAACACCTGAGAATATCCCATTGCGGACCACGCCCATTAAATCTTCTGGAAAAATCCTGATATGGAATTCCCTCTGCAAAAAAAAAAAAAACTCGGCCTGCTAATCCGATTTTAAGTGCAGGAGGGAAAAGCCCGACATTTTTCCACACTGGGTGTGAAATGGAGACGAAGAGGCCTCGTGTTTTTATTCTATACAAGTGGACGGCAATTCGGGACCGTTGGTGTTCAGTAAATTGAAGGGGAATTAAAAAAAATCTTGTTTTTTTGCATCTTGGATTTTTTTGCAAAAAAAAAACAAGAAGGAAAATGAGACAAGTGATCAACGATTGGCACAAAATTGCGGTTTGAGAGGCAAATCGTCGAAGCTCGGATTCTGCACGTCATTATAGGAAAGAAAAACGCTTTTTAATTTGTGCGCCTGCACCACACGCGTGCACGTTCTCTTGCACTCGATTTTTTAAAATACAATTTGCGAGGCCCTGTATAAAAAATATACATATACTAACAATCTACGTTGTGCATTATTTCTAAATGAACACATTGCAAAAAGGCGCAAGAATTCGCTCAAACAAAATGAAAAATGGGTGAAAAACGAACGTGGTAGATTTTGCATGACCGTCAAAAACCAGGCACGTATTTTGATGAAGTAAACACAGCAAATAAGACGCTAGTAGGTCAGTCTGTGCGCGTGCATGAGAAGAAGGCGTGTTTGAAATGCGCAAAGGGGTTATGCGCCTGCCGTTTTGCGCTTTTTTTTAAATTTCGGAACCTGACCAGGAGACACCGGACACCGTCTGTGCACTCATTTATATTTAATTATTAGAAACGAATACAAATAAAAAATAAGAAAGAAATGAGATGGTCGTTGGGGTAGGAATAGAAATAAAAGAAATGTATTTTTTTTCTCCTGGTGTTGTGTATTTTTTTGAAAGCTAAATTCGAAGTAAAACGTTCCGAAATGATCCTAGATGTCGTCCAGTAGGGAATAAAGAGGAGTGAAATTGGAGCTGTCGCCACAGTGTTCAAACCTTAAGGCCAACAAGCCTCCTCAAACTAAAATGATCTATTTTGACCTATTTTAAGTCTATTAAAGGGCATCTTTCTCCCTCTTGAGAAATGAAAAACAGCAATCAAACAAAATAAACGTGACAATTCTGACCTCCGTCAATTGGAGCACAAACAGCATCCGAACGATAAATCCGGTTTTAGGTCCCCAGAGAGGTGGAGTAGGCAACTTGAGGGAAATCCTGAAGATTTTTGGGGTGGTGTCCACCAGGCAGACCGTGTGAAGGCTACCTGTCACGTATGCGTCGACCTCGGTACGGCAGCGTCCGCGCGAACGGGTTTGTCGCTACTCTGTAGTGATGTGTCGTTCGGGAACCTACCGGCTCTATCAACCGACTCCTGGAAGTGGGCAACATTAGACAGCTCCCCCCAAAAGCTGGATCCCTTCGAGGCTTATTTTCCTCTTGTGATTGGTCGATTTACTTTTTTTTTTCTGGGATTCTGTATGACTCAAATATGACAAGGAACGACTAAGACGAACAAATAAAAAGTGTCTGGTTTGTGGAGGTGGACCCAAATGCAGGGAAGCTGGTATGGAGGCAGGTGTGCTGAAAACAAGGTTGTATTTATTAACACAAACCAAAGCAGGCCTTAAAACACATAGTAAACTGTCCAAGCCAAAAACAAAAAAAACTGACTTTGCGTGCGTTCCAACCAGTCAATATAAAGTCTTGGGATGATCAGGGAAAAGTGTGCAGTTTTCCCTAGTTTGGTGCCTGATATTCGTCCAAAAATGAACAAATAATAAAAGAAAAACATATATTGACCAGGAAACAACCGATATACAACAAGAAATAACCGCAAAAAATAATAATGAATGCAGAAACCTGACACAAAAACAACAACAAAAAATTAACATAAAATGAACAAAATTTAACCGGGAAACACCCAAACATTACAAAAAAAAACCCGAAAAAAATAAAAACGCAATAGTAACCAATGAAAAGCAAAAATAGAACAAAAAAGAATAACAGTTGACCAAAACACACCCGAAGTATTCCAAGAAACGACCAAAAAAGACCAAAATATGCACAAAACTCACCCCAAAAAAACACAAAACAAATGGAACAAAAAAGGAACAAAACAGGAACAGAAAACAACCAAAAGACAGTATGAAAAAAACTAACCAAAATTCTCCCAAAAAAAAACAAAATGAATTAACCATAAATAGTCACGTTTGCCGAGGTAGACCCAAGTCCAGGAAGTCGGAATGGAATCAGGTGTGCTCAACACATAATTTTATTTATCAACAAATATCAGGAACAACACAGTCAAACAAACCAGGTCTTAAAACAACGAGCAAGTCCAAAACCAAAAACGAAAAAACAAACCTGATATGGTGACATAAGACAAGATGGAAGTAGCCAATGCGGCCCGCGACTGCAAGCAGTTGCCCTCCCTTGGCATTGCAGAACACCGGCTCTTTTTAGTGAGTCGAGCTGAAAGAGCCGTTTCTCTAAATAAATTCCTGTAATTCCCATCACTGGACCTCAAGCGGGCAAAAGCGCGTGCACGAACATACGTACGCACGCGGGCACAAGGAAACGCACCCACGCCCACGCGCGCCGCTCGAGCCCGCCCTTTTAGCCAATAGCTATGCTGTCGTTTGAAAGGCCCACGCACGCGCGGACGCAGCGGTAGTACACGTGCTAGTGCACGTGCGTTTACCAGTCCGAACTGCAAGATGAAATAAATATATATAAAGGGTTTGGAAGAAAAAGACTCATATTTTTTTATTAATTCGGGCTGGAAATTTGGGCCTTTGTGTTAAGGAAACAATGGCGGCGTTTCTGATGTGTCACTGTTCTTGTGATTATTTTATCGCAGAAAATGTTACAAAATGGTGGCTGTGACCACATGGCTAGCCAAATACAAGGGCGTAGTTTTGAAAGGGACAGGAGGGGGGACGTGCCCACCAATATTACTTGATCACTTGAAAAGAAATGGACTTGTATTATTTCTGTAATAGCTCATTTTAAATCAGAAATGGTATATTTGCTCCCTTTCTAAAGCTCTAAATTTGAGATTTAGTTTTGTAATAACTTTGTAGTAAGTATTTCCTCAGTCTGATTTACTTAGTAGTGGCTTCACCAATGCCAAGACCAAACCGATGCCCTTAAAATATGCATTTAGATATCTACACAATGTATTTCTTTTAATATTTGTTTTTGATTAAATCAGTTATCTTAAATTGGTCAAAAACTATCACAATTAAAGCAAAATAATACATAAGGTTCCTGTTTTAAAAACCTCAACTTAGTTTTCTAATGTGACTGTATTTGTACTTTTCCAGTATTGCCGTGGAATAATTGTCTACTATTTCCGAAGTAAAAATTTCACACTACTTTTGTTGTACATTTTTTTTTAGTATTTCAGCAGTATTATTTTAGTAGTATTTCTGTAGAACGTTTGTAGAATTACTGTATTTATATTTTTGGAATATTTGAATTTCAGTACTACTGTAGAAGTATTTTTGCAGTATTCCTGTACAGTTTTTTTCTTTTCAGAAATAGTATATTAGGTCCCTGTTTTTAATCCCTAAATTTCATTTACAGTTTCGTAGAATATTTGTAAAACTACTTTCTGTAGTAGATTGTTGTAGTATTTCCGCAGTATGTTTATTTATAATTGTTTTCGTAGTTTTTCTGTCCTAGGATTGGTGTAGTATCTCCGTACTAGTATTTTTGTAGTATTTCTATTGTAGGATTTTTGTATTATTTCCGTAGTAGTACTTTTTTCGTATTTCTGTAGTAGGGTTTGTGTTGTATTTCCATGTTACTATTTTTGTAATAATGTTGAAGTATGTTTGTAGTATTTCTGTAGAATATTTTTAGATCACTGTAGTTGTATTTCCGTAGTATTTTTGTGGTATTGCTGCAGTAGGATTATTGTAGTATTTCTCTAGTGAGACCTTTGTGATTTTTTTCTGCATTAATATATTTTTTTTGTATTTCTGTGGTAGTATAGTTAGTATGTCCGTAGTAGTATTGTTGTCATGTTTTTGTCGGATTACTGCAGCAGTAGTTTTGTAGTATTTCTTTACAAATCGTAAATTAGATCCCTGTTTTAAGCGCCAAAAAATAATATCGAGTTTTGTAATAATACTGTACTACAGTATTTTTCCGGTAAGATATTTGAAGTATTTCCACAGTACGACTTTTGTGGTTGTGTCCCTATCGGTGCCAAAACCAAATATACGCTCTCGGCCAAATATACAACACAGTAAATAGGTTGATATTCTTTTATTACGCGATGAAAATGGTCTAGGGCATGAGATCGAGATCGAACCTCCTGTTTGGAGTTTGCATGTTCTCCCCGTGCTTGCGTGGGTTTCCTCCGGGCACTCTGGTTTCCTCCTACATTCCAAAAACATGCATTTCAGGTTAATTGGCTGGTCCAAATTGTCCCTAGGTATGAATGAGCGAGCGAATTGTCTTTCCCTGTGTGCCCTGCAACTGGCTGGCAACCAGTTCAGGGTGTCCCCTGCCCACTGCCTGAAGATAGCTGGGATGGGCTCCAACACCCCCGCGACCTCACTGAGGATAAGCGGTGTAGATAATGGATGGATGGATGAAAATGGTCTACCTTGTAACCTAGCCAGCTTGTCTTTCGGGATCCTATTCAAATTGCCGCTCTCAAAGACAATTAGAAATAAGGAAGATAGTTGCTCGGTCTGTTGCTCAGCAGGACCCCTGTTTTTCGAGGATCACGTAGGTGACCAATTTGATATGTTTCTCTCCTAAAAAGAACATATTAATAACATTTAACAAAACAAACTTTTCTATTTATATACACTACTGTTCAAAGGTTTAGCGTCACCCAGACAATAATCTGTTTTCCATGAAAAGTATCAAAATATAGTCAAGACATTGAGACAACATATATTCTTTCTTTTTAGACTGAACACATTCAGGGTTTGTACACGACACCTTTTTCATAGCCAAATTCAAGGACTTTTAAAGGACTTTCAAAGTCAGTTTTCCATTTTTTTCCAGTACCATTAAAAGAAGAAATCCAACACCGCTCAAAATAACGAGAGTCCAAACCTTAGTTTCAAACCCCAACCCGAGCCCCAACCCTTTTTGGAAGCTTAGAATTGGTTTAAAACCCAAATTTGCAGCCCGAACCCTAACTCTGCATTCAACCCTAGCTCCAAACCTATTTTAAAACCCTACATTCGATTTAGAAACCTAATGTAGAACTCAAACCGTAGTTCCTACCCCTGACCTTGTTTCAAAACGTAATCTTAGCTCTAAACCTACTATGCAACCCTACATTCAATATAAAACCTATATTTTGAGCTCAAACCCTAGTTCTTAACCTACACCTAGACCTAACTCTAGCTGTAAACCCTAGCCCCAACCCTATTTCAGAACCCTACATTCAGTTTAATACCATTATAAGGAGCCTAAACCCTAGTTTCTAACCCTAGCTTCAGTCCTATTTTAGAGCCCACTGCCCGGAGATGGCTGGGATGGGCTCCAGCCCCCCGCGACCCTAATGAGGATAAGCGGTACGGCTGATGAGATGAGATGAGATGAAGTTTTAAATCCTTATTTGCAACCCAAACCCTAGCATCCAAACCTAGCCCAACACCTATCCAAGGAAACATGGCACGATTTCCAAGCATTTACAAGCACTTTACCTAAAATTCAAGCACTTTTCAAACCTTGAAATCACAACATTAAATTTCAAGCATGTTAAGGATTTCAATCACCTGTAAGAACCCTCCACATTGAACCAAAAGATGGCAGCTAGACTTGACTTTGAAGAAAGGAAATTTATTTTAAAATACTACTGGAGGAATAAAAATGCAGTAAAGTTACCATCAATCGTATTAGAGATTTGCCTGAATCTGATGGAACTGTGTTTATGTTTTTTTGAGTCTTTTTTATTTGGCCATGGCACAGAAACATCAATAAGTATCAAAAAAGAACAAAATAAATATTTGCACACAATCTGCTCTACAATACAATAATACAATACATAACCAGACATGTACATTTCCGTTTGGAGTAATTGAAACTTTGCTTACCATATTGGTGAGGGACTTCTGACTATTTTGTCAGAGTTGGTCATCAACGGGTAAGTTTATCTGCCATTGTGTACAGCATGTCTTCCTTTTTTGCCTTCGCTTCCTTTTAGGTATTTGATTGTGACTTTTCCTCTTGTGTTTTTCGCCGCTTGTCAATTACTGTAATATTGTCGAGATAGCTTACTGTTAGCATTGGAGGGTTGCCGAAGGCTTCCAGTTTTGTTTGTTCTAGGTTATCCCCGTCCTCTGCATGACCAAAGTACTATTACAAGTTTGTCACCGGACCAAGAGTCAGTAACACAACAAAATGTGTTCACCCTCTGCTGGAGCAAAGTGGTACTACAAACATGTCCTTTTAATATCAAAACAAAAATCAACGACTCTTATTTGCATTCAATTAACGTGCTGAGTCACGCAGAAATAGCGTGATACAACAAATCGATGATAAAATGTGTTGCCGCTTTAAATAATCAATTCTATTGATTCATTGTTGCATCCTCTAGTTGGAACTACATTCATAAAATACATTTTAGTTTCATTTTTTTATTTTCTTAATGTTTACATTTTGCTCCTTCATAAGTAGGTACCTGTGTCATTCTTGTAGATAATAAGTAGTTAGTTGTTGCAAAAATGTTATAATGAAAAATATATGGGCAAGCTACGATCTTACAGCACTTATATGACCGGTTGTTAAGCAAATGGATCAATTGCTAAAAGTGGCTGAGGTCAATTTTTCGACATGATCTGCAGTGTGCGGCACGGGAGTTGAGTGTTTAGTGTGCAGCCCCTCGGTGCAGAAGTCCAGGATTCAATTCCATCTACCGCGCTATCGCAGTGAGGGGTTTGCATGTTCTCCCCAGTCTGTCCGGGCACTCCGGTTTCCTACCACCTTCCAAAAACATGCATGTCAGGTTAATTATCTGGTCCAAATTGTGCCTAGGTGTGTGAATGAGCGAGTGAGTTGGCTGTCTCAGGTTGCCCTGCAACTGACAGGCAACCAGTTAAGGTTTCCCCTGCCCACTGCCTATTGATGCCTGGTATGGACTCCAGCACCCCTGTGACCTTTGAGAGGATAAGCTTCACAGAATATTTGGATAGATGAATCTGCAGTACTGAGAGAAATCTCATTAAAATTCAGTTCAGAATCATTAAACGGCCACAATGGGTCAGTTGAGGCTAATATCGGCAAACTACATACTGTATTTTCCCGACTACAAGTATAAGTCGCAGTTTTTTTTTCACAGTTTGGCCGTGGGTGTGACTTTTTTTCCGGTGAAACCCAAACGTAAAATTATTAACATATTGCTACATCATTGAGTTTCAAATTGTTATGAATGGTACTGAATATAACTTCACGTGTTATTTTCACACTAATCCGCAAGAGGGTGCTTTAGGCCTCTATCCTCCTCCCAAGTTGGAGGAGATGTTTACTGGTAAAAGAGACACAGACGATGAATATTTCATTTGATTTATTGATTTGGAGAGAAGCTGATAGTTTGTTAACCATGTTCTCTATGTTAAGAGTTATCTGAATAGCGCTTGTTTTGTTATGTCGTTACCGACAAATTCAAGCGTGTGTAAGATATGCATATGCATTCAAAGTTAGTATACCGTACACTTATTCACCCTGTTGCTCTCTTATTTTAATTTTAAATAGCCTTTTGGGATGTCATGTATTACTTTGGTGTTGGGTTTGACCAAATACACCCCCCCGAACGGCTGCGTGGGCTACGCCAAAGTCACTGTGCCTCTGTTCCAGTGTGTTTAACGTAATAAACGAGGTGTCAAAGCGTTTTACACCCCCCAACACATCCAAGGTAAGTATAGAGCAGAAGCTTCATCTTCCCGCCTTCCCTTTCTCGTTCCTGTTTGTCTTCTTGCCGTAAATTCACTCAGTCAGTCAGTTGTGTTTGTTTCTTTCACTAGGGCTGATGTTTTGCGTCAACACAGAGAAAACACTTTGGTTCGGTTTTCTCTTCAGTATGCCTGGTAAGATGCACTTTGTTTCGGACTAAACAAATATAGCATGATGATGAATGTATGCGACAGCAAAAATGCATAGGGCAACACGACTTGAATTGATGGTAAGCTTGCTCGACTCCACCCTTTTGGAATGTCAAACACCTACACCGGGGGTGATAAAGTCAAATGGACTCAAAATTTGACCACAAGTCAAGGGCTGGACTGATTGATTGTTGAAAATGTAAGAAGCTGTTAATGTAATTGCCAGTTGTTGAGATGGATTTTCTGTAGACACTCAAAATGAATAGAGAATGGATTTCAAACTTGCTAGGAGAACCAGGAGAGGAGCTTTCGGATAGGAGAATCCCATTCCGTTCTTAAGCCTTTTCTGACAAATAACAAAATCCTCAACAAAGTAACAAACAAATCATCATAAAAATCAATACAACTGCTTGACCTAGAAAACAAAAAACAAATCTCAGAAACAGAATGAAATGGAAAAAGGTGAATGTGGCATGAATGGTGAAAAATGAATGTGGAAAATGAAAATCACCCGACACTAGTTGCTGTCCAAAATGTCCTTATGTAGGGCCAAGCTATTTAGGGACAGGTGTGGGGTGATTGGACACACCTGTCCCAATTACAAACTAATTAGGCGCCCTCTGGTGGATGGAGGTAGGCCAGGCCTTAACACCCCTCTTTTTATGTAATTTAAGGTTAAACCAGATCAGCCCTGAAGAGCCTCAAAGAACAGCAACATGATTAGCTGATAGCAACAATGATGTCATATTAAAAACAATGAACAACAGTGTGCAATAATAGTGAAAATAAGGAACTGGTATACAATTAACAATGCAAGGCCATCATTTGGTGAAATGGTGTTTTTATTTTTTTGTGTGTACAAATACATTTTATACTGCGGTTCTTTCTGGCGGGCCACATAATTTTTACTTTATGAGAGAGGCCTAGGGACAGTAAAATTTTTTATCATGGCCCGTAACCGGCCCCTGGGCCAGACATGGGACATGGCTGGGTAGGGAGAATATGAGGAGAAATTCTGTATCACAGTACTCTGTCCTTGAGACAGCGCTATAGTAATTGTACTGTACTGTAACTCAATACAATTTTACATTGTTGGTAAACATAAGCATGCCATCCTTCACTCAATGATGCCTTTAGATTGAGGGAGGTATGGAACAAGATTGGTGATGAGTGAGAAGTATTCGGCAACCTGTAGCCAACTGGTAGCCGATTTACGCAGTGATGCTTCATGTAGTAACAATACTGACGTTACAAAATTAAGAATGTGTTACGGTACTCGTTCCTCGGGAAAGTGATTGTGTTCCAGGAACGTGTTCCTTTGTACAGCGTTAGTCCTAACACTGCTATAGCTCATGATTGATCCTGACCAAAGAGTTAGTTTTTGTGTCCTTTCCTGCTGCCTGGTTGGTGGCTGAGTGAAGGAGTAGGACGAACCCGGATGACATTTTAATCATAGTATCCCTATTTTAGCTGACTTTCACTGGCTCCATGCCTGTGATGTAACTTTAAGGTTGTGTTACTAACATACAAAGGTTTGCATGGACTTTCCGACTTTTATCTTTCTGATTTGGTAATTCTCTGTGTACCTGCTCGTAGTCTCTGCTTGGAAAATGCTCTCCTTGTGATTCCAAAAGCAAAAATAGAAATCCATAGGCTCGAAAGTGTTCTCCATTCGATCCCACGTGCTGTGGAATGCTCTGCCCTCTAAGAAAAGTTCTGCAACCTCAGTGGAAGTGTTTAAATCTAGACTAAATAAATTCTTATATTCTATAGATTATGTTTGATGCCAACCTAAGACCTTTGTTTTCATGTCCTTTACTTCTGCCTGGCCAGTGGCTGAGTGAGGGAGAAGGATAAATCCTGGTGAGTCAGTGCACCAGTACCTGGTGATAGTGCATGTCATTATCTGCATTGATCTGCTCACTAAGATGGAAAGCTGTGTCGTTGCTATGTGGTTTTCCTTTGGTGCCCGAGCAACATCCATTGCAGCCTGGTAATCCTGAAAAGCGGCATTACCTCATGAGCGGCACCTGCTCACGGCTTCTGATTCTTTTCATGCTGGGGGTTTTCGGTTATTGCTGTCTACATGCAGGTTTATGATCAGGGGATGATGTAATTGTGGCTGTCAGGATCTGGAACTTCCCTAAGGGGGCACCAACTTGGTGCGAAACTGGACACACCTGTGCCCAATCAGCCCACACCTGTTCTTGATTATCCCAACTCTTGATATTGACTGCTCAGACAGCACACTTGCGGGTAATTGCCATTCTTATCCTGCTTGCATTTCCATGACACTTCTATGCTGTCTTTTGTTATCACGTTAGGTGTTTTTTGTGTATGGTTTTGACTCTGTGGTAGATGTTCTGGAACCTGGTTTGCTTATATTTATGGTTCCTGTTTTTTGTCAATATATACCATCCATTGTTAAGCACACCTTCTTCCATTTTCCAGCTACACAAAAAGTAATAAATTAATGAATAATTGAATAAATGTGCGGCCAAAGTAGCATCTTAATGTCTGTTCATTATGAGAGGCGAGGGGTTATACAGACAATGGAATGAACGCTTAAGTCGAATTAAGTGTGAACGTAGAATTAGAGTTTAAACATGTTCACTATGTCCGTTCTTAATTTGAGTAATGCCAAGTGGAAGCGTTGAGGTTTTGTCTTACTGAGGGGCACTAAAAAGCCATGGAAGTGAGCATGTATCTCTGCGTAGTTTACGCAGCCGTTGCCTAAAATCCACAAAAAGCGTGAACTGAAAGAAAACAGCTTGACTCTTGTCTGGCCTGCTGGCGAGGAATGATGCAAGCATCTCGTATCGGCCCTTCCTGCCCATCCATTCACTGGTGCCATGGTGCCGTTTTGATGTGCAAATTGTTTGGACAGCCGAGCGTGAGGGATGAAAGCGGGCGTCACGGCCTAGGTGTGAGAGTTATCGACACTGACGTAACCACGTACCAGTCAAACGTGAAAGAATAATTCTGTTTTGCATCGCTGACTTCACCTTACTTTAGATCCCGTTCCTCTTTGGGAGTAAGGAATGCAATCACTTTTCTCAGTAATGAGTGGTGCAACTCGGTACAGAGACCCCACGCTACTTTGCGCTTCGGTTATCGCTGGTTCACTCTTTTGCAGATATTTAATGGAATTGTCTATGTCATTTAGATCAACATATCCTTTATTATGATCAGAAATGGCATGTATCGGGTGGGCGTGACTGTATACGCGACTCTGATGGGCTGGACTAGGCAGTCAGTTTACATCTCCTAATCAAAACAAGCCGGAAAGGGCCGCAAGTTTTTTGTGGCTCATTACATTGAAAAATAATTGATCAATTAAATCGGACTCTGAGGAAAGTCAGAAGAACGCAAAGAAATGCTGATCACCAGCGAGTCCTTTGTGGAATTATTATCGGGTTCCAGAAGCGACTTGGGCGGCGTATGGGAAAGGGCAAGAGCGGTGCTGCTGGTCCGGCCTGCTTCTAACAGCTAGGCTAACAACTCTTCGAAGCCACCGCTGCAAACCCTGTATCTTGCCTGCTAGGCTAACAACTCTTTGAAGCCACCGCTGAAAACCCTGTATCTTGCCAACACCAGTCCTGAAACGGATGACCTGGATCAACAACTCGGAAACCGCTACATTCGAAAGTATTATATTTTAATCATCACTTGAGTTCTGTCTCCAATTGAGTGTCCTTGAATGCTACCGCGCAGCTAGTTGACTGCTCTCTCATTTGCTTTCTTACACTGTAAGGAAAAACCTTCAATTTTCATTTTACTTTTGTATAATGACAATAAAACCATGGGTCCAAGTGTTCTGACTTTCGAGTTGGGCTTAGTTCCTGATAAAGCCCGGACCATAAGTTTTGTTTTGTGTTACTGTAAGTCGGTGCTCTTGGCACGTACTTGAAGCAGTGCGTGGTTTTGACGAATGTCCTCCAATTTCCTTTTAATTATGCATACTGACAATAAAACCATTCATTCAAATGCTATTATGTGTTGTTTTTGATCAATTGTAGCCAAAATCACTCAACAGAAATAAATCTCATTTTTCAGCGCACTATATTTCACTGTTTGACGTTAGATGATTTGATAAAATGCATGAAATAAATACAGACGTATTTACCATTAGTGCAGACGGTGCTGGGCAGATAGAGGTAAGTGCATCACTGTGTGCATAGCTCCGCTGACCCCTACCGCTCGCCCAATCAAATTGCTCTGTGTGCTTGGCTGGCATTTTTTTTGGGGTGTTTACAGTTTGTTCTGTCAAGTCAAGTCAAGTCATTTTTATTCGTATAGCCCTTAATCACAAAGAGTCTCAAAGGGCTGCCATGAAGTGTCTCAACAGTGCACATATATGTTTTAATGAGCTGCGATACAAAGGATTCTTTAGCGACGTAGAGCCAAAATGGGGTCTGTTGGTGTGACACCTTGGCTGTAAATTGTAGTCAGGACTGTGTTCTTTACATACTGGACTAAACCAGTCACATTACTAGCGCTACGTTGGCTATGCTTATCAGAATTGGAACACCATAGGAAAAAATTGCTTTATCAGAATTTTCTCTGCAAGCAATATGTACTCATAAAAAGAGCCTTATTTGGTTTGCCAGCCACAGGCTCCTGCCCCTGATCTAGGGTAACCTACCTGTCTGCCTTTGTAAGATGTCGGCTGTATCTAACACCCCCCCCTTTTTTTTTTGGGTGGGCAGACACACAAAAAAACAAACAAACAAAAACCATATATGTACATACTTAGATCCCAAACGAAAACATTATCACCACCCTGGCTCTGTTCGCAGTGATAATTATCTAACTGCAATAGGTGAAAAGATAAACATCCAAATAGTACAAAAATGTGTTTTTGTGCGTGTATGTCACTATGTGCACACACAAAACCAGGCAATACTCTCCAGGGGCAGGCATGACTTACGGAGTATCCGCTGGAGTTGATAACGGCCTAGTGATCAATAGTACTTTGCTGGCAACCATTTCCTGTGCTTTTAAGATGAAGTGTATACGCTTTGAAGGTAGTTAAAGCCTCAACGGATTCAGCCTCACTCTTTCACACTATCTTTATCGCCATTGCAGCCCCCCCATCTTACCTTCCAAATTGTTATGTCTTTACTTCCTAAGGCCAAAGTTGGGCAACGTTGCTGTTTTTTAAAGAGGCCACCTGGTCAAAATTTCTCACATGTTTACTTCAAGCCTTTGCAGCCATTCTGGTGATTTTGTTTCAACAATGTAGTGAAAAATCTATCTATCTTATTTCTCAAGCCAAACATTAGAGACCTTGTTCTAATTTTGAAAAATGATCTGCATTTATATAGCGCTTTTCAAGTCAATGAAGACTTCCCAAAGCGCTTTACAAAGTGCTTCACACTTACCCATTCACACACACTCACACACCAATAGCGGCCGTGCAGCCATGCAAGGCGCCAACCTGCTTATTGGGGGCATTAGAGGTTCAGTGTCTTACCCAAGGACTTTTCCACATGTAACACGGAGGAGCCGAGATTCGAACCTGCGATCTCTTGATCCCAAAACGAGTGCTCTACCTCCTGAGCTAATGCCACCCCGGCATTGTTTGAAAATGAATAAAGACAGAAGTATGCATATACTTTGCATAACATGAGCCTCACCTTCCTGGAGTTACATAATTGTCAGACATTTTGCTTCTACAGGTACCCAAAACCTTGCAAACTGCAGCAACATCTAGTGGTCAAATATCACAGTGTCCCATTAAATTTGGTTTTGAAAAGTGAAAGTGAGATTAATGAATTTGATAAGGTGGTAGTGCATTCAAATTCTGACTATCCCTGTGATTTCAGGGCAGTGTTGACATTTTGACAAATCACCACAACTTTCCTGCAAACGTGATGAACTACTGGTGACGAAGCAATACGTCACCACATAAATGATCAGCGACTGTAACGTACAACCCTCGATCTGCAAGCAACATTCTCTTAGGGTTGGCATATTCATGATAACCTAAAAAGTATAGCTGAATACAGTTGTGGCATCGCCGTATCAAGCAAAGTAAACGAGAGGGCTAAATTTCCCCTAATCAAGATATTCCCCCTATCGTCTATACTCGCATATATGTCGTCTATACAACAATATAACAAAATACTGAAATCAGGAGTCAGTTTATAAGCACATATTTGGCTGCATGTCACAAGTAGCAAATGGTAGAGGAGGCGTGGCTTATACAAGAACAACAAAGCAACAGGAAATCAATGGCGCAAACGTGACCACAGAATTGACAGCTAAAGTGTGCTGGAATTTGGCCTTTTTATTAGTTAAATTATTTTTAGAATACACCATGTCTGGAAAGAAAAACGTCTTGGACAGTGCCTAGAAATGGAAGATATGTTCAAGGGCTTTGAAACACATAGACAAAATGGATATGGAGTGTCATGGCTAAGTGGTCGTTTGCAAGTTCTCAAGATTGCACATACCAAGAAATATAAAGACTTTACTGCTTCCACAGGTTTGTACACGTTTTCTTCTATTTCTTATGTTTTTTTTTTTTAAAGAAGTCTTAGGGGGTTGGCCTTTCTGTCAGTAGTTTGTAACTAAACTCTGCGAAGAGGAGGCAAATTTTTGGTGTCAGTATTTTAGACGGGGTTGGGCGTAATTGAATTACCTGTTAAATGGAGTAAATGTAACAAATTACTGTTTTTTCACTAATGCGCCCAAACTTGATCTGGAAATGTTTGGAGTTTACTGTCACCATAAATCTTTCAAAGCTTACTTTATATTACATACGTGTGTGTCAGCCACATTTTTCACCACACTCGGTTGCTATGAATAGTCTCTTTGGTGTTTCAATGCCAGACGTCACGGAAAATCAGTGCAATTCAACGCCTCAAAATAGTGCTCGTGATTGCTCGTCATTTAGCTCAGTGTTTCTTAAGATGGATTCACAGTGGGGCTTAAGCCTGCCTTTCCCCGCTCCCCCTGCCCCCTTCTGTCCTACACGCACATTACTATTCCAAACCGTTCCCTGGCCCAAATAGCTGACATAATGTTGATTCACACACGAATAAAAAGATAGATAATAGGCGCTTGTTTTGTCGGCTCAGGAGAGCAATGGAGGGTGAACTCATTCTTGAATTAATTTTTCTCCAATTCTGATCACTATCTGCATACATTGGTTAAGGTTTGTGTTACGCGGATACGTTTACTCTCTTTTCAATATTGAACACCTGCAAATGAGATTCAATACGATGCCAGTTCATTATTTTGACGGTAAACCTCTCAGTTTTGATTGTTAGTTTCATTATTATGCACTGTTTACATCATTGTCAATATCAACCAATTTTGTGTCTTTTCTTTGATTCCCACACCCTTTGGGGCAGATCTGTTTTTGTAACCCATGAATTTTAATAAAAAGGGCTCAGGGGAGGGCTTTAGAACAGGATGGCATTTCTTATCCAGTCTCCTGTTCTCCTTGCAATTTTGAAATTCATTGATGTTTTCTCATCGTTGTCTTATCTACGTATTGAGTGTCTACCTAACTTTAAACTTAACACTAACAAAACACATTGAAAGTACTATAAAACAGCCTAAAATACGGTAAAATAACAAAATCACAGCACAATTATTTCCACAAATGATTGTAAATACATTTGCATGGGAAAGGTTTCCCAAGTTGGGGCGGCACGGCGAATGAGTGATTAGCAAGTTTGCAGCACAGTTCTGAGGGCATGGTATCAAATCCAGCTACCAGCCTTCCTGTGCAGAATTTGCATGTACTCACCGTGTTTGCGTGGGTTTCCTCCGGGCACTCCGGCTTCCTCCCACATTCCAAAAATATGCATGTCAGGTTAATTGGCCGGTCCAAATTGTCCCTAGATGTGAATGAGCAAGTGAGTTGTGTGCCCTGCGACTGGCTGGCAACCGATTTAGGGTGTCCCCTGCCCATTGCCTGAAAATGGCTGGGCTGGGATCCAGCACCCCGTGACCCTCCTGAGGATGAGTGGTGCAGCTAAAGGATGGATGGATCGGTTTCCTAATTTTTCAAAGAAGGAGACAATTAAACAAAATAAGAAATAAACAGAATATTGCGGGCTGGTCAAGAGGACAAAGTCCTTCCACGACATCCATCAATATTTCATCTTTTTTTCTGAAGTCTTCATAACATGTTTAACCTGGATTGTCATGTCCAATGTGAATTTCCCTGCGGGGATGAATAAAGTATCTATCCATCTATCTATCTATCTATCTATCTATCTATCTATCTATCTATCTATCTATCTATCTATCTATCTATCTATCTATCTATCTATCTATCTATCTATCTATCTATCTATCTATCTATCTATCTATCTATCTATCTATCTATCTATCTATCTATCTATCTATCTATCTATCTATCTATCTATCTATCTATCTATCTATCTATCTATCTATCTATCTATCTATCTATCTATCTATCTATCTATCTATCTATCTATCTATCTAATCTCATTGCATACAATATTTCACAACATTGATAGGAAAGAGGCGTGGTTTAACAAAAATGAAACTTAAGTGAAGTGGGATTTTCCAGACGCAGTCAGGATATTCAAGCCTCACAACAGACCTTTGTTAAGACTAGATTTAACTGGATTCTGCAGATGGTATGATAAGATTTTGGTTAGACTCAAGGCCTCGACATCAACGGTAAATCAGAACACCATTTATAACAATGTTGACTAAGTATAACCACTGAATGAACGGATACAATGAGACGTCAAGTGAATACAAAAAAATTAAATACTTCATTCAAATATGTTGCTAAACGTAATGGGTATTTATTACAACTCAATGATTTCATGATTAAAATAATGATGTGATGATTAAATAAAAACGAATATAGCTGGAAAACTCATGCAATCCTGACAACCGATTTAGTGACACATTTTAATAATATAACGTCCAAGTTCACGATTTAACAGTACACAAATATATTCTGAGCTAAAACATGCTAACAACAATTTAAAAGAGAGATTCTTGTGTAAAGCAATGACAGAACAGATTTGCTGTCATGATGTACCTGGCCACCTTCCCCCAGAGGGCGCCAACCGGGTTTGGAGCAATATATAGTCAAGTCAAGTCAAGTCGTTTTTATTTGTATAGCCCTTAATCACAAAGAGTCTCAAAGGGCTTTACAGGTTATTACACAGACTATATTACACAGACTATTTTTCAGACTATTATTACACCATCCACTGCTCTGGAACCAACATGAGGGAAAGGAAAACTCAAAAACCTCAACATGAGGAAAATGAAGAAACCTTGAAAAGGGACCGCACATGTGGTATCCCCCTTCCAGGATTACCAGACAGCAAAGGATGTTGCAATCCCAAATAATACAGAGATATTTTCCACAAAAAGTATAGGTTTTTCATATGCTATAGAGTAGAAGTGAGTTTTAAGCTTGGATTTAAACATTTCCACCGAAGTTGCAGATCGGATCTCAGGGGGAAGAGCATTCCACAGCACCGGTGCCCGGATGGAGAACGCCCTCGAACCAGCGGAACACTTTTTGGCTCTTAGGATCACCAGGAGACCGGCATTCTCAGAAGGAAGGCTTCGGACCGGAACATAGGGGGAAATCAGATCTGAAAGATATGAGGGAGCAAGTCCATGTATGATTTTGTATAATACTAAGAGAACCTTGAAATCACATCTTAGGCTAACAGGGAGCCAATGCAGGTTAGCCAAAATCTGGGTGATGTGATCGGACTTTTTTGTCCTAGTTAAAAGCCTCGCTGTGGCATTTTGTACTAGCTGAAGACTCTTGATTCTGGTCTTCGGGAGACCAGAGAGTAGTGCATTACAGTAATCGAGACGGGAGGTAACAAACGCGTGAATTATAATCTCCGCATCCGACTGAGACAGTATAGGACGAATTTTCGCAACGTTACGAAGATGGAAGAAAGCGGTTATAGTAATTTTCTTCACATGTGTTTGAAAGGACAGATCGGGGTCAAATATGACACCTAAATGTTTTACTGAGTCACTCTGTGTGATGTGACATTTGTCAATGTTCACAGCAGTTTTTGAAAATGAGTCGCGGCATTTAAATGGACCAATAACTAACATTTCAGTCTTTTCAGAGTTAAGACGCAAGAAATTGAGTGACATCCACTCTTTTATCTCAGATAGGCAGGCCTCCAAATTTCCACAATTTAGTGTGGCAGATTCCTCCAACGGAAGATATAGTTGTGTGTTGTCTGCGTAGCAGTGGAACCTGATATTGTACTTGCGAATAATATCACCTAATGGAAGCATGTAAATGCTGAAAAGAAGGGGGCCATCACTGAACCCTGCGGAACACCACAGGTAACACTAAAGGGCTCAGATGTCATTTCACCATATTTTACACAGTGCGTCCTATCTGAGAGGTAGGATCTGAACCATGAGAGGACGGTTCCTGAGAGACCAATCCATTTTTCCAACCGTTCTAGTAAGATATTGTGGTGCACTGTGTCAAAAGCAGCACTAAGGTCCAGCAGCAGCAAAAGTGATGAAGCGCCAGAGTCCATTGCCAGTAGGAGATCATTTGTTACCTTAATCAGAGTTGTCTCAGTACAGTGGTTAGCCCTGAATCCTGATTGCATTGATTCAAAAAGATTGTTCTCGGATATGAAATCATTCAGCTGCCGTGCCACTACTTTTTCAAGTACCTTAGAAAGAAAAGGTAGGTTTGACACAGGTCTATAATTACATAAGCTTTCTGGATCAAGGTCGGGTCGTTTCAGTGTGGGTTTAATAACGGCGAACTTAAAAGCCGCTGGAACTACCCCTGAATAGAGGGAAATGATTATAATATTTAGAACTGAAGGTCCAAGGACGCCAAAAAGACCTGTGCCTATTCCAGGCATGTCAGAATCGATTCGGGTCAGGGGCCGGATCCAGAGTTTACTGTATGTTTTCAGTAAAACAAATGTCCACCCCAAATATTAAGCATGGTTTTCCAGTAATATGCTTTGACATTCAGCCTACATTTGTAGTATACCTGACATATTATGATCATGGACTATAAGGGCTCTTTTCTAAGCATAACACATTTATTCCCAGACAATGGAAAAATGATTGAAAGTGAATCATTGAAAGTGATAACAATTTGTTTATTTTAACAGTTGAGTAACTACAGCACTACTTCAGAACCAACACCCCACAAACATAAACAAACTCAAGTGGTAGCAATGGGAAAGAAAAAAAGGCCTGCCTTTTTTGTCATAGCGCTTTGAGATCAATATAAGAGAAATACGAAATAAGATTTTAGCAGTAAAGGGACAATACCATTAGATCAAATTACCAGGCTGGGCCTACTGAAGCTAAAAAAAATACCCCACAATCAATGTTCCCTCTAAGCTGCGCGCGTGCGCAATCGCGCACTGCCCGCACATTCTCAGTGCACAAGAAAATCTATCCAGCGCAATGTTCCCTCTAAGCTGCGTTTGTGCGCAATTGCGCACTACCCAGAGCTTTTCCGCGCAAAAGAAAATCTAGCCAGCTCACAAAAATGAGGGGTCGAAATTGCTTATTAAGAAGCGAATTAAGTTAAAGTTACAGTGCATGAAGGTAAAAATACAAGGGTTCCCCTGACGTTGTGTTCTAAATGCGCTATTTGGAAGTCAAGGTCGAAGTAGAACGAAGTTGAGTAAAGTCAGTAGAGTTTTTCGAGAACCGGCTTCTTCGGCTCGGCTCACTAAAAGGAACCGGCTCTTTCGGGTCCTAAACGGCTCTTCAAGTTGTTTTTGATCCTTTCATCCCTATATGACCAAATATTATGTAAAATTATGCAAAAAATGACTTAAAGGAAGGGGAATAGAACAAAAAAGAAAAAAATACCAAAATGAAATAGTAGTGAAAAGCTGAGAAAAAAAAGAAACAAAAGGAAGAGAAAAAAGAAGGAAAAATTCAGAAAAAAAGCCAGAAAAAAGGAAAAGAAAGAAACAAAGGGGAAAAAGTAAATAGAGAACAAAAAGAAAAAAGTAACAGCTAGGAAAAAATAAACACAATGAGATTTTTTAAAGAAATTTAAAAATGTTTTGAAAAAAAACCAAGGAAAAAGAAGAAAAAGTTTGTGTTGCATTCGAATAATTTCCAATTATACCAAGTCAATATTGTTGCCAACATTGTACTTCCATTAAAAACTGTGATTAAATACAGTTGTGTATCGTGCAACCGACTTAATAAGCCCCCAAAAATGTTAGTATTATGCGACAAAAGATACCAGGAAAAAAAAAGAAATGGAAATCTTGTGAAAGAATTGTTGTAAAAACAAATGACGTTTGTAGGCCGTCCAACCTTTGCAATAATACATTAGTCGATTCATTCAAAAGTGATTTTTTTTTCCATTGCCGGAAACTAACGTGATGTCACGTTTTGGACATGTTTGATAATGATCTAGTTGCCACACTTGGGGTTGCTGTTGCTCACTGTTGTTTCAAGCGTTGCTCACCAACTTTGTGTGAACGCTCAGACCCGTGGAAAATTAGAGGGAACATTGCCCACAATATTGTCTTTAACATGAAACCAGACTGGACGTCAGGACTTTCTTACCTTTACTGCCCTCCAGCAGCGAGAAGGAGCATTTGAGTTGTATTTATAAAAAACGTTTGATAGAAATGAGCTAAAACTTGATTTTGAAAATAATAAATATTAAACAACTCAGACATTTACAGTAGGCCGGATTCAGTCATCCAAGAACTGCATATGGCCCTCTCACCTTCTGTTTTACATTCATGGCCTAATCTCTCCTCAACTGGCTTTAATTACGACCCTATGCAAGGACTGGCTGGACAACATAAAGGGTTGGGTCATCATCAATATAATATAACTATGTCTAACTATGTCTCTGTTTTTCCAGTTCCATCCTGGTTGGTGAGGTTTGTTTTATTGCTTCTTGTTCAGATCGTTTTGTTGTTCTTTTTTAACCATTCGTTACTTTGTTCCCATGTATTGTTGTTAAACATCATCCTTTTGCGAGCATCCCTGCTTCTGGTCATGCTTACCTGCATTTGGGTCCACTGCAAAACATAACATTCACAACAAGCGTTTGAAAGTCTACTTTTGTGATGCTGTCAAAGTTCTGCGTCATTTCTTTTTTTGTTTTCAGCAACAATTAACATAATGACCGATAAAGGGTGCTCCGAGACCACTTTATGTTTCCCAAAAGCAAAACAAGAAATATCAGTTGAAACCATAAGACTCACTTCTCGCATCAGCTTAGTAATGTTCCCACCATCATGAGGACCAAAAACCCCACCAACAAATCCTTCATTATATTTTGCATGAATTTACTTGTTTTTTTAAAAGACTAACAACAATATTATTCAGGATAATGACATTAATGTATTTTTTCCCGTCTTGAGCGACGTTTTATGTTAACGGTGGGGGACTGGCTGGTTAAAGGGACAGTGTGTAATATTTAGTGCTTCCAAGTGGTACCTTCATTCGGTAAAAAAAAAAACATTGATTTGAATAATAGGCAAAAATGCACTGACTATTATAACAATGTTTATTTTTAAAATTATTTTTTCATCGAGAAAATTGTATTTCTTCTACACAGCAGAATCCATAATTAGTAGTTGCTGTCACGTTTGTCTGACTTCTTGTTGCTAGGCTCGATTAGCACTTGTTTTTTTTGTCAGCATTAGACAATACAGTGCCATATTGTGGTCAAATATTACACAATGTACCTTTATTTTAGTTTTTTCATTTTACTTGAAGTGATTCAGGATCATTTAACACTGTTCACGAGTGTCACCTTCCCTTTGTGAGCATCAGAAACACTATTACCAAGCCATGTCCAGTTTTAACTTATTTATTTCTAATAGAGTCATCACACACAAACACATACAGAAGAAACATGGAACTTATTAGACAGTGAAGAGAACTGCAGGTTCAAGAGCGCTCTCCATTTGGGCCCCGGTGCTGGTGAATGCTCTTCCCCCTGAGATTCGATCTGCAACCTCAGTGGAACAGTTTAAATCTAGGCTTTAAACACACTTCTATTCTATGGCTTACAAATGACCTATATTTCCTGTTGACGATATCTGTGTATTATTTATTATTGCAGCCTGGTCATCCTAGAAGGGGGATTACCTCAGTGCTGTCCCTTCTCAAGGTTTCTTCATTTTCCTCATGTTGAGTTTTTCCTTGCCCTCATGTAGGTTTTAGATCAGGGGATGGTGTAATAATAGTCTGTAATTTGCAATAATATGTGGTCTGCAGAACCCTTTGAGACTCCTTGTGACTAAGAATGTCACAAATGAACATGACGTGACTTGATAGCTTACAAACACACAACATTTAAGCAAGGCTGATCATTGTTGCAATTTGTTTTATGCACCTAAAATGAGATCTAATATCTGTTGATGATAACAAAGTCATGGCATTGGGTGATAAAACAGTTGTTCAACATAATTAATGTATAAGAAACTCTCACCGTGATACACTGGAACCTCCACAGACTCTGCCACAATGCCACAAGTGACACTAGCCGAGTGAAAGATAGATAGATAGATAGATAGATAGATAGATAGATGGATACTTTATTCAGAGGAGCGGGGCGGGGCAGGGGGGAGCAGGGAGTCAACCTAACAAGTTGAATGCCTATGTTTTAGTTGCTCAAAAAAACTGTTTTTTATTCTTTTAAAGGACAGTGTTTTCTTTAATCGCTAGATGTCGCTAATGACCACAAGGAAAAATACAAACTACGCAGACTCAAAGTGACCAACACACTCCATTTTACGTCTCATTTTCTGGCACAGTCTTTTTAAGGTTTTTGGGTACCTTTGGCAGCAAGATGGCGGACAATTATGTAGGCGCATGTCATGTAAAATAAATCAGGGTTTATACACCTGTTTCCTGGCCAAATTTAAGTACTTTTTGAGGACTTTCAAAGCCAATTTTCCGATTTCACCACTACCATTAAAAGAAGAAGTCCAGGATAAATTAGGTATCCCACAGTGCGAAAATATATCTACGCCCTGTTCGGCTGCGGCTCCATCGGCTCGCTACAGCTTAACTGTCAGGGTCAGATGTATCGACATTTCGTTCTGTGTGCACGGGCACAAGAATGACAATAAAAGTAAATTCTATTCTTTCTATTCTATTCTATGCGGTTTTTAAATTGCATGTGCCTTTATCAAGATTTATAATTACAAGATTTTGAGTAAATCTCTACTATAATTATGTACCTGTACAATACCAGTGCAAATATTTTTGAGAGAAATCTCTCCCCATACACTGTAAGGTGAAAATCATGAATGGTAAATAGTAATAAAGAGCTTACAATTACAGTTGAAGGAAGTTATTCCTATTTCAATTTACCACTTTTGCTCCCCGAAAGATCACATTTCATTTCCAAGTCACCAAAAGTGCCATGCCTATGCATTGGAGGGTTACATTGATGATTTCATTGTTGTGAGGTCGATAAAAAGCATCAGCTTCAGGCAAAAATATACAGGTCGCAATGTAAATGTGATAAACCTCATCTTATTGTGATCGCCATCTTCAATAACAAGCTAGGGGATCAGCGTTGTTCTTGCACTGCAGAGTAAGAAATAAGATTTGCCTTCAACTAACCTAACTTGACGTGATTTGTAGAATACGCTTAGTTATTGCTACTAGATTTATTGATCAAAACCTAGCGTAAAGCTCCATGTTAGCCTATCTATTTTTTTCTGCTAAAGAAAAGTTTAATGATATTCTAGGATTTTGTAAATATCTGTTCATGTACACCCGGGGTGAACCTTTTTGGTGACTTTTAAATTTCCTTGTAAATCAGTGTGCCACACCAAGATTAATGACTTTTTAATATCCAACAAAGCTGTAATTTTACACCAGTCCAAAAAAACAAAATGGATATATATTGAAATCGTTTAACCAATTTATCTTCCACTGTTCTAAACTAAAAAAAAAAAACTATGTGAGCAACATGTGGAAAGGCCTGTAGACATCCATGACTTCAACTTTTTACCACAAGAATCAACCGGAATCAACCATTCTTCATCAACAATGAACTACAATCATAAAACAAGTGATATGTACAGCTACCATTAGCAGTAACAAAGGTTTTCAGGGTCTGTGTTTGTTTGCGGTACACAGCGCCTTTTAATGTTTCCGCCTTGTAAGGCTCGTCCTTACAATTCATGTTCATGTTCATGTTTCGTCCCTTAATGACGATTAACACTTTATGTGCAAGGTACTACGCTTTCGAGGCAAAATGCAAAAACAGCACGGTCATTTTTTCACACAAAGCCCCAGTCATCTATCCACGCTGGCTGTAAAGGCCGAAATGTTTTCGCTGGAGGAGCTGTCACGATTCGTTCATTTATCGCGTGCCTGTGTTTCTGTGGCTGGGTCAAAACACAGATCTCTCATCCTATGCGAGGTGCCGCACGGACGCAAACACACACACGGAGGAGGGGCGCTACTGTAAACCCCCTAAACAACACGGCGCGCAACTGAAAATGTCTAAATTTCAGGTAAAAATGAGAATTTCTTGAAATAATCATTATTATTTTTATTATTATTTCGCTCGCGTACCACTGGTTAACCCCTCGCGTGCCACTGCCGGCACGCATGTCAGAGGTTGCTGACCTTTGATATACACTAACAAGTTTAATGTCCTTGATCTGATCTTGTTGGAATTCAATCCATAGGGAACCATGGATTACTGTTCTGTTCCGTTAAGATCAGATGCGGGTTAAGCAAATCTAAGTGCCATAAGTTATCGTGATAACGACTAGAGCCTTTTTGACGACAGCTAACAATCACATACAATTACCAAAGTACAAAAACTAGCACATAACAGGCCACTGAACTCCCTGTACACAAAGTGCCCTGATGTACCGTTAGCTGACGTCATCCCAATGTTGATGTTAACGTCGTAAAAAAAACCATTATATTACTCTCAAGCAAAGTGTCAATATGTTGCCTCAAATATTATGTTGATTTACTTTAGAACAAATGTAGACATCCTTATTAACATTATCCACGTTGAGTTGGTGCTGTGTATGACCGTAAAACATAATCTCGGTTAAAAATACATCCTTTTACCCAGCATCTCAGGATACCTCGTATCAGATGTGCATGTACTCCATGACCATTTTAAAGTTTAACATGTAAGAAAAACACAAAAAACAACAACAAGAACAGACGAACTGCAATGCTTTTCAATTTACATGGGAGCTGAGAATTTCCGACTTTATTGGGTTGGCTACACGCACTGTGATTGGCTTATCGCGTTTAAGGGTGGGGCGTAGCCATAGGTCAATTTTTGTAAGTTTCCAAATATATTCTTTTTTAGATAGATATGTTTGATGTATTTCACTGAATTTGCTAAATAGGTTGTGGTTTATATCAATTGTTGTGGTGTAGTGTCAGACTCACTGTATTCATTGAATGATTCAGTTTTACTTGGAATTAAGTGGCGCTTGGACGCTAATCTTGACTCCGCACATTTTTTCTTACAGGTGACAAATCCCGGCGCACACCTGGCCCCAATCGTGTCGGAAATATGGAGTCAAAGCCTTTGGCTGCAGAACATCAACGGCGCCGTGTCACTGTACACCTGACACCGCTGCTTTCTTTTATGCTGTGAGTTGTTTACATCACGTGTTTTCAGATCACGTGACCATTAAAGATGGCGATTGCAAAGATGAGCACATATTTACTACTGCTCTGAAAGAAAAACGCGAATGAGGGCTACGTCACTTAAATTGTTAGCCCTATACCTCTCCATACTGTGGAAAAATAGTGCTAGATTGCAACACAGACGCGACAAGTCATATGTGTTTTTGTCACTGGTGGTTGGCGCGTTACCAGACCAAATTGTGTTCACTTATTATCGCTCCTCAAGAATTAAAGGAAACTTCAATGACCTGAAATTGACGTTGATAATATGGGAAGAGAAGTGTAGTGTTTTTGACTAACAACTTTTACTGCTGTTCAATTCGGATGCATAAATGGAGGTTGTGATTTGTGGGTGGAATAGTATGTTGAAACTATTCAATAGTTAAACTTCCCGTCTGGCTTCTGTTATGTATTATTGGGTTATCTATGGGTATTGGGTTTTTATTTATTTTTATTCTGAATAATTATTCTCTGGATCTTTGCATTTTCTTTTAACTGTGAATGGACAACTGGATGCTTCAAACGAAGTTTTGTTGTTCTTTGACAATACATTTCTGAATATCTAATGTTGGCAAAACATTGACAAAATTTTCCTCAAGAAATGTGTCATAAATGTTTCCAGACGTTGCCTTGCGGAGAAGAGTAGTTTGTTGTTTTTCTCCATGTAAAAGTAATGTCTTGTGGTCTGGAATTTACGGTTATATTTTGTATGTTTTTCACTCATTTTGCTTATTAAGTTGTGGTTTTTGTCAATCATTTGTGGTGTGGTATCAAGGTCAATGTATTTTTCTTGTATGTTTTAGTTTTACTATGTTTTGGAATAAAGTGGAGCTTGGATGCTAACCTTGACTCCCCATTTTTTCCAAGACGAGTTAAACTGCTTCTAGTTTGTGTATAACAGGGGTGCTCAATCGCGATCTATTGGTGGATACCAGAAATAGTACTGGTAGATCACAGAAAACTGTATTCAGTGCTTTGTATTCGTAGGGACACGCTGCCATCTAGCAGTCAAATGCAGTATGTTTTCTTTACATTGTTAGTTATTTCGTTGCAACATCATTAGCCTTGAAAAAAACGGACTCGAATTGTGCCACACTATTGACACTTTCAACAGATAAACTTATTTTTTTGACCAAACACATTTGATTTATTAAGGCATGCATTGAGAAAATATTGTCAGCATTCAAACTACATTTAAATCAGGATTTGTTTATAGACTGCTCTTGAATTTTTATTCAGTTAATGTTTAGATTAATCATAGAACGTACAATTAATCAACAGTCAACAATATTGGATGTTTTGCAGTTTCCTTAATGGGTAGTGTTGGGAATTAATATCAAAATATGTACCGTTTACCAAATTGTTTGAATTAGTTATCTGACTCCATTAACCAAACACAACCCGCATTCTCCTAACAATGCGTGCTTGTTTGTTGATGGAAAAATGAACAAGAGACCACCGGCATTTCCACACGGGGGCAGATTTAATTTCTTAAATAATTTAACTAAGTGAACTCCATCGAATTAGCCGAATTAGTGTCGCTCGAGTCTCCGTCAGCCTCCTCTCTCGATCTTTTTTTTTTTCTCGACCCACGTCCCTCCGCAAGCTGGTGTGTCGGCTCCTCCTCCCATGGGCGTGCCAGGAAAAACCCCACGTGGGGTCCAAACACCTCGCCTCGATGTCTGAAATGGTCAAAACATCCCGAGCGTTTCTACGTCACCAGGGCTGTCTGCGTCGAGAAGTGCTGATTATCTTATCAACCCTTTGTCCCAGTTCCCCGCTGTTCCTGTACACATCATTCTCCACTAGGTTGCATTGACCTCGCCCCACAGCTCAGCCAGTGAATATCTGTTGCATTTAAATGTAATTTGTATTTGATTGTATGAAATCCTTTATAGTAAAATGTATAAAATCTTTCAGTAGATTATTTGAACTGGCTCCTTTTTAAGTAGCCCAAATGCTGAAAACATGTAAGCACCCCTGGTGTACAACATACACACAAGGAGAGCAGAACAAAATACAATTCCTCCCAAGAGTGTTGGAGCAAGGATTCAAACCCTAACCTCCAGCAGCACTTAATGTTGGGATGGAAGTGCATTTTGTTACCATGGCGAGGAACTGATTCATTGGCTTCAGCCAATCTTGGTCAAATTAACAGAAAAGCTCCAAAACATCTTAGGGAGATGCCATGCGACAAATTCATTCCAATTTCAACTCACCTGATGAGGCATCACAAATAAGCTCAGAAAATGTTCTACTAAACTGATTGGAAGCCTACCGCGGGGTGATGAAAACACGTTAGTTCTTTTGGATATTTTTGCGTTTGTGCACTTTTGCAGGATGAGACTCAGAGAGAAGGACACTATCAGCCGCCGGACAAGGGAGTGTGTATGGTAGCGATTGGCTGCATCTGCTTTGGGGATTAGCAAATGTAAAACTGTGATGGGCAGTCTGGATTCAAATGAGTGAAGAGACATTTTTTTTGCAGCATTTCTGTCTGGAAAGGTCAAAGGTAGAGATTGACTTGAAAGAAAAATGAACATTTTTTATAGTCATGCTCAGAATTGTTCAACGAACCATTCCATTTGTTTGTAAACATTGTGATATATCTGGTGGGCGGGGTTTATCCCTGGAGGCAAAGGAATACTTGGGCTGGTCAAAAGACAGTGGAAAAGAATGCTGTCATAGCTGCTAATTGTCCTCATGTTGTGTGTTTGTGTGACAGAATCGGAGAAAATGAAATGTTAGTGATTGTAAATTGAAGTTTTACAGGATCCCAGCAGACATTCCTGTTAAAAAAAAGAAGAGTTGTTGTGCAAGACGTTATTCTTCCAGCTTCAGTGGCTCCACCCAGCTCACTTATCCAATCAGAAGGTGTGGGGTGGCGTGTGGGACAGAAGGCAGGAGGTGCAAGGGAGAGAAAGGCTCAACTGTATCTTAGCCTAAATAATCAGCCCACCGAATGAATAAAAATGTCGATAAATACCTTGGTGAAATACCTAAATATCAGTGCTGTTAATTGTCCCGCCCAATAAATGGTTGACCTCTAATTCTAAATAATGCAAGCTTTTATAATTCATGTGTTCTTATTATCCCTTTTTACCCTAACCATTAAGTGGCGCTAAATAATACACAATGTCTCTTTAACCCTGGATTACCCAAGAACGCTTTTCTTCTTTGGAAAATTACATCCTGGATTCTTCAGGGTTGATTACCGGCATTTAAAGAAGAAAGGGTGAGAGAGAAAACTTGATCTGAAAACAATAATGAACTTTACTCAAAATGACAAAAAGACAACTTTGGTGTTTGTGACATTTTATTAAGTTAATGTTTTACATAAGGCGAAGAAGTTGACATGACAAACTCCCATTTAGACATGACATCCTGTTAAAAAGATGGAATACTGATTATGATGTCATTCAAATGTATGTGTCTCAGTATTTCACTTTTTAATTTAAATAACAATTAGTACCACCATTTATATAAAGTAAGAGTGAAAAAAACTGAGGTATGTTTTCTCAAGCACTGCGTGGTTAAATAATCACTTTGACAGAATTACCACCTTATAACTCTCAGTTATTTTCATGGTTTGGTCACTGGTGCGACATATACTCTAGTGGGTCTATGTGAAATTGTACATCCACCCATTATCTGCACCGCTTATCCTCAGTAGAGTCGCGGGGGTGCTGGAGCCCATCCCAGCCATCTTCGGGCAGTGGACAGGGGACACCCTGAACAGGTTGCCAGCCAGTCGCAGGGCACAGAGAGACAGACAACTCACTCTCTCATTCACACCTTGGGACAATTTGGACCGGCCAATTAGCCTGACATGCATGTATTTAGAATGTGGTAGGAAACCTTGAGTGCCCGGAGGAAACCCACGCAAGCATAGGGAGAACATGCAAACTACACACAGTAAGGTTTGATCTCATGACCTCAGAACTGTGCCACGGACGCGCTAGCCACTCAGCCGCCGTGCTGCCCTATGTGAAATTATTGACACATCTTTACTGAGTAAAAATGTTACGTTATTTTACCACTAAACTGCAAGAGGGCACTCTAGTTCTATGCTAACAATTTCAAAATTGCCGGTATTGTCACCACCGCGTGAAAGAGAGAAGGCTGTATCGAGATGAGTCAGAAGACCGGCGCCTGGACCTTAAGCTTGTCAACGTCTGCATTGTACAGCCGGCAGAAATGAAGAGGCTGCATTGTTGCTGTCATGGACTCTTTGGACAATTTTACATATTACCTATGTTTTTATTTTAATTGATGTTTTGTGTACTGTTACCCAATACAAATGTATTTTACTGTAATACAACAGTAAAGCACAGAGAATTCACACCTTGTATTGAAATCCCTTGAGAGGAAGTTAAAAATATTGACTTTAGTGAAATAACTCCACCTTTTCTGACCAATCGATGGAAACGTAAAAGAGTTACTTTTATTGCGACTAACCAGCGATTCAAAACAGTAATCTTCCGAAAATCACACACATTGACAACTGTTATGCGCGCCACCATAAAGCGTATTGCGCTGAAATGAACTGTCAAATTTTTGTCCCGTGGCATTTTTTGCATTACACACCGTCACACAAACTCAGTTTAGGCCCCATTCATCTGCTGGTGTAATATTTGTCAAGTTTTCTGGTTCTTTTTCCTGCGGTCAGCACTCAGTCACCTCAAATAGCAGAGTTATGGATTGATTCACACGGATTTCCTTTTTTAATGATACTAGAGAAATTGGAAAATTGGCCTCGTGAATGCTTAAAAATATGCTTGAATTTGGCCACGAAAAAGGTGAAAGAATTAGGGATTGACCGACATAGATTTTTCAGGGTTGATACCGATAATTAGTATTAAGAGGAGGCCGATAACCAATATTTGGAGGCCATATTTATTTGCTGTAAAAGCTTAAAAATTGGAGGCTGGAGACAAGGGGAGAGAGGGTAGGGGAAGGGTGAGTGAGAGAATAACTACTCCAACTCAGTTTTAAATGTATTTAATCGTTCGGTCAAATAAATAAAAAAGCTGATACCAATATCCATCAAATTCTCAAATATTGGTGCCGATAATCAGCCTGCCCAAAAATCAGTCGATCTCTAGTACGCAGTGAATATAATTTTGGGTTGCTGATCCCTGGGCTAGCTAGCTGTTCTATCTGCAGAGCCTGTTCAGAGCTTCGCTGGTCTAAAAATATACCTTACCTTCTCAATAAAAGCATTTATTGACTTGACGCCATTGAGCGCGAGCTTATGTCAACTGAGGACACGGTGTAGACACTCTTATTGTGAAAGGGAGGCCATGACACAATACTTAGTCATGGTGAGTTACCACTTCGCTCACCCCCCCTCCTTCAACTCCTCCCACCTCACCCCTTTCTTATGTGGCGCTCAGTTTATCATGTAGGAATTCGGTGACGCGACGTAAGTATATCCTCTTCTGTCACATTTTATCTCAAGTTTGACTTTATTATACCAAAAGCGAGCGGTTGTTTGTACTACCTAAACACGGCTAATTGTGTGTGGTTTCCTGTATTTGTTGTAAAAGCCGTTCGATCCTGCTAGCTAAAGTATGTTGTTAATGTCAGAAGGTAGCTCTTTCACTCTGATTAAAATGAACACAGACCATTTTTTAACTGTTGTTTCCCAAAACGCTTCACAAACACTCATCAAATATCACATTTTCACTGTTTTTATTTTCAATATGTAACCGGTAGTGTTAACAAGCGCACTAAACTGCGATGGCTGCATGTGGTTGAGAGCATGTGGTATACTGTATACCTGTATACGTTTTTGTAAGCATTTTTTAAGGGGCGCCGCTACTTCGCGGATTTTCAGTTTTGGCGGGTGGTCTCGTCCCTATTAACTGCGATGACCGAGGGATTACTGTATATTAATATTTAGTAAAAGATTAGCGAGCCATTAGGGAGCGCCTAAGAGCCGCGTGCCACCTGTTGCTGACCCCCGATTTAAAGGTAGAGTAAATTTAAGTGTATATGAAGTGTTTACGATCAACAGTATCCCTCACATCACCGCTCCATTAGCAACCACCGGCATCCTCCATGGTAAAGTGCTCGAAAACTCTTGCTCGCAATTTATTTAGTTACATTTATCTTATTAATATGTTATTTATCCTTTTGCTGTATTTTTATGTGGAAGTGTGAATTTCCCTACGGGGATGAATCTATCTATCTATCAATTACTATTTTAATGTGTTTTTTGAGGAGGATTTGATCTGGAAGATGTGTTTTATAGCTATTTAGGGTTAACTTGGATGCTTTTGGGTTGGCCAAGAACAGATCAATTGCTTTTTAGTTATTTATGATGGAGAAAATGTTATCAATATACAAGAAATTCTAGATACGAAGTCGATCCAGGAACGAAGTATGAAGAGGAGGCACTATGCATAGTTTCAAAACAATTTTTTTTCAGTATCTTCATTGAAAACGAGTATTTCCATAAAACTTAGCTTAAATAAACAGTCAAATTGCTGACACAAATTGGCACAGAGCACTCCAATTTGATACACTTGGCTGACACTGAATGGGTTAAAGCAGGGGTCGGGAACCTATGGCTCGCGAGCCAGATGTGGTTCTTTTGATGATAATATATGGCTCGCAAATCTGAGGTTGGGGTTTAAAAAAATATATCTTTTGTTTAAATCCATCCATCGATTTTCTACTGCTCGTGTCTTGTGCAGAGTTCCGGTTGCATGAGCGATTGTCTATTATTTTAATTGGATGATAATACCCTACGTTGGCCAATACTGGGCCGTTGCTGGGGGCACAGGTACACGCCCCCTTTTGCGTCCCTTGGAACTTGGCTGTTGGTCACTAGCTAACCCTTCGACAGAGAAGATGGCGAAACGAAAAAAAAGATGATGAATATTGTACATTTCAGGACGAATGGACCGTAGAATTTGCCTTGTCGAGAGGTATGCCTAATTTACAATGACAAAATTGTATCGATGAAACGGTTGAATGTAAAGCGGCACTTCGACACACGCCATGCTGCCTTTGCATTGAAGATGTGGATGAACAAGTTCAAATCACTGAATGAAGAGTTGGAAAGAATTGCACGACAGAAAGCGGAGTTGGCGAGCAAGCACATGTGGACAGAAATGAACAAACTTCAACCCGAAGACGAGTTGGTCCTCAAAACTTGGAACGCGCTTCCAGTCACATACCACACACTGAGGCGTGTGAGTATTGGTGTATTGACAATGTTTGGATCGACGTATTCATTTGAGCAGTCATTTTCACACCTCAAATACATCAAGTCCAACCTACCATCACGGTTAACGGATGAATGCCTCAATGCCTGCATGAACCTTAAACTCACCATGTCCCAACCAAACTACAAAATCATCAGCAAATCCATGCAGCACCAGAAGTCGTATTAATGGTGAGTATTATAACAACATTATTTAAAATAATAAATTAAGACGCTTGTTACGCTCACATTAAATTGAATTCAGTCTTAAAATATATTATATGGCTCTCACGGAAACAAATTTCCAAAAATTGTTCTTTTATGGCTCTCTCAGTCAAAAAGGTTCCCGACCCCTGGGTTAAAGGATAAATTGGAAGGTGAAATGGTCTGTTGTATAATAACCGGCTTAGTTAGAAGCATTTCGACAAATGCTGCTGTGATACTTCAAATGATGGAAATAAATACAGTAAATTGATACATTTGCATACACACGGATGTAAATTAAATACTCTGATATATACTATATACTACTGATATATGTGAGCATGTCCTGTGTTTTGTCATAATCGTAAAAAATCTAGATTATAGATTTGGGAAAACTTCCAAAGTGGCCCCTGCACCAAAATGTCGAAGAAAATACATTCTGATAAACTATTTGTTTTCAAGTACTTAAATATTTCTTACTAAATGCTAAAAGAGAGAGGGGGGCAGAGTTCAGTAGCCTTACGGGCTGCGGATATAGACGGTTGGATCTAGATGTTCTGGCCTGTGCCGACTGGTATCTCCTCCCTGAGGGCAGCAGGTGGAAAAGATGGTGAGCAGAATGGTGCTGGTCCCGCAGGATGTTGCGGGCTCTTTTCAGACAGCGAGTGGTGTAGGTGGTGCTGATCTCGGGGAGAGTTGTTTCCATAATTTTCCCGGCAGTATTCATTAACCCCCTGATGGTCAGCCTTAGTGCAGAACCACACTAAGCATCCGTACGTCAGAACAATAATGATTGCAATAATAAACACCGGTGCCGTATATATCCGGTGAATATTACACTGAAGCCAAAATAGAGGTTTTGTATGCCTGATGACTTGGATAGGTGTATACACAAACTGTACTTGTATCTGCTTTTTTTTGCGTAACACAACAATCATGATTAGACGGATGCATATATACGTAGATGACTCATTGTAAAAACGCGAGCAAAGAAGAAAGCCCAAGTCCCAAAAACGAACTCTTCAACCATAGAAACAACTCCAACATACTAAGTCTCCAAAGATTAAAGGACTCGGTCAGTGAAATTTGCAGACGTCTCCTCCTGGATTTCATCTTACTTCTTTTATGTCTGTCAGTGAAAGAAGAGAAGAACAATCAGGCGTTAGAAATATTAAGCCAACACAAATTGAATACAAATAAAATAACTTAATAAAAGATAAACAACACGAGCTCAGAAGTAGCCATTCTCAGAACTTTCTTTACTGAAGATTTAATATTTAAACGGCAAAAAGTCTGTATTAGGGACTGAATAGTTGGACTCTGATAGAATAATTTTAATGAGACCATCTATGTTAAATAAACGTTTGAGATTTTTCCCATATTTCCTTACCAAAAAACAGGCATATGGTGTTGTGCTCCAATCGCCAGTTATGAGAAATCCAGTGCATTATTGTGTGGTGTTGATGCCCCGTCTATGAATACAACCCCCACCCTAACCCCGTTCCATTCACAGACACAGTCAAAAATTTTTTGAAATATTTGCAGTTTGTCCCCCTAGACACTCCTTTCTCCAGGATTATTGGAGTAGCTACGTCATTTGATGGACAGAGAACTATGCCCATCCCTCTACGCCTCATGGTGGAAAGAACCACATCAGTTTCTATGCCGATGGTGGACAACTTAAAAAATGCACAGTAGTTGTTTTCAAGTGTTCAACTGATTGATGTTCCAGGTCTAGGAAAATGACATACCTAAATGTACAGTAATAAAGATTCAAATTGCCAAAGTGTTATCAAGTAATCAAGAGATTGGTGATTTGTCTTTGTGTGATAATTCATGAATTATGCCTGAAGATTTTATTATGGTGTGTTCGATGAAATCGGCCCCATTTTGCTTTCTTGAGAATTTTGTTTGTGTAAAAGCTTGCCTTAAGAGGAAGTCACTTTGCAGGCTCAAATGACACACTTGCGGTGGTTGACGATGCCACAAGGCTTTTAAAGCCGTCGCTCGCTTTTTTTTTTTCGGGACACCAGAAACAAACGCAACGTTCATGCCACATGCACCTAAACATGTCTAAAAAGAAAAGTTTTCTCCCAGCGTCTCTTTCTCTCTCTCTCTCTCATTGTCACTCTCTCTCGACTAAAACACACTGAAGCAAATCTGTCTCCTTCTCTCTGAGATGAGAGCTTCAAGACGCCCTTAGTGTCCAAAAAAAGTGATCAATGTTTCCTGTTGTTAATAATCGATTAGCTGTTGAATTGTTTCACTTCTAATGTCAAGTGACAGCTCCACGAACAATTAATACAGATGTGTAGATTTCAAATGTTAATTGTAATTTGATGGTGTGACAATGAAATGCAACCGCAATTGCATTTTGCAGCAATGGGTAGATACTACTGACTGAGATTGAGGTGCAGTTTTATATAACTCAAAAAGTTGGCAACTAAACTGTTCGCTTTAAGACTATGGAATTCAGCATGACCTGAAGCATAGCCTGACTTTAACAAGAGTCCAAAAGAACGGTTTAAAAAGTGTGCTATAAATCCTGATTCTTTGGATATTTCGACATCACCTGAGAACACAGTAAACCCACTCAACCATGTTAAACTAGCTTTGTGTACTGGAGCACAAGCAGAAATAGAAAGGGACCGTTGCAAATTCACAGATCTATATAAAAATAAAAAGACACAATTTTGAGTAGTTGTAGCTATGACATAACCTTTAAGGTAAAAACTAAGTGACAAAGCGTTCAGTAATGTATTTGGCGAGAACAACGCGTTGACACGTCAAAATTATTGTGGAAAAATTGGAGAAAGTGAAAACGAAAACATTAGTTCTGCCCACGCGCACGCACGCACACACACACACTATATAAAACCTGCCGAAACCAGGGCAACCATATTTTTTTTATCACATTGAAAAATGTTTCAAAGGATACCTAAATTCTAAAGCATACAAAATGTGAGAAAATACTACATATTTTTTGCACAATATATCTATCTATATGTAGCGATATGTCCTTGGTATATTCCAATTGTTTTCCAAGATGATGCATTTCGAAGACAGCCTGTCTCGTCTTTGACTTCCTAAGCGCTGACGTCATGTGAAGAACACCAGCACCTGAGCAAGCCAGTCACCATATGGGTTTACATGGTAATTAGTCGAAAAGTTTTTGAGCGTTTTAAGCATATTTTTTTTAGCTTTTGTGGAGAACACCAAGGTGTTGTGTCGGAGGTGGGTGCAGCAATGGTACAACAAATGGTGAGCAGCCAAACCGGGGTGAACTGGCAAAAATAACACACAGAGACCTATCAGGGACTAAAACAGACGGGACATGGCAGGCTAGCCGGCTACTAGAAATGGCTTACCGGGACAGATCGGCGGGAAAACAGGTGGCTGGCTGACAAAAAAACATCCTGTAAGCAGCCAGGATACCCGTGAGCCAAACAAAAAAAACCATTACATCAACAAAAACCAACACAGCCGTTGATATACCAAATGATCATGGCGGGTTAGCTGGATACTATAAAAGGGCGAACCGGGACCGATCGGTGGGAAAAAAAAGTGAGGGTGGCTGACCATAAACATGCAGTAAGCAGCCAGGATAACTGCCGACAACAAAATTGGGTACGGCAACAAACACGAAGGCAAAAAAGGAATGCACGCTGTACACGACGGCAGGTAAACTTACCCTTTAATGATTAACTCGGACAAAACAGTCAGTTGTCCCCTTGCGACACGGAAAGCAAATTTCCTATTACTTCAGGCTAAAATGTGCGCTATGCATTTGCTGATAACTACAATTGCCATCTGTTTTTCAACAGGACGCGCAGATGTTGTGTTTTGGAATGTTCCGGTGTTGCACAGCTCTAGGGGATATGAAGTCGAACTCTCTAGTTTGAGAATTAATTTTTCGAGATCCATGGCATGTGAAATATTATGGAACATATCTGCACGATTGTGGGGAGAAACGCAATACGTTTTGTGCCTGCAAAAAAAGATGTTTTGTAATCTCTTTAAAGAAATGTGAATGTCAGTTTTCCAAGTTTTGCTAAATAGTTCTTTAGAAACAAGACAAAACATGTGATTCTCATCCATTCACTTTCTAAACTGTAATCTTCATGAGCGTTGCAAATGAACTGGTATCTACTGTTATCCAGCTTTTGTCCGCAGCTAATTATAGCAAAGAAAAAAATCATACTTAGATTTGCACCTTTGGCCTGACAGTTTCTTTTAATCCTTGAAGAATGATAACAAGCAAATGCAATTTGGTGTGGTACCGCGGCAACCACCAATGACAACCTAAGATAACCATTTGTATCAATCTGGCGTTATTCTCCTCAGTATGGTTGCCCTGGCACTGTCGCCTAGAAGTATAGGGCTCTCATTTTACCTGACGCTACCTAATTCTTTGCATGTCCCATAATAAACGTCTATAATTGAGAAGTAACCCCTGCACTAATACATATTTCATAGTGCCCTGTTTAGGTGTAGCATGCACCTGTATTCTTGGGCATGACTCATATGGGGCGATAACGCTTCATAGGACAATGCCATACAAACTAATAAAAGCTGGCGTTAATCACAAAGGAAGGGAGAATGCAATGGCATTTACAGGCACTTCACACACAATTCAAGCACTTGTCAATCATTGAAAACACCCATACGAACCCTGTTGCTTACAGACACTACCATTTTTGTCTTTTATCTTATGCAATAGTGCAAATTAGTGACAATATTATTTATTGTTAAAAAAGGTTGAGTGGTTACAAATGAAATGCAATTAACCAAGAAAATATCTGAGAAAAACTGCGTTTTGAAAAATTATGCAGTGTTTTTTTTTTTTTTATCTATATTTGAGATAACAGCAGTATCCAAACAATGCTTTCAATGGGCACTTTGCTTGCAAAATACCATTTTATTGCAACAACACTGAACTTATGCATGAATGATGCATGAACTTTGCAAGAAATGTTCAGCCCTCAATGTTTCTGAAGAAGGTATCATATGATTAGGTTCGACAAGGCGATCACGGACGTACACTAAACGTCATCCCTCTTTGCCTGGACTATGAGAAGGGAATCCATCATCTTTTTTAGGAAAAAAAGAGCTGTGAAGCGTTAACAGTCTGATATTTTTGCTTTTCTCAGCACACTGCGCGTACTCGGTGGTGTATGGCCCGCCTCCACGCTGCCATACGGTGTCATACAGGAAGCAAAACTCTGCACAAAATGTGTTGACAAAGAGCTTATCAAATCTATTCCTACCATCTATTAGTGATTTATCATACTTAAATAATTCACTGAGCCTACTTAGTGTTCAGCAACTCCAAACCATTTAGAAAAAAACCCTAACATTTTAAAGTTTGGGGACTCAGGGACAATGCTTCTGAAAACGTATTTATACGTAATGACACTGCACGAGTTAATAGTGCTTTAGAGAATGTGTATAAAATTTCCTTTGAATTGTTACCTGGCCAACGCCCGTATGCAGTAACGTGACATGTTGATAAAGGAAGATGATGACGCTCTGGTCTGTAGTGTCGTTTCAATTCCTCTCAGAAGGTCATTGGTCTTCAGTAGCAGCAGCATTTGACGGGGAACTCTGTTCAACAGGTCGTTGATTTGGGGCAGGTAAAGCGCTGCATTGGTCCGTATTTCAACGTCCTGAAAATAAATTAGATTGATAAGTACCAACAATTTACAGAGTTTTCCGCAGTTTAAGGCGCATCGGATTACAGATGCTCCCCATACCTACGACCATTTGACTTCTGAAAAACGGTAGATATGAAATAAATTTCGGGATGTCGAAAAATATCCGTACTTTGCGGTAAGTTATATTTTGTTTTGTGAGCACCTTTTTCCGAGCATAGTACATTACTGTAGTGCTTCTTTCCGCCGCTACAGGCGTGTGGCGCTGTGAGAGGTCACCCAACATCCACCCCAAAGAAGAAATCAGGCTTCTTCCTAGTTTGTGTGTAAACATTCTATACTGTATCTCCAGCGCTGAGAATTTAGACATTTTTATTGTTAAATATCTCATGCATCAATGCAATATGGTTTTTGTAAAGAGTAAAGAAGAGGCGAGCCTTTCTTTTCAAATCAAAGTGGAATAAGAAAGCTCGGTGCGGTTGAGAAAATGGTTAGATCGCTTTTTTTGGCCACTTTCTACCATGGAGGAGGAAGTCGTCTAACTCTTGAAGCTCATCTTCCAAAAGTAAGTTAAACTTAACTTTATTTATCCTAATAGAGCATTATATTTTATGAAATATTCATTTTTTAGTACAAAACATTACAGGTTACTTATACAAGCCTTAAACATACATTGCATACTACATATAGCACTTAAGCAACTTATGAACAAATTCTACTTCCGAAACGATCGTCCGGAATCTCGTTCGTCAGTAGGGCAGCGTCTGTATAAGGCACACCCCTAAAAATGGAATTTAGGCGCATGGAATTATAACTACAGTAAGAACTACATTATTTATCCGTTTATAACTATTAGTACAATAATTGATCAGTTGAATCGTGCAAAACATGCCCTAACGCCAGGCTAGCTGATCAAAATCGCAAAATATCGTTTCAAACAGGAATTGAACCCAAGTCACAGAGGTGAGAGTGCCTAAACCTAACCAGTAGACCACTAATGATACAGATGATATGCGAAAAATATTAAAATTTATCTCATTATCACAGTATTTTTACTTATGGGGCCCGAAACAAATTATGGAGAATGGAGAAAACAGAAGTTCGTCCGAAAAGAAATAAAGGAAAAAAAAAGCATGACGAGGGGAACAAGTCTTTGGTGAATCGGGGGAAATCATACGTTTATTCTGTTTTTAAAATCGAACAACTAGAAAGGAGATTTCATAAAATGCCAGTTTTATATTTTGACTAATATTGTGCACTGTCGTCCGTTTTCACGTCATTGTCGATATCAACCAATCATGTTGCTGTTCTTTGATTCCCAAACACCTTAGGGCTGATCTGCTTTCCTTAACCTTGAAGATTTGATAGAAAAGAGGACTTAGGGGAGGACCGTAGAACGGAGATGGAATTGCTTATCTGAAGGCTTCTCTCTCTGTTCTCCTTGCAAGTTCATTTGATGTATTCTCTCTTTATTTGAAGAGTCGACTTGAATTTCAACTTAACATGAAGGTACATAATACACCGCAAACATAATTTAAGTAGTGAGAACATAGCTGTTAGCTTTAGGATCTGTGTTGTCTTTTCTTTAGGGGCTAAAACTGGTGAAACATTGTCAACTCATGTTGCTTAAGCAGCTGACATCACAGATGCTGTCACTAGTTATATAAGCATGAGGAACATCATCATTGGCATCTAGCCAAGTCAATTTAAATATCGGAATTTAAAAAAATAATGCACTGCAACTAAATCATTTTTCCTGATCGTATGCTGTCTGTCATCTGCCTGAACTGAGCACATATTTAGCATTAGCAGTTAGCTGTTAGCTTTAATATTCTCTAGCATTGCTTTAGGAGTCACTAGCTGCGACAAGGACAACATTAGCAACTAGTAGTAGCAGCTTCTTTCGCTTCCCACAATCGATCATTCCGACCTACAGCTTGTCGACACATTTTGGATTTGGCCCTTCGTCCATTTTAGTTTGACACACCTGCTTTATCAGTATGAATCCCAAATGTGATGAAATTTCCTCCAAATATATCTGATTATTTCCTAAATAAGACTGCAAACTTTATACAGAAGAATAAGAAACACTTCATATGAAGTAATTAATGGAAATAGTGTTCGTTTCCTTAACTCTAATGGAGATTGGTCTGCAGTAATTTAAACAACCAACCCCAGACACTATAGAACGAAACAGGCTCACACACCACCCTAAAAAGACAATATGCCCTTCTAAAAATGTGATCTAAAGTCTACACAGTCAAAAAAACCTGCAGTTTGTGCTCTGCTTGGAGACTAACAATTAGTAGCAATTATAGGAGGCAATATAGCCAGGCCTCACAGCTGTCGGCGGGACATAGAGAACAGTTCTCATTTGCATCTGAAAGCTACAATGAGGAATTTCATAGCAAGTGCAGCGATAATAGGCACGTGGAAAAGGCAAGGAGAATGCAGTCAGCAGGAGAGGAAATGGTGCAAGCAATTCTAGCCTTTTTTCCCTAATGTATGAATCTAAGGTGTTTATGCAAAAGACATGTGTTAAGAGTACGGAAGAGAATAAAATTGTCGGAATAAGTGATTTGCTTTTATCACAAAACGGTTCTCTATCCTTTTGTTAGGGGACAGCTACCTCAGAAATAAAGCCTTTTTCCGGGAAAATCAATATTCCAGTTAAACCAAATGTAATAGGGAAAAAACAGTTTACTGTCCCGGAACAAGCTATTGACCACCTCTGTAACACAGATGAAAAACAGAAAACAAAATGTTGGCAGATGGGACATGGTTATTCTGTATTTCTTTAACGTTCAGATGAAATCACGATAACCGATTGCCAGTGGGGTTTCTTTTTTCAATCATGAAATCAGTGGTTGTCCACTTCTCAATTTTTTCCATTGAAATGATAGTGAAGTTCCAAGTTTTTTCCAAAAATCAAAATGGCCTTCAAAATCAAAACAACTTCAAGTATCTTATATACTTGCATATTAACCTACATCATACATTAGCAACCCCCTAAAAGTGCTTCAAAACAGCCACATACTAAAACAAATTCCAAATATTAGTAAAGCCTGTACAGAAACATGGATCATTATTTAATTATGGAGTTAAAAGAAAATAAAATACTGCTAAAAAACTAAAAATATTATGTTTTTAAAATATTTCATGTACCTACCAGCAGCACTTCAATGGCAGACACTTGTATACCATTTTTGTTTTTGTTTCCTTCTTTGACTCGATTGATGTGTCACTGTTTTCCACTTATTTTTTTCCCTTAAACCAATGAAATCACAATAAATTAAGATTTCGTTCCTCTCAAACACGCCGATTGACTGAGCAGGTAGAAGAGATAGAGCAATTCATTATCGCCATTTACTACTAAGGAGTGTAATCAATCCTCCGTATTTTCTTCTTCTTAACACTATATTGCCAAGGCCCGCGGCACATTAAAAACAGGTCAGTGACCCACTTTTGAATCCTGACCCATGAGATGAGAAACACTGCTCTAAAAGGTATTCCCCAATTCATGGTTTTTGCATAAAATGTATATATATTTCAATTATTTTCAGAGATAATTTTTTTTCTAAGACAACGTGTCTCGTCTTAGAGATCCTGACTGCAAAGAAACACCTGCCCCCTGGCACGTCAGTCACCAGATTGTTTTACGTGTTAATTAGAGTTTTTTAAGCAACGTTTTTGAAATTATTCTTGAGAATTCCTAGGCAATGGTATGCAGGTGAGTGCAGAAATGGTATAACAAAGGGCAAGCAGCCACAAAGGAGCTACCTGGCAAAAATAACACATGGAGAGCAGTCAACGGTGGGCTGACCAGGACCAATAAAAGCAAAGCGGCTGTGGCCTCAGCAGAAATACGCCAGGCTGGCAAAAAGCGGAACGGCTATAGCAACAAACACAAAACCGGTCAGGAAAAAACTAATCAAGGAACACGGCAAAACATGCCCTAACGCCAGGCTAGCTGATCAAAAAACACGCGGTTAGCGGCTACGGTGATAAATGCGAAGCTGGCCAGGAATAAACCAAGGGACACGACAAAACCAGAGTTTATGCCAGGCAAGCCAGCCATACAACACACAATGGGCAGCCAACGAGCACCAACCGGGAGTAAACAAAACAGGGAAGTGGCATTGTCGCTGTCTTGGACTCCTTGAACAATTACACGTATTACCTATGTTAATTGTCGATGTAGACTATGCCTTGTATATTGATACCCAGTGAAAGTTCGATTGAAGCCTGGTCATCCTGGAAGGGGGATGACCTCTTCTATGACCCCTTCCAAGGTCACTTACTTTCCTCATACTGAGGTTTTTGAGTTTTCCCTTGCCCGCATGTAGGTTTGAGGTCAGGGGATTGTGTAATTGTGGCCTGTGCAGTCCTTTGAGACATTTGACACAAATAAATGTGACTGGACTCTGAAGCCCCGATGCTAACGGGAAGCTAGCCGAACAAAATTATACCAACCACGACACATGCGGCGGAAAACACAAACGAAAAGCCACAATCGCCTGTTCATTACAATCAATGTCTGTTTTGTTAAGGGGATTCGCCATTTTCAAAGTTTTGTGTTCCTTCAATGACGTCGCAGCTTTACAGCAAACCATACAGAAGGGTCGACTAAGACTAAATTTCTCGAAACACCGCAGTGGAATATTTTGCAACATAATTGCACAATTGCGGAGAGCAATACTACACAATGTGTGCCTAATTGAAAAAGAATCTCTTCGGGAATACTTTCAACAACAAGCTAAAATGCTTCTCTTTTTCATCAAATTTAGAGACGAGAACAAAAAACACAAACCTGACATTTTAACATCTTATCAAAGCTCCATTACCTTCAGCTCTCACCGGAGCAATTCACAGCCGAGCGTAAGGTGGCTGGGATGAAGATCAGCACCTACAAGTCCGAGACCATGGTTTCAGCCAGAATGGGGAATAATGCCCCTTCTGGGTCAGGTATTATTTCGGCAGCTGCAGACCATTTACCACTCATCATTTACTTTACCCATTCACACATCTGTGACCTCTTTGGTCCCAAAACGATCGCTCTATCTCCTGAGCTAATGACGCCAGGGTTGATTTGGAGTCACAAAAATTACCCTCACAAACTGAGTGTTCGACTCTTACCTCCTTGATAAAGCAAAATTTATAATAATTGTTTGTCAGAATGTTTAGATAGATGGATAGATCGATAGATACTTTATTCATCCCCGTAGGGAAATTCACACTTCCAGCAGTCTCCCTTGTTGTTTATTAACAGATTAACATGATGCCCTCGGGGCGCCTGTTGTAGTTTAGCGGAGTGGATGACGTGACGTCCCTGCGGCAGATGGAAGTCTTTGAGCCCAGGGATACACCACAGGATAGTTCCGGTCCGGGTAGCTCCGGGTGGCTCCACGTTAGCGTGCGGGATGCTAGACGTAAGCCACGTTTCCGTAAAACACAGCAACTGCACTCCCTGTGCGCTTTGATGTTTTTCACCAGCACAGCCAGTTTGTCGGTCTTATTTGGTAGAGTTCACATTTACCATGATTACGGACGGTACCGAAGACATAACGCCGCTCGCCGCTTAGTTAGCTCTGGCCCTGCATCCACAAAAGGGCCCCCTCATCACGCCGGCGCGAGAATTCTTAAGGGCAAGGAGTTGATTCCTCGAATAAACGCATTTTTGTGCGTTAAAACTCATGTCCATAGGATAGAAAGTAATCCAAAGTGTAGTTTTCAAACAGGATGAAAAACACCGAAGATAGAAGCAAAACAATAAATCACAAAAAGTGCGAGATAACAGGGAGCTGCTGGAAAGGCTGCCGCTCGCGGCGGCGCCTCTGAGTTTTTGGGATGAAAAAGAAAGATTGAGCTTTTTCTTAAAATACTATTGCAAAATCAGTTGAGTTGCGTAGAATGACATGTTTGCACCTGTAAAATTGGAGAGACAACATGTATTTGAAAAACAATGTAAATCCTACCTCTGAGTGTGTGACAGGCACATGACTGATACCAGCGTTGACGGCAGCCCAAGATCGAGCAGTGAGTACACAAGCAAAAAGTGGGTAAAGGTCTCCAGCTCCAAGTTTGCGACTGTAACGCTCCACCCCTGGCATGTCTTGATTGATTAAGGCCTGCCAAAGCTGGCAGTAGTTGATCCTGAAATCTGGCTGAAGGACCTGCATGGGCACATGAAGTTTCTATAGTTTTTTTTTTCCAATAATATATAATGAATAGTAGCATGCAGCACAGCGGCGCAGTGGTTAGCGCGTGTGCGGCACAGTTCTGAGGTCATAAGATCAAACCATCCTGTGTGGAGTTTGCATGTTCTCCTCGTGCTTGCGTGGGTTTCCTCCGAGCACTCCGGTTTCCTCCCACATTCCAAAAACATGAATGTTAATTGGCCGGTCCAAATTGTCCCTGAATTGTCTGTCTTTGTGTGCCCTGCAACTGGCTGGCAAGCAGTTCAGGGTGTCCCCTGCCCTCTGCCCGAAGATAGCTGGGATGGGCTTCAGCACCCCTGCAACCCTACTGAGGATAAGCGGTGCAGATAATGGATGGATGAATAGTAGCAGTAGGTTGCATTATATTACAGTGTAGTAATGTAATGTAATGCAACCAACATTTTGGTCTTTATGTTTTAGATTTCCTTGATTCATTGCTTCCTTTCACATATTAATTGATGCATTAGTATAAAACAAATTAAAATACAAAATCGGGGTTACGTGTCAAGTGCAACTCTACCTACAGCAGGCATATTTAAAGTCCGTCCAGGGGGTCAGTTAACGCCTGTGACCAAATGTTTATTGGCCTCTGTCATACAATTAATAATGTGTGGCCTGCCTGTAATCTAAAAAGACAACTAAATTTATACCAAAAAATTGTCACCAGATGATAGCAGTAGGCCTTTAGCCACCTTGCCCATGGCTTTCTGTAAGAATTTTAGCCCACCCTATTTACGCCATGGTGACTGTAAAAAAAATAAAATAAAAGATGACCGTTAGGGCCGCCACTTCCAGGACAGGAGGAAATAGGAGTAATTTTTCACCAAAATCTGAAACTACTGTGTTTGCCTAATTTGCCAAGACACTATTTTTGTTTTCAAAGAATATACTATGAAAGCGGCCCTGCCAGACAAAACAGGCCGACTACAAAAAGCTAACTGAAAACAAACGCTGTGAAAAAGTGAAGGAACTGCAAGCTGCTTTAATTGCACAGAAGCGCTTTTTCACGTGACCTTGCAAGTCAAATGAAAATGCTACAAAGACGATAAATGAGGTTGCGACGCTGATCGGCAAGCACAGCAAACCTTTCAGACATGACTGCGCAAATAATGCCAGGCCGAATAACCGGCCCTCACACATTTGCCTGCTTTCTGAAAGGTTTGGACACCCCTGACCTACAGTATCTACGCTATATAAATTTTGTATTTTGTTAAATAACATGACTTTAACCATATTATATAAATAGTTAAGTTTATGAAAATGGTATACTGTAAGTGTTGAAACAGCTTACCAATAACTAAATGCATACAAGAAAGCTGCTAACAGCATCGTGCCCTCGCACCTGATGCTTTCTTCAGATGTGTTTAGTTCTGCTCAGAGTTGTTTATGTCATGATTTTTGGGAAAATGTGATCATTCACAATGATGAATACAAACCAACCAGATATTTACCAACCGTGCCAAAAAAAAGGAAAATGAGATGTGAGCCCTATATTTATAGATGACAGCCCCAAACCATACTGTGGAGAATAGTGCCAAATTACAGCATAAACAAGTCTTTTTGTGTTGTTTTCATTAGTGATTGCCGCAGTAATGGACCAATTTGCTTTTGCCTGTAATCAATCAAACCATTAGTTACATCATGGAACCAATCGTTTACCAAGGATTAAAGGAAACTTTAGCAACCTGACATTGACGCAGATGATATGGAAAAATAAGTTTAGCGTTTCTGATGGATTATTTCCACTCTTTTTGATTCAGGTGTATACATTGAGGACTCTATTTATGGGTGAAAATGTTGAAATATCATTAGTATGTTGTAAATATTCAATAAAGTACTCTAGATCCTCCCGTTCTGCTACCGTTATAAAATATATGAATAGCGTTGGCATAAAGATGAACTAATTTCTCTTGAAGGGCGTCATAAATGTGACCAGACGTCATCAGGTGTTTTCACTCTAAATACATCTCCTTATCAAATAAGGGCATGGTAGGCGCACGTTTTACCTAGCCTTTCATATTAAAGAGGGGGTCTGAAATGATTAAATTACTTTAAAAGTAACAAAACTTAGCACAACAGCACAATATTCATACCCTGGGCTAATTCGTTCCAGGCAAAGTTGATAATCACTACACTATGCTGGCTTGTGAAAAGAGCAGAAACTAATTAGTCCGATTGAAAAACATGTTTAAAAAAGAATTATGTTTTTAAAAAATTATTTTTGATTCTTCTCCATATCACCCACCCCTAGTTATCATTAACATAAATTGCACTTATGAAACCCCATATCATGAGCAGTTTTTGCGTGTGTGTTTACACAATCTTATACAAAATGACACATTTTTTTTAATACATAAAAACATGATCTCAAAATTTGGGTGTGCGTTATACACAAGTTTTACAGTAGTATATTTCCAAGATTTATCAGTAAAAAATATCGCCGACCACAATTGCAGGTAGGCCTGGGCAAGATCATAAAAATGCTATCACGGTAAACACGGTTGACATTTTAAGTCTACTTTTTGCCCTGGAGAAGATGTTGACCAAACCAGATGCTGCTCTAACCAATCTTATGGTCAGAACAAGGGGGCATGGTGACGAACTACTACACAGCATTTCACACATATGAAAAATATAAAACAAAATTAAAAGTTAAAAAAAATGAGGGAATCAAAACGCAGAACATTGCACATAATCTGAGGATGACTGCACACCCAAAATTATTCATTCATTATCTGCACCGTTTATCCTCAGTAGGGTCCCGGGTGTGCTGGAGCTCAGCCTAGCCATCCTCGGGCAGTGTGCAGGTGACACTCTGAACTGGTTGCCAGCCAGTCACAGGGCACACAGGGACAGACAATTCGCTTGCTTAGTGACACCCAGGGACAATTTTTTTGGGACCGGCCAATCCACCCGAAATGCATGTTTTTGGACTGTGGAAGGCAACCGGAGTGCCCGGAGGAAACCCACGCAAGCACGGGGAGAACATGCAAACTCCACACAGGAGGTTCGATCTCATGACCTCAGAACTGTGCCGCACACGCGCCAACCACTGCACCGCCATGCTGCTCTTCCCAAAATTAAATAACCATAAATGCAAGTTAAAGCCTTTTGTGCATGAACTCTTAGTGTGTCTGACAATGTAAACAAAATAAATAGACAAAACAAAATGTTCGGTTTGAAAAAAGTTATAAATAAAAAAACAAAAAAGCCATTGCTTTGACGGTTACATGCTGATTTAACCAGTCTGTCCACAGTATCATGCTTTAATGCTGCTCAGTGATAGGTCACTGTGTTTCCACCTGTGGTTGCAGGTAGTGCCTTGCTAGCTAGCTAGGAGCTTGTTGCAGTCTCTTTATCGCTCTTTTTGACTGAGTTATAGTCATTTGCTCTCACTGTGTAAGCCGCTCTACCGCTATTCCTGCGAAATGAATGGATGGTCCCCGTCACCTTCTTAATCTCCTGAATGTTGGTCTGGAACTTGCCTTTTCATTGCATTAGAGCGCCTTTTTCTCTGATGTTTAGTTGCTGTGATTACAATTTAAATTATCGACTTTTATTGAACATTTTATTATTTATTTCGGCAAAAATTACATGACGATAATTATCACAAGCTTTCGCTGCAATGGAAATCGAAGCCAGGTGGCAGTGAGAGAGCTGAATCCTAACCACTAGACCACCAGTGATATTGATAATATACGAAAAGGCATTTGATCTGATCTCATTATAACACCGTTTGTATTCACGATACCCATGACAAATGTTAGCAAATGGAGCAAACAGAAGGTCGTCTTGAAAGATCTAATCAAGGCAAAAATATAAATATAAAAAACACGACAAGGGAAACAATATTTTGGTGTATCTGATGATGAATCTGACTTTGAAGGACATTAAATAAATACATTGTAAATTTGATGTTGGTATTGTGTCCACAGTTTAGGTTGTCAATAAATGATTTTAATTATGAATGTTCTTATTTCACAATGTTTGTTACTTACTTTTTGGTTTGAGCTGAGAAAAGGTGAGACAAAATTTTATATTGACTTAAATGAAAACTAGGTGTTTTTTATACACGAAAAAATATGGTAAATATCAGCAATATTCTGATCTTAAACACAGTTCCCTGAATGCAAATGTACTGATGGTCTCACAAGATCGGTAAATTTATTGTAAGCCAAGCCTTGGTGCACACGTGGAACTATATTTTCTTGATATGATTTTTCAAGTAACTGTTGTGTATTTATTTAAATGCGGATCACATTTCTAACGTTACTAATTTGTACATTCCTTAAAACTGCAGATTGTGCTTTTTACAACTTGGAGTGATGTGTTTTTTACAAAAATGTGTTTCTGTTTTTATGGCTTTACCTTAATTATTATGTTTTGGCACCCTGTTTTTTAGTTTACATTTTGCTTAATGGCAGTCAGCAGTGACTTCCATCCATCCATTTTCTCTGCTGCTTATCTTCACTAGGGTCGCGGGGGTGCTGGACCCCATTCCCAGCTATCCATGGGCAGGGGTCAGGGGACCTGGTCGCCAGCCAGTCACAGGGCACACACAACCGCAATCAACCTGTGTGGGGGGGGGTGACCAGAGGAACGCTACGCAGGCACAGGGAGAACATGCAAACTCTGCACAGGGAGGCTGAGGTAGCTGGGATCAAACCCTGGGACCACCGCACCATAGGGCTGTGCGCTATCCACCCAGCCGCTGTGGCGTTTAATGTTGATTATTAATGTTTTTGGTACCATTTTATTATTTTATATTATTCTTGATGTCAGTCAGCAGTGACTGCAAGTGAGCAGTGTACCTAAAACAAATTATCTGTCCCTCTTTTACCTGAAAATGTTTTTTTTTGTAATTTTGGAAATGCAATGAGTGGCAGACAGAAGTCTTGTTGTGAGACACACACACCCAGCCCCGATAGAAGGAACCTCCTATCGTACGCTTCCTTTTATTACATTCTTCTTAATGAATGCCGCCAATTTAAAAGCATTTGTGTGTTGTGTGTCTTGAAGTACACACAGGTTGTGCCCAAATTGAACATAGCACCGTGTGCACTCAGCGAAGAATACTTCAAAAGAGCTGTTTATCAAAAAGCTTTTAGTCTTCTGGGGCTTTAATAAATGTGTCTTTCCTTCCCACTGTCTATGTATGTAATTGTGAGCAAAGGCAATATGTTAGTAGGTGTTTCTGAGTTGTCTGTTTGCTGATAAATGTTTTTCCCCAAGGCCTCGGTCAGCACAATGAAAAATGGACAACAAAATTGGAACATTTCTTCTGTTATTTGTGCTTTGTGATGCTTGAAGATTTCTGACCTGATAGAGGCCATGATCGAGTAGGATGATCTCTGTCTTCTTCTTTTTTTGACACTTCTGAACCAACACGTTACCAGGGTGTGGGTCACAGTGTACGAAGCCATGTACAAAAATCATTTCGCTGTACATTTTGCCCAAGTTTTCTGAAATCTGTTGGACAAAAATATTGCAAAAACAACAAAGTCTGTTTTTAACAAAACTGTAGGTATGTTAAAGGTGGGGTGAGCCATTTGAAATGTCCTTAAAAAATTGAAAGTACCGTATTTTCCGCACTATAAGGCGCACCTAAAAGCCTTTATTTTTTTCAAAAGCTGACCATGCGCCTTATAATACAGTGCGCCTTATTTATGGATCAATTTTAAAATTGCAAAGTTTTCCAACTAACTTGCAGCCGCCGACTAGATTTTCCCCCGAACGCCAAGTAGTACGCGGTGTATGCTGGGATTTATTTACCGGCGTTTCATTGGCTAACCAATGTGTCAATCATCATTTGAATCGATCACTATTGGCTAAAGTTATTCGGAGGTCAAGGGGCGGATCCTTTTTATCATTTACAGGCTGGCATTGGCTTGAACGGCAAACAAAGCCTGCAATTGGCCGAAAAAGATGTGTCAATCATCATTTGAATCGATCACTATAGGCTAAAGTTATTCGGCGGTCAAGGGGCGGATCATTTTTATCATTTACAGGCTGGCATTGGCTTGAACGGCAAACAAAGCCTGCAATTGGCCGAAAAAGATGTGTCAATCATCAGTTGAATCGATCACTATTGGCTAAAGTTATTCGGAGGTCAAGGGGCGGATCCTTTTGATCATTTACAGGCTGGCATTGGCTTAAACGGCGAAACAAAGCCTGCAATTGGCCGAAAAAGATGAATGTGTATAGCACGTGGCTGACGGCATAGAGAAAGCATTTTTTTCTATTCTGTATTTGTAAATATATTATTCTCCTGGATTTACTACCCTCACGGATATAAGAGGTTATTGGCTGCACATTATTATGAACACAACGACTTTGGTGAGCTACTCCGGGTTTTATATTGTCCCTGTATCTTGTTTCACACTGAACTCGATGTTTCTGTGATAAACGGTGCAGATAATGGATGGAATGGAGTGTCTATTTTTAAATTAAACTCAATTCCAAGTGTTTATTGTCATATGCACAGTAAAGTTGCGAGCGAAAAAGAAAATAGATACTAAGGAATGGTTGGCATTTCTTGAATCCCAAGACTTTAACCTTCCGAATGATGGAACGATGCATTTGAGTGACATCGTACGGACACCGCATCCGCACGTGTTCTCGACACAAATTTGCGTCTTTGCAAGCTTTCGGAATGTTAAGTGGGTAATAAGTTGGACTGAACTATCTGACTGTTTTGTCGACGTTCCCATTGTAGCGCCTTATAATCCGGTGCGTCTTATGTATGTCAAAAATAGGACCAAAAACTATTTTTTCGGGGTGCGCCCTATAACCCGGTGCGCCTTATAGTGCGGAAAATACGGTATATATTTTTTGTCTATTAAGTATGTGTTAACAAATGGCCAAATGATTTCAAAGAGCGTATATTTTGTTTTCCACCGTGCCTTTCTGCTTTTATCTTACTTTTTACCACTTGTGTTCCGGCCACAGAACGCATTACACTGGGGGAAAGGAGGCAGGGGGATTGAGGGAAAGGAGAGTGATTTTAAGTGCGTTCTTTCAGTTTTCTTTTATTCTCAGATAAAAACGGTGAATGTAGGAAAAGGACTGTTTCAAATACAGTAGAAAGGCCAACCCAAATCCCCCAAAAGACAAATAGTCTGCATTTATACAAAAAAAGAAGAGTTTAATCGAGCGCTTCTATGAAAATTATGAAACACAAGTTCAAATTACATCCCACGATTTCTTGACACATTTTTATCTGTCTCCTATTTCAATTGTGGCAACAAAGAATATCTATCAGTTCCGTTTCCCTTTCTGGAGGGGAGACATCTCTCGGGTGTTTTTTGTGGTTGTTGTTGATGTATGGCAAAAAAGAAGGATAATTGAGATGTCACAGACAATGCAAAAAAACGTATTTGAATGCATTTTTACATCCTTAATGATTAGGAAGATGTATTCTATAGCCATTTCGGGTCAACTTAAATGCTTTTGGAAAGCCGGCAATGGATCAATTGGTTTTCATTTAATCCGTTTAGGGAAATTTGTTCACTATACAACCATTGAACACTATCTGGTAATGAATTTAATCTTGCAGTGTGTATTTTATATAGCACTATTTAAATACTCTATACAACATGCTACAGTGGGTATTAGCACGTCTCATTGGGTATTTGTATAATGTATTCCTTTTGCTTTATTATTGTATTGTTCTCAGCGAAGGGATGCTGCTGGAAATGTGAATTTCCCTGCGGGGACGAATAAAGTATCTATCTATCTATCTATCTATGTAGAGGTATCACTGAAATATATATGTACACATACATGCAATATACATGTCTTCCTTTTTTATTATGATGCTCTATTTCTGATGAGATTTTCATCACTTTACTTTTTTGGCTTGTGGGTATTAAAATATGACTGAAAATCATTTTTTGGAGTATTAACATTATTATTATGAGCGCAAGAGGCATTCATTAAATGGCGGAATTTTAGTCGGACAGTTTGTCACCATGCGTCTTTGTACTTGAAATGTTTGTAACTTGTGAATTGAAAAAAAAAACTGTATGTATAAGTATGGTGTATATTGCAAAAGCTTACCTCATTAACGTTAATGCCATGTTCCTGCATGTATTTTCTGTCATTGACCTGCCCTCCCTCTGCAAACTCCATGGTCAGGACCCTTTTCGTGGACAAGTCCCAGTGGATCATGGGAACCTGAAAGAAACAATATGTTTATTACAATAGAGTGTATACAAACTCATACATCAATTGTAAGGTGTGCAGTTGGTCCAATACACGAACAACTTCATCTTTGACATGTCAACATCCAAATTAAACAGGCGAAAAGACACTGTCCCATTTTCTAATACACACCAATGAACTATGAAATAGGCCTACGTGATAAACCAATAATTATTGTCATATAATTGTTGCCACAATTAAGAATAAAAAATGAAATGAAAGTAGAATATTTAAACTGTAATTACACCACCTGAACACCGGAGAAAAGGGGGAGCAAATGTAATAAAAACGCAAGTACCAGGCAAACATTTAGGTGACTAAGGTGACGAAGACCAGCCAATAAGAGCGGCTCACACAATGAAAGCGGAAGGACTAAAAGACGGTCAAAATGAACAACAAAGAAGAAGGATAATACCTAGCATACCCACTTAAAACAGGCAGAAATAGGAGATACCCCTCCTCTACAGTTGTTTGAAGGCATTTTGGATGCTTAGACCTAATAAAAAAACAGATCGACTACGCGCATTACATACTTTGCCGATTAAGACAGCAACACGAACTTATTCCAGCATTTGAAACGTATACGCTGAAGGAAAAAACAATTCAGCCACAAACAAGTGCTAGTGAACGTTCAACAAGCCCATGGCCCCGTGAAAAACCTTTCCTACCAGTGAGCCAACTAGCAGCTCCCCCTCACTTGTTAAATGTTCCCCATATTTTTAAAATGCTGCGTAATAGTTTGTCACCATGCGTCTTTGTACTGACATTGAAGATTGGCATCAGCATTGGCAGCATCAGATTTTGTCAACTTTCACTCAGGGGCAAATACCTAAAAATAATAAAGACCTAAAAATATAAAAGGAAAAAAAAATGTGATAATTATTGATATCGACCGATAAGAAATGTTTAACCGTGATGCATTTCAGGTGAATTGGCCGGTCCAAATTGTCCCTAGGTGTGAATGAGCGAATGAGTTGTCTGTCCCCGTGTGCCCTGAGATTGGCTGGCAACCAGTTCAGGGTGTCCCCTGCCCACTGCCCGAAGATGGCTGGGATGGGCTCCAGCCCCCCCGCGACCCTAATGAGGATAAGCGGTACGGCTAATGAGATGAGATGAGATGAAATATTTTTGTTATATCGCCCAGGCCTACTATGAAATATATGTCTTGTCTGTTTAATGTTGTGAATTTCCCTGCGGGGATGAATAAAGTATCTATCTATCTATCTAATGTATCAAAATTTATATTTGCCAATCTGTTTAATTCTGGCTACATGGTATGTCATGAAAACGTAACTGAGCAATTAAAGGTCTTAACTTTTGCGAATGATAATCCACAGCTTGGATTTCCGACAGTGAAACATTTTTGATGTCCATTTTCTTCCGTATCTCAATTCTATTCCCAAAGATGGATGAAGTTAAATGTACAACTCTCATATTTAAGACAGTCAAAGTGTTGAAATGTACCAACCTTCACACCTTTGTGAAAGACCAATGGTGGGGAATGGTTGCTAAACGGATGTCCCACCAAAAGGTGAAAAGCATTGTCTTACTACCCACATGGTCGTGAGTCTAACTTTGTCTTTTTGTACTAGCTTCGGGGATGAATAAAGTAACTATCTGTCTATCTATCAAGCTATCTGTTAAAGCTCTACTGAGCTTCTCATACTTGAGCCATTTTTTACAAAAAGGTGTGTGTACACCAATTTAATTTTAAACCCCCCCAACTCAGAATGGATTCATGTCATATTCCAGGTGTCTTCTGTATTTTATTAGCTTAATCTTACTTATATCTAGATTTTTTTCCCAGTTTTCTTAAAATTCTTAGCATCATGTTTTTTTAAATCTCCTTTGTAGATTAATATTAATTGTTCATATGATTCCAACATCATCCAGTTCTTATTTGTGTGTCAATAGAAATTATCATGTATCCACCTTCAGATTATTTTACCTTTAAAAACTGATGTGGTGTGCCCATAGGATGAACGAGCTAAATAGAAATAATAAACTCATCTCTTCAAACTAACCAAACTATTTATTCAAAGAATTAATCAACCCAAACATTTGCTACATAAATACATTTGGAAGATCTTGGTTTTTGTTTTTTTTAATTTGGAGTCCTCTATCAAAGCTTGAACTCTTCCAACTTTTGTAAATCTCTGTCCTTTGTTATGCAAAAAAACCTCGACATATGTCTCATGGTTTTGAGGTCTAACTCAGAGTTACAGTTTTTGTGTGACGGGATATATTAACTTTCAAGGAGTTTTATAATGAACAACCCTTGACGAACAATATTTTGTACCTTCTCAAACATTCACCAATAATAATTAAAGTCTTCGGACACTTAAAGGACTGGTGTAGGCTTGGAGAACTGAGATATTGTAAGAATATCATGTTTCACTTGCAAAATAGTGTGTTGATTCTAACCAGAGGTGTACAAATGACCAAACAATAGCCATTATCCTGAAAATGAAGTATAAAGAAAAAACATTTACCCTCAGAAAGTTTAAGTGGGACAGTTTTTTTGCTAGAGCTTCTGCATTGTGTCCTTCATTAAGGAAGTCCAGCTCTAGTGGCATGTTTTTCTTGGCCTCTTCTACCAACCACATGAAGGCAAAATCAGGAAAAAGCCAATGGACTCCTTTCAGCAGCACCTACAACAAGCACCTACAATTACTACAAGAAGACAATCAATTCAACAAAAATTGTGATATTGAACTGGCCAAATATGGCGGGAGAAAAACAAATAACCGAACAAAGAGCGCAAATGCTACTGGTTTCAATTTTTTCTTCCTTGAAATCATTTAAGATGTCACAGTTCAAGTGCAACATTTGTCCCACACGTTCTTCAAAGAAACCATGCATCATGCATTTTAAAATACACCACCAGCACATGAGATGTGCTGCTATTCTATTGAATCTAGATTGGTATCTGATGAGTTTTTCGGTTTTTAATATAAGACACCTGCAGAGAAGATTTCATTGGACGTCAGTTCGTTACATCATTGTCACTATTATCTACTGTAAAGCACATTGATACATCGAGAGGGCTATTTTAAAAGGGCTGTAAAAATAAAAGTACGTTTACATTAAAATGTAAATGGTCTGCATTTATATAGCGCTTTTCAGGTCACTGAAGACCTCCCAAAGCGCTTTACAATTAGCTTCACACTTACTCATTCACACACACACACTCACACACCGATAGCAGCGTCAGCCATGCAAGGCAACAGAGAGGAGCCGGGAATCAAACTTGCGACCTCTTGATCCCCAAACAAGTGCTTTACTTCCTTAGCTCTATAATGGCCAAATTTCTAGCATGTTTTAAGAACTAATAATTTAATTTTGCCAGTAACATTAAAGCAAGAAATCCGGTGTGAATCATTCATCAGTATTTTTCAGAGCCACAAATATAACAAAAATTTACATATGCAAATTTTAATCTTGCATGTGGATTTATCAAGACATTTGATTTTTAGATTGTAGTAAACTGAGAATATTTTTGTGGATTCGAACAATACGTTTGAACATATTTGTGAGACAAATTTCTCCCCACATTGATGTTGGGTAAAAATGACAGTAATGTTTTCAGTTGCAGGAATTGAGCAACAACTCGCTGTTTTCTTTAGTGCCTTCACAAAAAAAGAAAATAAGCCACACCAAATTCAAAAGCACAGTGTATGAAATGCAGCACAAAAATAGCATCTTGTAGTCCAGAGTAGAATACATCGATAGAAACCCGTCACACAATGTGCTCTGCTATATTGAAAAATGGCACAGCATTACAACTCACCTCCATTACGAAAATGTCTTTGGAGCTTTGTCTTTGAACTTTAGGGTGTTGGACCTTAACAGCCACTGTGCGCCCATCATGCAGCACTGCTTTATGGACCTGAGCTAAAGATGCAGCTCCTTGAGGTGTCTCATCAAAGAAAACAAACAACTCTGACAGCTGAAAGACAATAATAGTAAAAGTGGAAAAAAACACTAATTGAGGGTATGATAGAGTGATTAAGGGTGGTCTTGTATCTGTATGCTGCTATAAAATAACATGAGAAAAGTTTAACCCTCCTATGCAGGTACATAATATGAACATTTTCAAGTTGTTTTCCTTCTAAGAGTGAGTGTTGAATAGTAAAGACTTGGAAGCTCCTATTTCCCCCAGATTGGTAAAACATGTAAATGTTCATAATGGTATTGTTCTGTCTTTGATGTTACTGCACATGGAAGCAAATCCACATACTGAATGCTCTTCCCCCTGAGATTTGATCTGCAACCTCAGTGGGAATGTTTAAATCTAAGCTTAAAACACACTTTTATTCTATAGCATATGAATAACCTATATTTTATGTTGACAATATAAGGGGATAGTGTCATAATAGTCTGTAGTTTGCAATAGTCTTTGATTTGTGCAGCCCTTCGAGACTCTTTGTGATTAGGGGTTTACAAAATAAAAATTACTTGACTTGACTTGACTTACAAGTTCTTCGTATAGCTGGTACGCGTTGCTGTGCTTTGTTTTGCCGTCAAATGCTTGTTGTGAAATGTTCCCCTGGCGCAAATGTTACTAAATTGACTTTGTATCTAAATTGTGGGGTAGTTTCAAACTTTCAAACTTAGAAGCTTGTCAACCACACAGGAATAAATCACCAAGGTAAAAAGTGGCAGTTATATTCTTCTGTGGTGGTTTTATTGGTAATTGTTAAAACTCAACCGCCTATTCAACGCAGTGCACTAAAGTGCTTCTTGCCATCCGTCATGGCTCTTATTCTGCCAGAGAAGGCAACGTGACATCATGTGCAAAGGGTCAATACTCCGGCGCGACTTAAAGTACGGAAAAATACGGTAATTTGTAGCTCTAATTTGGCTATATGTGATATTCATCCATAATTGTTACGTATATGTACTGCACTACTGACTATATTAACTTCTGCATGGACAATGTTGTTCCTATAAAGACTGTACGCTGCTATGCCAACAACAAGCCCTGGATCACGAGCGACATCAAGTGCCTTCTGAACCAAAAGGAGAGGGCCTTTAAAAATGGTGATCAGCAGGAGCTAAAACGTGTACAGAAGGAGCTCAAAGTCCAGCTCCGGAAAGGGAAGGAGCAGTACAGGAGGAAGTTGGAGAAAAAGCTGCAGAACAACAACATGAAGGAGGTATGGGAAGGGATGAAAACAATTACTGGCTGCTGCACCAAGCAGGGTGTGGCTGTGGATATAGATGTGGGGCGGGTCAACCAGTTCAACAACTTTTTCAACAGGTTTGACCACTCCGCCTCATCTTCACCCCTGAGTACTGCAGCTGTCCTTCCCCCTCCCCCTCTGGACACTAGCATTGAAGACATCCCCCCACTAAAAAAACTGCAGCCCAGGTGTGTGGAGAGCTGAGAAGGCTACGAAACAGCAAGGCAGCTGGTCCAGATGGAGTATCCCCCCGACTGCTGAAAGCCTGTGCGTCTGAGCTGGGACACCCTCTACAGCGCATCTTCAACCTGAGCCTTGAACAGGGGAGGGTCCCTCAGCTGTGGAAAACATCCTGCATCATCCCAGTCCCAAAGAAATCAAGACCTGAGGAACTCAACGACTTCAGGCCGGTCGCCCTGACATCACATGTGATGAAAACCATGGAGCGGTTGCTGCTGCACCACCTGAGGCTACAGGTCCGTCACGCCATCGACCCACTGCAATTTGCTTACCAGGAGAAGGTGGGAGTGGAGGATGCTATAGTATACATGTTACACCGATCCCTCTCTAACCTGGATAGGGCTAAGGGGGCTGTGAGGATTACATTTTTGGACTTCTCCAGTGCCTTCAATACCATACAGCCTCTGCTACTGAGTAGGAAACTGACAGAGATAGGAGTTAGCTCACACCTTATAGAATGGATTACTGACTACCTGACAGGCAGACCCCAGTATGTGAAACAGGGGGGCTGTACATCGGACACTGTGGTTAGCAGCACAGGATCTCTGCAGGGGACCGTGCTCTCTCCGTTCCTATTCACTCTATATACATCAGACTTTAAGTACAACTCTGAGTCCTGCCATGTGCAAAAGTTTGCCGACGACACTGCGATCGTGGGATGTATCAGAAATGGGCAGGAGGAGTACAGGAAATTAATTCAGGACTTTGTCCGATGGAGCGACGCAAACCACCTGCACCTGAACACCACCAAGACCAGGGAGATGGTGGTGGACTTCAGGAGAACCAGAACTCACCTGGTTCCTGTAACCATCAAAGGAGAATGTGTAGAATTCGTCCAGACCTACAAATACCTGGGTGTCCAGCTGGACAACAAACTGGACTGGACTGCCAACACAGAAGCTCTATGTAGGAAAGGGTAAAGCCGACTTTACTTCCTCAGAAGGCTGGCCTTCTTCAAAATCTGCAAAAAGCTCCTGAAAATATTCTACTGTATGAGAGAGTTGTGGCAAGCGCCCTCTTCTATGCGACAGCGTGTTGGGGAGGCAGCGTCAAGAAGAAGGATGCCTCTCGTCTCAATAAACTGGCTAGGAAAGCGAGCTCTGTGGTGGGCAAAGAGCTCGACAGCCTAACAACAGTAGCTGAGAGACGGGCACTGGAAAAGCTGCGGTCAATCATGGACAATCCATCGCATCCACTACACAGCATTATCTCCAGACAGAAGAGCAGTTTCAGCGACAGACTGCTTTTACTGTCTTGTACTACGGACAGACTGAAGAGATCTTTTCTTCCTCATGCCATGAGGCTCTTTAACTCTACCCGGCAGAGTAAAAGCCCACAGTAAACCACACCACCTACATTGCATATTACCGAATCTTATTGCAATATGTATTCTGTGTAGCACTATTTAGTTATTCTATATAACACGCTACAGTGGGCATTTGCACGTCATACTGGGTATTTGTATATTGTATTCTTTTTGCTTTATTTTTGTATTGTTCTCAGCTCAGGGATGCTGCTGGAAATGTGAATTTCCCTTCGGGGATGAATAAAGTATCTATCTATCTATCTATCTATCTATACAGTTTTGTTAGTTTTCTTTATAGGCACATTTAGGACTTGATTGTCCTAATAGGGCGAAGGGAATAAATTAATTAAGTAAAAACAATATATATATATATATATATATATATATATATATATATTACATATACATACACACACACACACACGAATGGATAGGTCGGATTCCACCAAAAATTTGGAGTGGTTATTAAAAAAGAAAATCATAAATAGCCGAGTTCTCACTCAAAGTTCACGTCCAAATAATGTACACTGAAATACATTGTGTCAAAAAGAAAATGCACAGCATGTGGGTTTAGTGTAACTGTATGAAAGAATCAATATTCATTGATTTCCATTACAAAATAAAACATTACTTGACAGTTATTAACAATGTCTAAAAATGTGGGTACTATGCCATATTTTGAACGCAAAAATAACAAAACTCCCAAAAAGAAGTTTGCCTATGCAACTTTTATATATGTACGTTAAGATTATATGAACACATTTTGTTTCTTGGGGTTTTTTCCTGCTTAGCTTTCTTTCTACACAGTCATTTGAGAAAAAGCTCCAGTGAACACCCCAGGTAAAACTAAATTAAACCTTCACCTTGACAGAGCTCCTCTCTTCCAAATACTGAGTGATTTCCACCCTGAAGTCAACTGTTAAAACCAGTCTTCTTTCCAAAGCATGCCTTCCTTTTTCATGTTGTTTTTGTGATATCTTTGCATGTGATCGTATCTGTATTCAGTAGCACAACAACCAATATGTGGCATTGTGACCCAGGCAAATAAAACCTGTGAAACTTGGACTTTCCATCTTGAACACAACATTAGTAAATCAAGTTCAGGCTCAACATTGATTTTGTATGTGTATCCAATGGGATAAGCGGGATGCAGCATAAACCGATGGAGAGATAAGCCGGATAGTAGGAGGGAGAGAAGAGGTGGGTTTCAGGGATAGAGAGATAAGTAGGATTGAGGGATGGAAATAAAAGGACTGGAGGGATGGAGATAAGTGGGATGAGGGAGGGAGGTATGGGAAAGTTCGATGTATGGATGACATACTTCTATTATGTGAGTGGATCATATTTTTAAACTACATTTTTATTTTGCTCGATTTATTTTGTACATACAACAAACATCAACTCTCTTTCTAAAAGCTCAGGAGTTTCCTTCCTTTATTCATTTCTACTTTTCTTTTTCATCTGCTTCTGTGTGGTATTCTTCTAAGCTCTCTTATGTCCTCTTTTCTCATCTTGAATGAACCACATCATGTTGAATAAATTGTCACAGAACTGAATTTTGAAAAAAGGTTTTTCAATTCACTATTCCATGAAGGAAAAAATATTAACTAGAATGGTTGTGCACCATTAGAGCATTACCTGCGTTGAGACGCAAAACCAATTAGCAGGGGCATTTCCCTTTTTGACAGTATCTTTGGGTAGTGAGAATGGAAAACCTAGATAGTAGGACCGAGTCAAAATAGGGACTAAAATGCTGAAAAGGGGGTATGAAAAGCTATGGAATTGTCTGTATACTGTATGTATTGTTTGGAAAATATTAACATCGAGATGCAAAGCATCCAAAGCGAAAACAAAAGAAAACTGGAGAGTTGAAAGTTGAAAAGGAGCTAAGAAGTCATCCTCTTGCTTTTTTTGCTCAAAGATTGCTGAGTCACCGCACCCAAAAGTGCTGAGTCAGCTTTTCGGGCATTTATCACATCTACTTTCCAGGCTGCCTGTGTAAAATGATGGTCTTTTCCAAATTGGGTGGAAGGACCAACAAACAAACAAACATACATACATTTTATATATATATATATATATATATATATATATATATATATATATATAGTTATATAGTTATATAGTTATATAGTTTGGGGTCCCTCAATTGATAGTCTTCTGGGAGGTCGCTGGTTCGCGCCTCGGCCGAGTCATACCTAAGACTTATAACATTGGTAAAATGGCGGCGCCCTCTGTTGGCTGCGGCTGCATCGGCTCGCTACAACGGGTCAGGTGTATCGACATTTCGTTCTTACAAAGAATGACAATACATAGGAAATTATTATTATTATTATTATAAAGTCAGCCTTTTTTTAATCAAACAAATAAGTTGAAAAATATAAAGTAGTTGAGACATTCAGAAAGTTAGAAAAAAATATTTTTATTTAAAAGGAAACACACTTACACACACAATGAATTAGTGAGATTTTCTTTCTCTTCTCTGTCTTATTTTGGTTTTGTTCTTAAATTATGCAAATAAGTGTTCCGATATGTTGATGAATTCCTCCTTCATGTTGTCACCATTTAGTAACGGTTTTCCACAACTCATTATTGTTGTATTGAAGTTTAAAGAAGGAATCCACTTCTGAAATCTATTTTGCGCTCATCTAAATTATCCAGAAGGGAAGCAGTCACACTTTTTCACTTCCCACTGGTACTCTGCTGCAAATGTAGCTTGCCTTTCTAGGAAGTGTCTTTCTGCATTACTCTTTTTATTATTTAACTTCTCTCTTTGGAGCATTTAGACAATCCTGCATTGGCAATGCATGCAAATGAAAATGCTCCAGAAACGTTGAATCCACTGTTCTCATCAGTTAATTTTCTCTTTTTACATTTGGCCGATTTGTTGAAAACAGCCACCTCGCTGGCTTGTGAAGCTGCGTCTTTAGAGGGGCGGAGCTTAGGCCACACAGAGAGAGAAAAGAGGGCGTGCAATGCTTCTTGTGAACTCGTACCAGCTCTTTGTTGAAATTGAATGTTTGTTCTACATATTCAACAGCATTGGAAAACTGTCAAAGTGTTTTCCTCATATTTATACTTTGACAGAAACAATACTATAATAAAAATATATATCCTTCTTAATTTGTAAACATTTTTGGAAAAATGCCAGCGAGTCACTCTTTAGCCGCCGGTTACTGACACCCACCCTATATGTATATGTTCGCATCCAAATCGAATTTCCAACAACAGACTCAAATACTCAAAATTAAGAGGTCAGCTTATATGCACACATTTGCTTGTGTGTTACCAGAAGCGAATGGTAGGCAACGTGCGGGGAAGGGAGCTACTTACACAGGAAAAACAAACCAACCATTAATTAATGGGACAAACGTAAGCTCAGAATTTAAGGTAAGCATGTGCTGAATTTTGTTTTTTTTTAGTTGTAGAACTACTTTTGCAATACACCTTGCCTATAAAATAAAAAAGATAACATCTTGTACAGTACCCAGAAATGGAGAAGGGGATCTTGAAGTGGTTTGAAACCAAGAAACAAATTGGATATGGACTGCCTCTCCTAAGTGTTTGTTTGCAAGCTCCTAAGATTGCACAAGCCAGAAAATAAGAATCTGTCACTGCTTCCACAGGTTTGTGTAGACATTTTCTTGTTTTATTTATTATCTATTATAAAGCAGTTTAAGGGGGTTAGCTTCTGTGGGAAATATATACCGTAATTTGTAATGTGGTAGGTATTTTCAGAGTATTGTTTTTGTCAGAAATCTGGGGGGTAACTGAGGTACTTCTTAAATGAACAGTAATTGTGACTAATAACTTTTTCAGTGACGTGGCCACCAATAGTCATGACAAGGTACTCGACTTGTTTGTAAACCCCACCTTACAAACACATTTTTCAATTTACCTCTTTGCCAAGGTCCTCCCTGATGACCTGCTCAATCTCTTCCGTGCTACTCTGAGGTGCTTTACTATGAAGGACTTTCAGGGTGGATGTGTACTCTTCTGGAAGGAGATAATCAAGAGCCCCAAGGTGCTGCCCGACCTTGATGAAGGTACCCCGATTTGCACAGCACAAATCACGGAGACGCTCTGCCGAACGTTGATGTACCTAAAAAAGGTTGGGGAAAAAAAACTGAATATTTGTATTTTATATACATCATTAGGCTGTTACTGTATTGACCCTAAACGGTTTATTTGAAGAAAAAAAAGGCCAATGAGTGTCTGAATTGTAACGTGCTTTTGGAGGTCATCAATGACTTGAAAAGCGCAATATAAATGCAGTACATTTACCATTGATTGTGTATTTTGTCATTAAGACAATGATATATGTATGCCGCGAGGAAATTAACAGCACCGTGTGGAAGGTTCCGGAGAGGTACACCCATCTCAAGCAAATCGGAACTGGGGCATACAGCTGTGTATGCTCAGCAACAAATGAGAAGACCAAGGAGAGAGTTGCCATCAAGAAGCTCCACAGACCTTTCCAATCAGAAATCTTTGCTAAAAGGGCTTACTGGGAACTAGACTTACTCTAACATATGAAAGAAAGGCATTGATTTGTTCATCAGTTTCTCACTCCAACTAGGTGATCTGACTTCTTGACGTGTTATATATATGTGTATATATATATATATATATATATATATATATATATGGAGAAATTACCGAATTTTCACAACTATCAGGGCACACCATGTAAGATCCTTCCAATTTGGTTCTATTTTTGTATTCCTGTATTTAACACATACACAGGGCACACCCGCATGATAGGGTGCGGGTGCCCTCTCCTGCGGCCGCTTTACAACAACACAGACAAGCGTGCAAAGCAAAACAGAGTTTTTTGTGGTTAATTAAAGTATTGATTACAAAGTAAAACACAGACTTGTCGAAGTTCCTCCACTTTCGAACCAGTGATTCATAAATCTTCAATTCCCTTGTGGCTGTCCGCTTTCCATGTTCTTCGCGTAGTGTAGAAATCAACACACGATAGCGGATGAAAACACATAATGCATTCAATGGAGGGAAAGTGAGGTTTTGGATTTAATTAATATCTGTTTAGCCTCTGGTAGCACAATAACTTTCAGATTGCTAGATACGCTACGGCGTTAGCCTCCATAAATACTTCCCGCAAACTATGGACGCATTGCGTGTGATGTCTTCTGCGCAAGCGGGTCACTTGTGGCATGTAAACAGGAAATAATCAGAAATGACAGGAGATCATGAAATGTGAAAAATCTCACAAAAACATTAGATTTCACCCAAAAATTGGAATTGTGCATTATACTCTGCAGTGTGAACAGCAGCCTCAGCAACGTCCGCCGCTTTGTTTATCACATGGTGCGCACTGCCACATAAGGTCTGCTGCAGAATTTGAAGAAAATCTGAGATTTTTATGTGTGCCTTATGGTCTGGAAAATACAGTAACTATACAAATGTATCATGCAACCCTAGCCCTTAGTCCTCCCATGCCTAGGTGGGAGTCACAGCAGGGACCAAAAGAAATGTTTCCACTGAAAAGAATGTTTAAAAAGGATTTTCTATCAGTAACAATTTTAAACGGACAGCGTATCACAGGGTTCTAAACGCTTTTTCATGGCCAAATTCAAGCAATTTTTAAGGACTTTCAAAACCAATTTGTTAATTTCTCCAGTACCATTTAAATAATTCAGGTGAAAATTTCACTTTTACACACTTTTATAATAATTGTCAATATTGGCCAATAACGTTACTGTTTTTTGTTTTCAACACCCTTCAATGGTGGATCTGCTTTTGTAACCAATGAGATTAACTATAAAGAATTGGCTCAGAAGAAGGCTTTTACAAGTTGGAATTTCATATCTGATGTTTGGCCTCTCTCCCCTGTTCTCCATGCAAGTTCAGAATCCATTGATGTCTTCTTTCCTTTTTTGAGCATCTACTCAACTATAAACGTATCATCTGCCAAGTGGGATCCTCTTTTATGCCTAACCCCACCCTGCCAATATAAAGTTTCCTTATTGTAAAAAATAATTATAATCATAATGACAATAAATATAACAATGATAATGACGATGATGAAAATAACATATTTATGTTTGTCGTGTTTCGTTCAGATAATTATCTTCCTAATATTCAGATAATAATCTTCCTAATATTCAGATAACTATCTTCCTAATATTCTGTTTCCACTATATGGTTCTACGGTAGTCTGTCTGTAGTCACCTGTCTCCCCTGACTCTTGCAAATAATCATTTAGGGAACTGTAGGCTATGCCCTAAATGAACTCCTGGATGCTGTAAGTCAGTTAGAGCTTTGCAAGCCCGGCGTGATTCACCCTGAAAATAAAAACGATTGAGATTGGACCCTCATTCGCCCTACTGAAACTATGGAAGAATGATAATACTCTGGTGTCCTCTTTGTTAACTTAATTGTTTTAGAACTGTTGTGATGAATTTGAAAGTGTAATGCATGTGTGTGTGTGTGCACAGTGTGTGTTTGTAAAAGCTATATTTAGTTGAAAAATCAAATCAAATGAAAAGCAAAACGGGAATCAAATAAAGGGAAATAATGATTGCACCAGGTGGAAACGCAACAGAATAGAATGGGTTTAAAAATAGATCTACCAATCTTTTTAAAACATCACAATGTCGATCTCTTTAATTCAGTGATTTTCGACTGGTGGGTCGCGATTCCCGTTTTCAGTGGGTGGCGGGGCTTTACCCTGGCAAAATAATGCTAAGAAAAAGAAAAAAACCAAGGGTCAATTACACAGTAGATGACGATAATCCCCTGCTCATTGTAACATTGCTTGAAAGTACAGTTATAGGTTTGAAATTGTTATATTTCTAGCTTATTTAACAGTATATTGAGCTTTGTTATCTACACAGTTAAGTAATTGTTGTTTAGAAACACAATTTTTCAATATTTTGGGTATCAATTTCTTTAAGTATAGAGTACAACCGCTGCGGGTTCTGATTGGCTCTCTGTCGCTACTTAAACCTAGTCCTGTCAATCCCCTGTTGTCAGTCCGTCTGCGAACCTCTGTGTATACAAAGCAAGCCTTTTTCGACCCAGACTCCCGCCTGTCCCGTTTTTGCTCCAGTTTGTCTCTGGCTACGACATGTTTTGATCTTGACAACGTCTGCTCTCCCGTCCCGGCTTACGACCCATTTTTGTTCCCGACTAAGTCTACTCTCCCGTCCTGGCTTACGACTTGTTTCAGACCCCGACCGTGTTTTTGCCCTCCCTGTCTCCCTGTTTTCCGTCCCTGACACCACCCTGGCTTGCTACGGAATATCCACTTCCGTACTCGGATCACAATCCGATTGCGAGAGAGCCTTGCTAACCGCCTCTAGCGAGCAACGGATCGCGGGCATTGCCCTCCAACACTCTATCTCAATAAACTTGTGAGAAACGTCACGCGATTGGGTCTACCCTTTTTTCCGGACGTGACAGTAACTATTTTAAAGCAGTTTTATGGGTTCGCTTATATGCGATGTAGGCTATTACGCGAATATATATGGTACTAGAAGTTGTTTTTGTTTTGCTTGTGAATTTGTTTTAAAAGGTGATTATATTCTACTATTTCTGCTTCAAACTGCACGTTCCTTTGATTCGATAAATTACAAAAAAAAAATAGTCTTTTCTCCTTGATTTGGATCGCATCTTGTCATTAGGGTAACATGGTGGGTCCTTAGGTCAGAAAACATGAAAACCACCTTGTTATTTGTCTGATCAAATACAGTTATGTCATCCACTGCTTATTTACGCAACACAATTGCAAACTATTTTTTTTAAATTGAAACCTGGAACGAAGGGCTGCAGGGCAAGGGAGAATATCGTCTCTGCTGTTCAACTGAACTTTAAGACAGAGGATGATCGTTGACTAAAACTTTCAGTGAGTTTCTGCCTTTGAACTAAGTCTGTTAAACATGTTTTGATTGTTTGACCATGGTTATAAAAGACAGCTTTGCTGTATTTGCTTGTCTTGTCAAATTACATGACAGGAGATTTACATGGCAGCTACAAGGGCTGCACGATTAACTGAAACCTATAGGATATTGCGATGTAAAATGGTGCGGCTGTGTAATCGCAAGACACTGCTTTTTTTTTAAGGATTTATAGTTTGTTATTTGAGTTATCTAGTGGTTGGCCAACCAGAATTGTCATAGTTCGGGTTTTTAACAATATGAGGCAAGTGTGAGTTAGGTGGGCGTGACTATAAGCACGACTGTGATAGGCTCGTATATGCTGTCAGTCAAATAGCCGGCCACCACTGGCCTCCACAACAAATGCGAAAGCTAGTACATTAAGTGGCTCGTCACATTGAAAATGAATTCATCAATATAAAGGGTTTGGCGCAGCTCACCAGTAAGTATCAAGCGTCTGGGAATTATTTCAGTATGATAAATCACTATAAGATGGCAGAAGTGGCTTTGATCATATCTTTGTCTTCTCATCGAGGGAGCCCCCACTTTCTAGTGTTGCTCCCTGTATCTGGCAAATTAAAGTGTGTGGGCAGACCCCAAGTTAAGTACGAGTACTGAACCAGTGTGATGAGAGAACAAAGCGTATACCTTTCAAAAATAGATGACAAAGTCCTATCATCATTGTCTGGTTAGAGAGGGATGACTTTTCGTGCATGTTCGCAGGACTGCGGTCGCCAAAGTGACCTAAATTGCCATTGTGACAAAAATTGTGTCACATCACCTCAAACATTGGGTGTTGAAAAGTTATTGCAAAAATTATGCATTGATCATGCATAGTTCATGCATCAGTTATGTGTTCTTGCAATAAAATCAAATTTTGCAAGCAAAGTACCCTTGTGTGGATTTTGGAAAGCATTGTTTAGATCTTGGAAGTATCACAAAACAGAAAAAAGCAACTAAGTGAAAGTCCTGCTTGAAATGCATCCTTACAGAAAGAGCGGTTTTTCTCAGAAATATTCTTGGAAAGTATTTTCAAGAAACTTAGCCATCTTCAACTGTTGTTAACCATACAGTGATAAAAGCTCGAGACATACTCTTCGACTAATGAAAAATGAGGGTTGAAGATTTATTTATATCCTATGCCGAGATAGACTAAAAAAAATTGTAGGTTGGCACCGGCTCATCCCATTTAAGAGAAAAGTCTGGCATTGAATGAGTTAATGTGGAACTGTGTGTAGAAAGATTGGCGCTAAGTTCAAAAAATTCTGTAAAAGGAAAAAATAGCAATGGGTGCTAAATTTCAACCACAACAATTGTGTACACCCAATCAGTGGAACAATAGGCACGCAATTCTGACTTCTGGTAAAGCAAAGGTTCAAAGGTGAATTCATAGTGTGCCTTTTGGCCACCTGGTCATGTATTGAGAGCTCAGCTGCAGTAAATGATTTCTTTGCAACACCACAATTTAAAGACTGGGATTAGTGGCCTATGAACAAGGCCCATTTATTATTAGAATGCCCATGATTAGCTTGTTATGCGGTTCACTGAAGCTCGTCGAACTGCAGAGCACAAAAAGGGGTTGTGGGGGTAGCACGCGCAGTGGCCCATTTCTGTTTTTCAGCGGCCAACAACATATACATTCCAAAAACAGAACCTGTGATAGGGGAAATCCATGTAATAGTAACTTTTATTTAAAGTTAATACTTAGTTTTTCGCGGGTGTTGCGTTCCAAAAAGGTCCCGCGAGTCAAAACCCTTTAAGTCGAAACATTTATTTATTTATTTATTAAATACTCTATCATACATTGAAACCAAATAACAAACCCAATTTACAGGCTTAAGCGTTTGACAGATAAAAAGTACTGTACTTTTTAAACGTTTTTTTAACATATAACTACTGTACTGTAAAATTATAATCTTAAAAATAAGCTTGCTTTATCGCACAATTGCATTAAGGGTCCACTTTCTTTCACATAATACTTTGTTGCCATCATAGAGACGTTATGGAAAACTGCATTTACTTTCCGATCGGCAACCGGTATTTGCGGAATTCAATTGCATAACAACAGTGGCAACGAAGATTGAACCCATATTTGGACAGTTAGTGTGCCGAATCTTAACCACCAGGTAACTAGGGACATAGATGATTATTTTTAGTCATGGTACCGGATACAAATGTTAGATAAATGAGAAAACAAAGAGATTAAAAATCGGTATAACATTTAGTTTCACTCTTTCTTAGCTCAAACAAAGCATTGTAAGTGACAAATGTTGTTGAACACATGCTGTCATGTAATTTTGTTTGTCTTTGTCAGAATCTCGTGTGCTTCTTAAAGACTTTGTCAACTAAACTGTATTTCAGTTGTCCACCAACCTTTTCTCTACGAGGGACCAAATTAGTATCTGACAATATTCTTGTCTTCAGTTATAACATTAGCAACGTGGTACCGTGACTAAAAAGCTCTGAAATTGAGAAAACTCAAAATGCCTTTTCGTGTACTGTCTGTATCCCTCCTCGTCTAGTGAATGTGATCCGGGGGTAATACTTTGCAAATATGCACAAATATGGTACATATTTATTTATAATGCAACGCAAGCTCTTACTGTAGTTTTATAATCCGGTGCACCTCCTAGTGTGGAAAATACAGTTATTTTCCATAACCTGTCATAGTTTTGCAACATATTGTCACTGTCATGTGAGAAACACAAGTCAATATTTGTCTTTTCTGGTAATGTTTTGAGTATTTTTACAACAGATTAAATAGTCTTTGTTGTAATTGATAATAACGTAGAGAACATGGCTCTCCAGGATAAACATGTCATAAAGACGGGAAAGAGAAAAATGAGATTACAAATGTAAGGATATATAGGTAAATATATACTGAAGCTAGTGCTTGAAGACTTGCCCAAGTTGTAACTGCAATTTCTTTGGTGACATGAGTGCAATGAAAAGTGGTCCAATAACGTTGACGGCAAACACATTTTTCAATACAACAATGAAATGACTGTAAAGAATATGTATGGCTAAAATAATGATGATAATAATGTGCTAAATAAGAACTAAGCTTTAGAAGCAAAAATGACTTATTTAACAATGAATCATTTTTTATTCTAATATAATTTAAGGACATTTAATAATCCAATTTAGTACAGTGTATTTTCCTCTGACACAAATGAGCATTCTGATACTTATCAGCTAGATGTTTTCCCTATCCAACAGTATAAAGCACCAATTTTAGCAGTTACTTAGGACCACCTTGGTAAATGAACGTTTTCCTTTAAAAAGGAGAAAAGTAAAGACATTGCTTTTTTTCAAGGTTTGGCAACTTTATGTGACTTGTGGGAAAACTGCATTGCTGGGCATCTCTGGAATAAGTAAACATTGCCATCTGCTGGTCAGAAAGTACTGCACTAACAACAACTAAATGCAATTAAGTGCAGGAGTATACCATTAGTACCCGTGGAACGAGTTTTATTTGATGGATTTTTTCATAGTATTTGAACACATTTTCTGTTTTCTTGGCAGGATATGAAGATTTATGGCTTTTTCACAGGGTAGAGTAAATAATATTCAGCTTAGTGTGATCAAAAGCAATCTTGAGTTCCTAATGAATTTAAATGGGTCTGAGCAAACAGTGACATGTAATGGGAATTCCTTGGACCAGCGTGCTTAATATAAGATGTACACACAACACATAAATAATTGTCCAAAACTGTACAAGACAGTTTACAGTTACAGGTTGCTGTAATTCTCTTTTTTGGTTACACGTTAAGAATATTACTAGAACAGCTGTTTTCCATCGTCGCAACATTGCAAAAATTCGCCATATGCTGTCCCAGTCTGATGTTGGATTATAATTCAGGTGTCTGTTACCTCCCATCTCGTTTACTGTAATGTACCACTCTCCTGTCTCCAGGAGTCTATCATCAAGGGCCTGTAGCTGGTACAAAATGCTGCAGTGAGGCTTTTTACTAAAGCAAGAGAGTTTGATCACAGCACCTCGATTTTGGCTGACGTGCACTGGCTCTATGTCAGTTTTAAAATACGATTTTAACCCCTTATTATTTCTGTAAAATTTGCCTAAAATCCCAATCCAAGACGTACCCAAATAAAACGCTGTTCTTGAATTCTTAGAAGAGGGACCGTTTTGGTCTCTTTTGAAAAGTAACACACTGAAGTTTTTTTCCCAAAATGAAATAATCACTGCAAGTGCTACTAACATTGAGTAATCCGAGTTGGAACTCACAGAAATAGAAGGTTTTTATTGCAAGTGCCTGAGTGTAGCATGGGCATCTTAGCTGGAAAACAGCTAAGGCGATAGCATGAAGCCTTACCTGTTTTTTTTTTGTTTTTAAATTTGATCACAATCTGAATAACTAAACATTGTATTTTACACATTTTTCTAATGGTAGGTCTAGGGGTTTCAAGAAGTGGCCATTTGGAGATGAACACTTTACAGCCCTTAAAACTGGCATTTGTGCATCTTACTTTGGCCAATTCTGACACATTGTGAAAGAGATGTAAATGTTTGAATTCTCTTTCTAGAAGTGAATCCATAATTGGGGACACTTGGGAGTAATAATCGTGCGTAAAAATGAATCACGCTTGGATATGCGCAGGTTTACCTTCGGCTGTTTTAAATACACATCATAAATGTGTACATTGAGATTCAGATTCAGATATACTTTATTGTCATTCTTGTACACGTGTATACAGAACGAAATGTCGATAAATAATATAAATAATAAATAATTATAGCTTTGTATGGTATTATACAATAGAGCAAAGAGTGCAAGAGGAGCAGCTAACCAGATGTGCAAAATGGGCAGTCAGGTAAACAAGTCACTATACAATAACAACGTCAGGATTATGCAGAAGAGAACAGATGTGCAAAGGAATAAACATATTTACTTTCATTTGCTAACCTATGTGTCAATCCACATTTGAATTACCACTATTGGCTAAAGATTTTTGAGGCTGAAACGGACAAGATGTTTTTTTTTCTTTTTCAAATCAGGCCCAAACAGGTTGTCATGGGCTGAGGACCGTAAAAAACAAAGCTTGCAATTGGCCAAGAGCAGTGTCAATAAAAACACAGAAACTTAACAGAAGCATTCAAAATAATCTGACGAGGCTGTTAATTTTTTTTATGGGGGGTTAATGAAGGCAAACAGACGGAGACAACAAAGACTGTCAAACAATGCAGGAATGCTTTTTGGTGGATTTTTTTTTTAATCTGTCAGCATTAACGTGTGATTTGGAGTAAATATTTTGCTACTGTTGGATTCACAAGACTTTTGTGAATGTAACCTATACCATATTTGAGGAAATATGTATCATGAGCTGACTCCCAGGAGATAGTATAGGTGAGATATGCCAGCTTTAGTTTTTGGGTACCTTGTTTCAGACTGACCGTGATGTTTCTGTGATGAGTATATTTTGCAATGGTCATCAAGATTCTGTTGGTATTGTACAAAATTATACATGGACTTGCCCCTTCATATCTTTCAGATTTAATTTCCCCCTATGCTCCTGCTTGAAGCCTCGGCCCGGAAAATGCTGGTCTACTGGTGATCCCAAGGGCCAAGAAGAAATCCGCAGGTTCGAGAGCGTTCTCCATTCGGGCCCCGGGGCTGCAGAATACTCTTCCCTCTGAGATTTAAACTGCAACCTCAGAAAAAGTGTTTAAATCTAGGCTTAAAAAACACTTTAATAGCTTATGCATGATGTACCTATATTTCATTTTGATGATATCTGTATGTTCAGCCCTTTGATACTTGTGTTTAAGGGTTATACAAGAAAAAATACTCGACATGTTTTCAAAGCCAGTTTTTGAGTTAGTAACTAAATTACACTCGGCAAAAATAACTAGTTCCCAGGGAAAGTAAGTACTTATTTTTAAAAAGAAGATGTATCTAGTGTTCTATATTTATTTATGACTAGAACTGCTACCTTTATACTCCATCAAATTAACGGTTACCGCTCCGTGAACCAAACAAGAATAACATTGAATGACACACACATTTTGGCTCCTACGGGCGCTATTATAGAAAGTACAGGGATGAGAAATAAACAGAGCAGAGACTCACTAAGGCTGGTAGTTTCTTCCATTTATAAAATGCAACAGAGTTTTGGCCGGAACTCATGGTATCGGCGTTGTAACAGCGGAAAAATGGTAATATTACCCAGTTAGTGACAAAATAATGCTGATTCGTAACGGAGTTATTTATAACAGTGTTATTCCCCACACAGTTAATGAGGGAAGAATTTGGCCGAGTTTGTTAGGTATGAGTAATCTAATTTATTGAAATGCTTTTTGTATGAAATCAAAACATGTGCCATACATTTACGGAATCCGAAACCCAATCCTCATGCACCACCCAAAAAAGAAGAAAGGAACACTAATCAACACTTTGGAAATCATATGCCAGTAAAACTGCTTCATTCAGTATTATTTCAACATAGGAACATCCTTGATGACGATGACTCGTCTATCATCAAGCTTGGAAGGCAGTTACAAGAAAATTTGCATGATAACATGCAGATGCACCGACTGAATTGGCATTTTCTTTTCCTTTTTATCTTAGTAATGAAAAGACACTTTTTTATTGGTCCCTTCCAAATAACTGCCAGAGCGCTCATGCTTACCATTCTATCATGCAGCCAAAGAAGCAAATGGCCTATTAGACATCAGCATTCATTTGTCCTCATTGCCGCCAAGTCACCTTACTGCTTAAAATAAGCTCATGCTTTAAAAGGAAAAAAAATAGCTCCGGAACCACTCCTCCGATGACCTACAATTTCTGACTTTCTGTGATACAGTCCCAAGTAACAAGAAGATCAAGTTTCATAAAAATCAAAATGGACTTGAGATATGCAAAATATTTTGTGCTTGATTGATTACCTTTGACTTGATGGCCCAATATTCCTCAGTGTCATATTGCACATTTTTAAAAGCAGTGAGGTAGTCGTAGCTGATGATAGCAGTCTGCAGGAAAAACAAAGTTTTAAAAAAATGTTAAGAACTGAAGAGCACATTGAAAATTTAATTCAAACCAAGTCTAAATCATTAAGTTCTGATTTATGTTAAATAAATGTGATCACTGATACCTGTAACAGCTGATAAACACAAGGAAACCCTAGAGAACTGAAATGAAACAACCCAACTGATTTGTTTTTGTAGTATAGGCTACATGTGATTACAAGTGCAGACTCCCTTAAGCGTGAGTAAGTTGAAGCAGACGAGCAGGAAAAAGCTGTGCAAATGAATTTTGATGATGCATTTCAAATAAATTGAAATAGCCTATTGGTATTATCCATGCGGTAAGCTTAAAACCACATACCACATAAAAAATAAAATACAAATATTGTCATTTAGAAAAACACCAACTATATCTAAGATCTAATATATACAAACGGATAAAATGGTATAACCTGCGGTAGGAATTTCAACAAAATTGTTTATCTCAGGCTTTGCACTTCAACTAAAGTTAGGCGTTTACCATAAATACCAGACTAATTTTAGTCTTTGTTGCATAATCATTTAGATTGCTGTGAATTCCGGACTACACAGCACTAGTGCTTTGCTATATTTTAAACACTGTGACTTTAAAAACGGTCCAACTTGTTTTTCTCATGCCGGCACTGAGGAAATCAGCGAGCTGCTCTTTTCCACAACGCTTGCACTCTGAATACAAAACACCGCGGTGACTTCTGGAAACATTTATGACGCCCTTCCGGAGGAGAGATTAGTCGATATTTTTACCAAAATTATTTATATAATGCATAACAGGAGAAAACGGGAGATTTGACAATACTTCATTCAATATTTACAACATAAGATAAAAATGTTCACCCACAATCCTCAATTTATACATCTTAATTGAACAACAGTGGAAGTTATCTGTCAAACATACAACACTTTTCATATCTTTCTGTATCATCAGTGTCCCTGTCAGGTTGGTGGTTTCTTTTAATCCTCGAGGAACAATAACAAGTGGATGCAAATTGGTCTGGGACCGCGACAACCACCAATGACAACACAAAAAGACAACTTCCACGTCTGTGTTACAATCTGGCACTAATTTCCACAGTATGGTTGCCCTGGCGCTGTCGTGTAGAAATATCAGGCTTACATTTCATGCAAGACTGCTCTCTTTCACGTTTTCTTTCGGAGTAGTAGGAAATATGAAAATATATGCCCGTCTCAAGATCAGAGAACACATGACGTAAATAACCCGAAGCATAACTGAAAAACGACACTGCTTAAAACGGCATCAAGTGAGCGTGGGCATTGCACCGTTGGCATTCTGCCGCCAAAAGCGCCACAGCAGATTTACTTAATAATTGGTGGCAGGTTTGCGCTGGGCTTAGAATGTAAGAAATTGACGTAAATTTGTTTATTTTTATGACTGTTTAACCCTATGGTTCTAAAATTAGGTGGGGCTCATACAAAGACAAAATATAATTTTGTTCTTAAATTTGAGCATACAGCTTTTATTTAGCTGCGTACTGTAGTCCGGAATTGACGGTGGATTTGCGAAGCAATTGAAATAACCCTCACGATTCCTAAATGAAATTTATCAATGCGTTATCTTACAGTCGCAGCAGCTCGTCCAAAGCGTATCAAACTCAGGTCATTGAAATCAACTCGTCTTGTGTAGAGGTATAATCCAGAAGAAGCAAACACTGCAGTTGCCAGAGTACGGACTTTGAGCAACCGGACAGCCATCGGTGGCACTGTGAGAAAATATAAAGATGTTTTACTTTGTGATTAGTGATCAACAATTTCATCTTTCAATAAGCATATTCCCAAATTGCAGAATGATATGAGGACAACTTTTATTCCTACGCGCATTCGATAAGCATCGAGGTCCTGAGACGCGACGGCTAAAACAAACGCGGGAGTAGATTAGTTGTGTAATTTTTTTATTAAAATGTGCTAGCAAAATGGCTGACAGTCACTTATATACATACAGGGTGGGTGATGGCAAAAAAAAAAAAAAAACAAGGGTGGTTCAGTGAAAAATACCCTGCTTAATACCAGCTCTTTGTCTAGCAGGTTTTGATAAAACTCAAAAGACTTCTAACTGCAAACTCAAAACACCCGAAAACTGAAAAACTGCAGAGACTGAATAAGAACTGGATGAACACATTTATAAAGAGGTTTAGCGATTATATCAATAAGTAAATAAAGTAATTCCTCGCTATTATCTGCTTTGATTTTCACTGTTTCGCTACATCACGGATTTGCAGTGTGCATGGTGTTCTTCTATCTGATTGGATAAACAGTCCCAAACCGAGGAGTCATCGATCATAAACAAATCCTTGGGCCTGTAAAAAGCTTTGGTTCTTTGATGTAAACGCATTGAAGAGTAGTCGTACCTCTACTTACGAATTTAATTCGTTCCGGGAGTAGATTTGTAACCTGACAAATTTGTAAGTAGAGGTGCCTTTTCAATGTAAATTCGCTATTCCGTTCCAAGAAGTGCAAAAGAATGATTTTTTTTTTTTTATCAAATCACAAAAAAGCATCAGAACAAGAAACAAGTTACAAAAAAATAATTACAAAACCACACAAAAAAACTTAAAACAAGAGGCACACAATATAAAACATCAAAGAATAAAGGAAATAACAAAAATATTCTTTTAATTTTTAACTGGCGTCTTTGTTTACTGGTCCTCAGAAGTGTATTTGGCATCCTGTAATTTCAGTAATTTCTTTTCCCTTAATCCACAGAAGTAACAACCTCTCCATCTCATAATAATAATATAATAATAATTTCCTTGTATTGTCATTCTGTGTAACAATGTACACAGAACGAAATGTCGATTGCACCTGACCCGTTGTAGCGAGCCGATGCAGCCGCAGCCAACAGAGGGCGCCGCCGACCACTTTTTAAGTCTTAGGAATGACTCGGCCGGGGCGCGAACCACCGACCTCCCAGTCTCAAAGCGGGCGCCTTACCATCTAGGCTACTGAGCTGGTCATCGTTCACAGGCGATCTTTTCTTCGAAATGACCGAGGGGCCTTTGGAAGGAGCCGTACATTTTAGCGCTTACTTCTGTTTCATAATCACGGGGATCGTAGATGTATTACGGCCATATATTTAGGCAATATCACAAAAACGCATCCCCTTTTCATACTGTTTAATTATTTCCTGCTTGGTTACAATATCCAGAAAAACTATTTTCCCTTTCTTTTCTCCTTGCTGCTCACTTTTCTGAATGTCGTTATTGGGGTCAATCGTTAAAGTTTAGTATCGCGAGCATATAGTAGAGTACAGCACTGTTTATAGAGCGCGAAAGGAATCAGAAGGAGGCCTGTTATTCGTATCCTGAAAAAAAATTCGTACCTCGAGGTAATTTTTTTTTACGTTCAGTTTGATCGTAACCTGAAAAATTCGTAAGTAGAGATATGACTGTATTTAATTGAAAGATTATTTTTAAAAACAAAACAAATTAAGGTTTTCTTCTTCTTCAGGAACTTTGCCTATCAATGTGTTTGTTTTAGAACGTAACCCCTGCAATAAACTAATGATGACTGCAATACCACTCAAATATGTTATACTAATGACTAAACCATTCAATCATTCATTCATTATCTGCATCGCTTATCCTCAATAGGGTCGCGGGGGTGCTTGAGCCCATCCCAGCTATGTTGGGGCAGTGGACAGGGGACACCCTGAACTGGTTGCCAGCCAGTCGCAGGGCACATAGAGAAAAACAACTCAGTCTGTCATTCACACGTAGGGACAATTTGGACTGTCCAATTAACCTTACATGCATGTTTTTGGAATTTGGGAAGAAACCGGAGTGACCGGAGGAAACCCACGCAAGCACGGGGAGAAGATGCAAACTCCACACAGGAGGTTTGATCTCATGACCTCAGAAATGTGCTGCACACATGCTAACCAATGCGCCGCCATGCTGCCCATGACTAAACCAATGGAGATCTAAATGAATGAAATCATCATAATGTTATGAATGAAAAACTCATACAATCATGAATGTATCTGCAGTGACGTATATCTATATTACGACGTTAACCTTCATGGTAGTCCTAACAACCTTAAAAAATGCATTTACAACAAATTTGCTTTTATTACGTACGGGCAACACCTTTTCTCGGGGCAGCTTTGAAAATAACATTTTGAGCAGTCACCAAATTAGAAAAAAAAAAGATGCTGCTGCTACTCAGTGACGAGAAATGTCAGCGACAGGAACAGCCTACAGCGCTTTTCTGGCCGTAGTGAAAAACTAGCATTTTTATAAGCACATGTTGGAGGTCACCCAGATGGAAGTATCAATTTCATCCATTTCAAGAATTATGTTTGCGGTAGCAACGAGAGATTTAACTAATATTTGAGTTTGCGCAGTGTTCTGAGCTCAGTGTACGTACTGTATTGCACTGTTTGTTGCTTCAGATCACGAGAAACGTTACATAGTGTACTCCGGTTAAGAAACGGCACGCTGTATTCTGTAATATACTAGAGTGGACCAACAACGCGAATACCGCAAAATCGACTAAATTCCACAAAACTGTCAGATCAACTGAAATACAGTACAATATTTTACCTTAACGATGTCTCCACCGGCCCGGTTTATGTTTGACCCCTTCAACAGCTTCCTCATGTGGAGGCGCAAAGAATGCTGGTTGTTGTAGTTTTCTCATGGTTCATGCACATGAGACATGCAGGGCCACACATTGGCTACTTAAAATAGCGGGTTTAAAAAGACATGAAACCAAATACTGAATATCAACTTTTGAAGTTGTATTTGTTGAAATGTCTTGAAAAAAACATTAGCCGACAACCTTTTATTGGAAAGGAATTACTCATAAAAACACATAGAAATGCGCACTTACTTAGAGTTAATATTAAGTTAATATTCATAAAAGAACAAAACACTACATTTACAATAGTGTACTGATGAATACAGTACTCTATCATTAAATTAGTGATCTACCAATTGGAAGCACGAGAGGGCACTGTTGTCTAATGCAAAGGAAAACCAGTGCCAAATGATCACTGCATAAGCAGCTAGATGACAAACATAGCGGCGACTACTAGGTATGGATTCCACTATGTAAAAGAAATACAAATTTCTCTACAAATGATTCTTTTTTTTTTTTTTTTTTTTACAAAAAAATGACATTGGCATGATTGTCCAAGTTTTTTAATGCCAAGTTTTAATGTTTTGTTTTACTGAATGCAAGTTTTCTGTACCGCTAAAAGGCACTAAATATGGTGTGTCACACTCATTTTAGCTGGGGGCCACGTGTTAGAAAATCTCACGTGGGCCGGGCTAGTAGGTCTGAGAAAGTGAAAGAGAAAGAAAGAGAAATGAGGGAAATGAAAGAGAGTGAGAGCGAGAGCACGAGATAGAGAGCACAAGAGAAAGAGGAAGCAAGCCAGGTAAGGTAGCTCTGGCAGGGTGTTGGCAATGTCCTTCAGGACTTGGTCATGGCGCCAACAGTAGCGCCCCTCACCCAGGGCCTTCGCACAGCAGCTAAGGATATGCTCCAGGTTCCCACTCTTTGAGCAGAGCTCACAGACCCTACAATCCCCCAGCTCAACATGTTGGATGGGCTCGGTAGTACATCATAGACAGCCTGAATCAGGAATCCTATTCAATCGGGCTCAGCTTCCCACGTCCTTGCAGTCCACTGCACACTCACATCTTGTCCAGGCTGCTGCATTCCAATCATCCCGCTGGCCCGCTCCTCTACTAGTGCCCTCACCTCTTGCTGCACCAGTAATCTCTGGACCTTCCTTTGTCATAGCTAGGTGTTGTGCTGCTACCCAGGCCAGCTCTTCCTTGAGTCACTGTCTCCACCAGTGCCCTGTGCCTTAGCCTCGACTCAGCCACATCCACAGCCTCTGCTGCCTTCCACCTCCGTCCTGCGCTCACCTCGATACCAGCCTGGGATACCTTTGGATCCTCTGACCCTCTGTATTGCAGCACACCCCTTAGGAACGTTCTGCATTCAATTCCAACTATTACCCTGCCAGTGTGGGTTTTTCTCCACATAGCTAAATGTTTTTCTTTCCGGGCACTTCCATTTAATTCGACATCCCAAAACGTGCATGGCAGGTTCATTAGCAAATCAAAATTTTACATGGGTACGAGTGTGTATATGAATGGGTGTCTCAATGTGAGCAACCTGACTAAGGTGTACCCTGCCCACTGCAGCACACCCACAACACTACTCATGGTTCATACAGCCTTTTCAAGGCCAAATTTAAGTACTTTTAAGGACTTCCACAGCCAACTTTCAAATTTTTCCACTACCATTCAAAAATAAAAATCCTGTGTGAATAATGTATTTATCAGAGCCACGAATTTTAATTTCAGATTTTTAATTTTGCGTGTATATTTATCAAGACATATGATTTTTCCATCTTGAGTAAATGGCGAATATATTTTTCTTTGGGACAAATTCTGTAAATGTGTTGGGTAAATGACGGTAATATGTCGCTTGCATTTTCAGTTGCAGGAAGTTCTTCTCATAACAGTTTACCGCTAGGAAAGGCCAAGTTAATTTTTTTGCGTGGCCTATAACAAATGTCCATTATAGTACATAATCCTTGCAGTGTAATACGCATTTCATAGTGCCCTGTTTAAGTGTAGCATGCACTTGTCCTCTTGGCGATGACCAGTAGGGTGCAATAACGCTTTATAGGACAATGCTGTGAGCAGACTTGTTGGGAAACATGTCAGCAATTTCAAACATTTACAAGCAGTTCACCCCAAATTCAAGCACTTTTCAATCCTCAAAGACAAAACATTAAAATGTAAGTATTCTCAAGAATTAAAAGCATCCGCAGGAAAGATGTCTAAATATAATGGAAGCTAGAGCTCTTGTTGGTGATAGGAATGAGTGGAGATGTGTCGTAAAAGGATAGTGGGATCTTTAGACGCGTTCTAAGGGATAGGCTGGGCACCCGTATGATGCGGCAGGGGTAAACCAGTGAAAGCTGTCGGGCCCTGCTGTTGAACAGAAGAGTGTGTTGTGTCACCCTGACCCGAGTGACATGGCTGCTTTCTCCCGTCCCGTTTTATCTGGAGGGACGAAAGCATGACCGACTTGGGTGCCGAGGTGCTTAACTTGTTTGGGCATTTGAGTTGGCCATGGTCCAAACAATTTTGTGTGAGTTTTTTGCTACTTATTCCCCTTTTTAAATTTTCTTTGTTTTTGTATGTGTTTATCTATCTATAGCAAAACAGATAGATTGATAGATAGATAGACAAGCATCGGCACAAAATATGCCTATTGAACAGTTCGACGATAAATTAATGTACCAAATGAAATATTTTATTATTTTCATAATCAGATTAGACAAAAATCTTTTTTTTCTTTTTAAACACAGCACAGACACTACATGTTAATTCATGATTGAAGCAAACGTTAACAACTCCAGGTGTATCCTATGGATACAGGTGGCTTTTCGGTTTCTCCACCATTACGTTACTTCTACTACCTGCCTCATTTCATTTATTAAAGGAGCCAACTCTTTCTCCAAACTCATGATGAGACCTGAGAAAAGGAAAGAGAAATTAACCATGCTATCTCCATGCAAGAAGCCGAAACTGAATATGGAAAGACCCATTGGAAAATATGTTTTTTTACCTGTGTTGGCATTGCTGCTGGCGATAAAGCTGATGACAAGCGGTAGCCGGTTGAACTGCACAATCTGTTGAACATAGACACAAGACATGTCACACGCCGAAGGATTCTCACTCTACTTCGGAGGTCTGCAACCCGCGGCACAGGAGTCACATGCAGCTCTTTAGCGATGCCGAGTAGCTCCCTGGCGCTTTTCCAAAAATGTTTACAAATTGAAAAAGACCGGGGAGATATAGTTTTGTTTTGCACTCTCACTGTTATTGGGTTGTAAAAACACAGGATGCAGATTGTCTCCTCAAATGTAGCGACGTAATATATTGAGACGTGGAGTCGTGGCTCTCAGGCTTAAACTCTTGCCTGGAGAGCTTAGCTGCAATGCTCAATTACGGAGCTGCTCTGTCCCCTTTCTCCACTGTCCCCTGTTTGAAGTGAAACCCAAGCTCCGCCCTTTTTAAAAGTGGTGGCATCACAAGCTGCTTTTTTCACCCTTTTATTCTACTAAATGCAGTCTGCGTTTGGTGGCATTCTTTTTGTTATTGCATTTCTTTAATTTATAATATAAATTAAATACGTTTTATAATGAAACGTATTGTAATTCATTAATACTGTGAGAAGTTCAACTTCAGGCGGTATCCTACAACAGAGAAGTCATGTGGCACTTAAATATCCACAGGGTGTGCTAAATCCAACTTAGTCATTCTGATAGTGAGCCAATATAGCCAATAATGATAAATAGAGCATAAAAGGCTTTTATTTTTTTGTGGCTCCAGACAAATTAGTTTTTTGGGTCCGACATGGCTTAATTAATATTTTGCAACCTCTAGTTAAATTTTACTTATACAGACTGGCACAATTTTATTTATAGATTTATTAGTTCCAGATTAAGTGTAGATTATTTTTTAATAGTGATCCTATTTGTAATAAAACAGAATGGGAGTCAAAATCTCATTTTTGTAAGAAATGAATGTGGTTTGTTTTTGATATCCTATTACATTAATTATTTCATATATTACTACCACATGATTTTTCTTAAATAATATCAAATATTGTAAATAATTTTTAGCAAAGTTATTGTCGAGAAAGATTTGTTATTGTGACAGGCCTACGTAAATAAAAAGTAGTACTTGCAAATCCAAAAAGTAATTTCACTAAAAGTTAAAAAAACAAAAACAAAAAAAAACATTGAGCTGTCAAAGCTTTTTTTTTTTTTAAATGTTAAAATTCCGGGCAGCACGGCAGCGCAGTGGTTAGCGCTTGTGCGGCACAGTTCATGTCATGGGAACCTGTCGTGGGTTCAAATCCAGCTCCAGACTTTCTGTGCGGAGTTTGTATGTTCTCCCCGTGCTTGCGTGGGTTTTCTCCGGGCACTCCGGTTTCCTCCCACATTCCAAAAACATGCATTTCAGGTGAATTGGCCGGTCCAAATTGTCCCTAGGTGTGAATGAGCGAATGAGTTGTCTGTCCCCGTGTGCCCTGCGATTGGCTGGCAACCAGTTCAGGGTGTCCCCTGCCCACTGCCCGAAGATGGCTGGGATGGGCTCCAGCCCCCCCGCGACCCTAATGAGGATAAGCGGTACGGCTAATGAGATGAGATGAGATGTTAAAATTCCGACTAGAAATCTGATCTTCAAGCGACCTGAGACTTTTTGTGCAGAACTCGAAACGATTCTATGAATGGGAATGGCCTGGTAATTTGGACAGCACAATAAGCATGCTTTACAATAAGAATACTATAGCACGCTATATGAAGCCTACTTGTGTACAAATAGTTGTGGTTGCAAATATAAAAAAATTTAGCTAAATTGCGTCGCCTCCAGTGTTAGTGACGTTTGCAGGAATATGTCTTAATAAACTCATAACACAGACAACGGTCCTTTTTTGTTTTAATCATCTGAATCAATATTTCTTAATACACACATAGTACGGACTACAATCTAGACACTCGTTCTTTTGAAAGCGAAGTGCCGAGAAACATAGGAAAATCGCAGATCGTGTTCACGTGAAGGGGAGCGAGACATCGGTAGTGTTTGCTTTCGTGAGTGTGTCGCTGCACGTTGACCAAAAATGCAGAAAATTAAAGACAAGCCTCTTTCCACTAAGTGTGAAGGAAAAGGCCGATAAAATGGCAAGAAACACCACAGAACAGCAAATCAAAGACATTCAGCGTCAAAATATTCGATTGGCTGTGATGAGTCTTGTAATGTGATAGATTGCTTCATTGCATTTTGTCCAAGCAATGAAACATACTGTGATTCGTTAATATTGTAATGAAGTTAAACTCGAGGCGGTATCCAAACAACAGAGAAGTCACATGGTACACCATTACTCAGAGAATGCTCTGCATCAAACTTAGTCATTTTGATAGTAGGCTAACATAGCAAATATTGAAACATACAGGATTCCGTTGCATTAATTATACGGCTTATAAAAGGCTTTTTACTTTGAGCCAAGAAGAAATCTGCAGGCTCGAGCGCATTCTCCATCCGGGCCCCAGTTTTGTGGAATGCTCTCCCCCCGGAAATGAGACCTGCAAACTCAATGGAAGTTTTTGAATCCAAACTTAAGACCCACTTCTACTCAATAACTTATTATGGATGCCCACCTCATAATATTCTTTTCCTGCCCTTTCTGGCTGCCTGACCAGTGGTGAAATGAGGAAAAGAATATATTGAGACGAGTCAGCTGACCAGAGCCTGGAACTGAAGCATATCAACGTCTAACATAGACAAGCCAGCAGAGATGGGGAGCTGCGACATTGCTGTCATGAACCTCTCAGACATTATTTTTACATCTTACCAATGTTTTTCTTGATGCAAAGTCTATTGCACCCTTGTCATCATAAATGGAGGATTGCCACTTGTGAGGCCGCTTCTCAAAGTTTTTTATGTTCCTCATGTTGAGGTTTTCGAGTTTTTTGTTGCCCGATGTTGGTTTAAGATCAGGGTATGGTGTTTTTGTAACCCGTGCAGTCCTTTGAGACATTTTGTGAAAAGGGCTATACAAATAAATGTGACTTGAATGCTCCAGACTAATTTGTTTTATTGGTCCAATATGCCCCTTTCAATAATTTGGGTCGCTTACCCCTGGCCTGGATAGATGTCACATACAGCAATCCCCCCTTATTCACTCATGATGGAAGTAGTTTTGTGTACAAGAACATCCCTCGCTTTGGTTAAAGACTTTTTCAGAATAAGCACCATAATTTTTAAAATTATGCTGTGACGACGGTCTGACCTGGTAGCTGTTGTAGTAGCAGATGATACTTTTGTTTTTAGAAAGGCCCAGCTTGCTACCTTGATCTGTTGCCAGAGCAAAAGTGGACAGGAAGCCTGGTCTCACAGCATGGACTGGAGCGTTGTCATTGGCAACTGCAAAAATGCAACAACAATTTACCTCACAAGGGTACAGCAATTCCTTAATCAATAACTTTTTTACACAAAGATGCGTGTGTGTTGAATATTCCACGAATTACAGAAATTCAAATAATACTTCCACTCCGAGTATGTGATTTGAGCACTACATTGTAATAGAGAAAGGTTTTAATAACTGAAATCCATTTACCATTTGAAACAGATTCCAAAATTTGAAACCATTATAAAAAAAATTCCAACAGAACCCAGTTACTTGAATACCTTTGATAACCGGAACGCCATCCCTGTCCGTAACCACGATTGCATGAAGACCTTCCACACTGCATGGAAAAAAAAAGTTATAGTGCAGAATTGAAGTCATATAATCCATCTTAATATAATAGCCTCATCAGAAGTGGCACTGGCCAATAATCATAACATAATACGAATGGTAAATGGACTGCATTTTATATAGGACAAATATAACTTAAAATTAGAAGCCTTACTCGGAAACCTTAGATCCTTTAGGCAAAATTTCCCAATAAGGAGTTGGTGAGCCTAAAATGCAACTATTTCAGGTCAGGTTTCTCTCTTGCTGCTTTTATTCTAGTATCCACCAGTTATTGTTCTTCTTTGTCTCTCTGCCTCTTTCTCACTTAAAGAGCAGCGCTAGATTCGTAAATACTGTTTCTGTGATTTATGGCCATATATCAACCCATCAAATGACAGACTTAAAACTTTCCCATCAAATCTTGAAAAAAATCCGTCAATGAAAGAAGACCGACGGTTAATCTTACCTCTGCAGACAAAGAAACAGAAAAGGCGTCAATTGTATACTGTACAGTCTTGTTTAACTTATGGCACTTTTCCACTACAAAGTTCCAGCCTTACACGCCTAGTCTTTTTTGGTTTACCATTATAAAGAAAAGTATCTGGTTCTAGGTCTGGTTTGGGGCTTTGGATTTCAAAACACAGTCTTAAATTTATAATCATAAATCACCTCTCCTTTCTCAAAGTCCTTTTAATTTATATATATATATATATATATATATATAGTCTATACATACACACATACGTATATATTCCTGTATATTATATTATGTTGTAAAAATGCCGTGTCTCTTAAGATACAATCTTGAGACATTGCTTCTTGGGAGATTTTGTTTAGTCGCTTGTCTACGCAACAAAAACCAACAAAATTATTGCTTATTGTTGATACACACCTTTGCAACTGTCTGTACAGATATCTCTTTAAGTCCTGTAACATACACAATAAAATGCAAATGAACAAGACAAATAACAATATTTTCATTCAGAGGTACCTCAACTCATGACTGAGCCTATTATTTTTACCTTAAATCGTGAACCCATGCCAACACAATATTAAAATCAATATTACAATAAACATTTCTAAATAACAAGTGACAGGCATGACATTTCCCAAAACCATAAAGTAGTATCTAAGAAGCCATAACATGCTCTTTGAAGATGCGCAAATAACGTAGTCATCGAGCAGTTTCAATCTAAAGATGTATATAGAATTGCTCTTATCATTTTCACCATGTCAAGATGGATAAAACATATCAAAAGTGCTGGAATTAGCTCATCTTTAAAATTAGTTTGTGGAGTTCATTGAATATGTGTTGGTAAGGACAAGGCTTCAACTGCTAGAAGCAAAATAGAGTCAGGATTTTTAAAATCATATTGACAATTACATTTACAGTTTTGCAATCACACCATCTTCTTCAAATATGCTAAAGGTGGGAGTCAAATGATTTCCTAACAATGCTCGTAGCATGGTTTTTTTTGGTACATGTAGCAGAAAGATGGCAAACAGTAATGTCAGCTGACTCTAGATAAGGCTCATGAAATGTAAAGTAAATGCAAAATTCTCGAACTCCAAATATAAAACAAAGGAACGTCTAGATGATAGTTCATATATTTTAGCTGATTATCTAAATAAATCTAGTTTTTTTATGAAATAAGCGTTTTTATCACCACTAGGAGATAAATAATACACACTGTCCCTTTAAACTCGCTTCCGAGAGTATTAGTTTGAGGCCCCTGCCTTATTATGAAAGTTGAAGAGACAGTGTGTATTATTTGACCACTAGAAGTCACTGTATTCAGCCATACAAATCACAAGTAAGAATACAAAGATCCAAAATGACCATAAAAGCACCATTTGTCAGTTTTATTTTTGCCCAGCCTTTAGTTGGGTTTTGGGTTTTTCTGGTACCCGTAACAGCAAGATGACAATTACGTCATCTCCCTCTATGTGAGGCTGAAATTTTGTAAATTAAATACTACATTCTACACCATCATGAATTGGAAAAATGCACATTTATGATAGTTCGTGTATTTTTGCTAATTATTTAAATAAATATTTTTTTTTTTATGAATGACATTTTTTTTACCTGTGCACCCCTAGCAGATTGTAGATCAGTTAATTACTATTTGATTGATTTCTGAATTTGCATCAGTTTTGGGATGTTTTTCATTTTTAGAGCTTATCTTTAACCAAAAAAACCGATATTTGAGAACATTGGAGTGTTGACATCTGAACTCTTTTTATGGAAAACCTGACCTTGCCCAACATTTTTCTCTTGCTTGGGCTTGCAGGGCTGCTGATGGGCCTTATCTTAACCAAATAAAATGATACTTAAAATGATACCACAGTAATGCTTGTACTTATTATTAGAAATTTACACACAGCAATTTGACAAATTAGAGCTTATGCCACATTGTCTATTAAACAAAAAAGTCCTCACATCAGCCATGACTGCAGTCTTCTTACTTCATTTAATCTGTGGACAGTAGGAACAAAACACAAATAAATGTAATACTTGTGACGACATCAACGACGCAAACTCACTTTACAAACAACATTCAATGATGCTTAAACATCGTCTTGTGTTAGTTTTCAGGTAACACGCCCTATGTAAGTGGGTCGGTGGTGACAAGATGTAAAATACACTAAAAACAATCTACTTTTTTCCTCATCTCTCGGTTTCCTAATTATGCTTCCTCATCCATGAAAATGTGATTCTTCAGGTTTTTTTGTGTGTCTCTGGGTCTTTTCTCTGGCAGTATAGAGTAACATTCAATATCAATTTTGAAAACTGTTAAAACGAATCTCAAAAGTTGTATATAAACTGTGGAAATTTGGAGGCCTGCCTCACAGAGTTAAAAAAAAATGTATGTCACTCAACTTCTTGCGCCTTAACTCTGAAAAGACCAAAATGTTATTGGTCCATTTAAACGCAGTGATTTGTTCTCACAAACTACTCTGAACATTGACACTCTGAGTGACTCAGTCAAAAATTTAGGTGTCATATTTGACCCCAATCTGTCCTTTCAGGCACATTACAAGAACAGCTTTTTTCCATCTTTGCAACATTGCTAAACTTTGCCCTACGCTGTCTCAATCGGATGCGGAGATTATAATTCATGCGTTTGTTACCTCCCGTCTCGCTTACTATAATGCATTACTCTCCGGTCTCCCGAAGTACAAAATCATGAGCCTTCAGCTGGTACAAAATGTTGCAGCGAGGCTTTTAACTAAGACAAGAAAGTTTAATCACATTACCACGATTTTAGCTAACCGGTATTGGCTCCTTGTTAGCTTAAGATGTAATTTTAAGGTTCTGTTGGTAGTATACAAAATCATGCATGGACTTGCTCCCTCATATCTTTCAGATATAATTTCGTCCTATGTTCCAGTCCGGAGCCTTCGCTCTGAAAATGCTGGTCTACTAGTGATCCCAGAGCCAAGAAGAGATCTGCAGGTTTGAGAGCGTTCTCCATTCGGGCCCCGATGCTGAGGAATGCTCTTCCCCCTAAGATTCGATTTGCAACCTCAGTGTAAATGTTTAAATCTAAGCTTAAAACACACTTCTATTCTAAAGCATATAAATAACCTATATTTTATGTTGACAATATCTGTGTATTATTTTCTCTCATGTAGGTTTTAGATCAGGGATGGTGTCATAATAATCTGTGGTTTACTAGAAAAAAAAAGAAAAGTACAACAAGACAAAAAACAATAACAGCCAATAAGGACCAAGATCCATTACTCGTTCCAAAGCCCATCAATAACAAAATTTGAATAATTGTGTGCAAGAACTTGCACGTGTATGTATGCAAGTCCGTGTTAAGGTACATGAGTGGCAAAAAAGTGACATGTTTAGAATCTTCTTTGAAGAGATATTACTTGTAATTTATGTCCAGTTCACTAATGATTTCAGTTTTGGCAGTCGCTAGTGTTTTGTAATATCGTTTTTTAAAGAAGGGTCAAAACTGACACTAACAATTCAAATCTAACAGTTGCAATAAGAGCATTTTAAAATAGACTACTGTATCGTGATTTCTTTGAATTTGATTTTGATAAAAGACAAGAAGCTTTCATTTAAAAAACAAATGTATATTTTTTTTAAGTATGCATGGAAAATCGAAAAAGGATCGGTTGGCGACCCTAATACAAGAAAACGGTTAAGCACTTGTTAGATGAGCTATATTGCGTGTTTACCTAGTAACACAAATATTTCGCATACAGTACAACTGCAAGTAATTAAATACCAAAAAGACCTGAGCTTAACCTCAAACGAAAAAATCATGACATACTTACCAGAGGAAATTCGAACTACGTCAAACATCCAGATTTTAGAAAGTAAGAAACTATGGAGATTGCTACTATGTTGGAAATTATCGAAGGTGGTCACGCGCAAGAAGTCACATGACTTGTTCTTCTTCTTATGGTTAAACGGTGGTTGGCATCCCTCACTTTGGTGCATTACCGCCTTCATCACCACATCCTCGTCACTACAGTTATGTACAGAACACGTCCCTACGTGGCGGCCACATTGGTCGGGCAAACGTCCCCATTAAGGCAATGTATGTACATTGAAAATAAATCTGAACATGCCCATTTTACAATCAATTTTCATGCAGGTCACTTTTTGGTCAACGTAAACACGTGCTGTTACTAGGGAGAATTGATTAAAGACATATAAAAATGTAAAAATACTTTTTCTGTTCAAAAAAATACAAACGATTTAATAAAACAATATATGAAACATTATACAAGTTTCAAATAATTGCATTAAAATTGTATCACTTTACGTGAAGCACAAAATCAGTGTTAAAAATATATTTTAAGACTTAAAAAAATAAATTGTGTTACCTTTTTTCAATCAATGTTTTATTTTTAGTCTGCAAATCAAGGTAAATGATTAACAACTATCCAGCCAATATATACACCGATTACCCTCAGTGGGGTTGCGGGGGGCGCTGGGGCCCATTCCAGCTATCTTCAGGCAGTGGGAAGGGGACACCCTGAACTGGGTGACAGACGGACGGACATACAGACAGACACGAAGACAGGGAAAGAGACAGAGAGCTATGTAATACTGTTACTATAGTCATACGTGTTATAGTAAGCTATGTGTACTGTATTGTATCTTATTGGTCAAGTAAGTGGCTTAGGCCTGGTTTGCAAGAAAATTCCACGTGAGCATTAATCGCCTCAAGCAAACCCCTACTGGTACCCATGTTACAAACAGACTTTCTCATGTTTCCTGGCAACAAGGGAACAGTGGTATTTAATAATCCTCTCCACCTCACCTCTTTAATTGACTTTTCCTTTTGCTGCAATACAACAAGCAGATTTTTTTACGGAGAAAAATTCTAATTACAGGAACCTCTGCTCAGTTTTACTTCCAAAATATTTGGTTGTTACTAGAATGGGGATAGAATCTGGATTTAACGTTTCAACGGAGGATGCACCTTATGGAGGGAAAAGTTCATTTTCTCAATTGGAGCACAACATAGTGGCTGCATATCTAATCACAGCAGGTGAGAAAGGACAAACTCTTTACCTTAGGACTTGGCTGAGAACTGTTACTTGAGTGGAATTTCGGTTATGAATGTTATTTAGATTGTAAGTAATATCCTTTTCTGTTAATTTTTGGTGGTGAATGTCAAGTGACCAAAGTGCACCATTTCTCTTCTCATTTTTTGGCCCAGTGTTTGCAAGGTTTTTGAGTACCCTTTACAGGAAGATGGCTGATAATGATGTCAGCTTCCTCTAAGTAAACCTTTTGTTATGTAAAATAAATTCACGTTTCTCAACCTATACTATTTTTTCTAAATGCTCATTAATATTGTATTTCATGTATTTTTGCCTATTTTTTCAAATCAATACTATTGTTTTTTTTAAAGAGCGAAGTTTTTTATACTACTGTGATGCTGAAAAGTTTATTGTGTTTTAATATTGGGCATGTCCAAGCAGATTGCATAGTTAATGTTATTTCATTATATTGACTATTATTGCGCTTTCCTTCTTCTGATAATTCTGAACTGTTTACATCTTTGTCACAATCGGCCAGTCATCAGAACAGGTTAAAATCCCTTAGCTGAGGTTTAGGCTCTCTCCATGTACTTGCAAATTCAAAATCCATTGTTTTCTGTCCTTACTTCAACTCTCCATTAAAACTTTAAATGTATCAGTTTTTGATTAATTTATAACAGGGGTTAGCAACAATTTTGAAGCTGAGAACTACTTTTTCTTACTGATTGGCAACCATTTGGATATACTGGTACGTGTCCTAAATAACAATTTATGTTATTACGATGTTTTTCCATGGTTTTACCAGGAGTTAAGTCAACCCATAAAACCTCATGCCCGCAAGATATCAAATGTCCTGGAAAATCACCGGTAAACTGTTTTCGGAACATGTCTGCAAGCTACTCAGGTTTTTTAGAAGCATTCCCAATGGCACTACGTTGGAAACCCATGTTTTCCTGGGGGCGGTGGAAAGATCTGGGTGGGCAGTGAGGAAGAAGAAGGTGGTAGGATGGCGGCAGTCCGAAGTCAAAGTCTGAAGTTTGATCGTAGTGCGGTTGTAAAACCGCAAAGCACTGCGGTTCTTTTAAGTTCGCTAGAAATACACTGGGGAGCCAAGGGGGGCACCAGCCTGCAAAAGTTTGGGAACCATTGTTTTAGAACATTCCAATTTAAAAATGCCCATCTTATCCTGATTGTGCTCTTCATCAAATAAAGAACACCCCCCCCAAAAGAAGTATCATTATTATTATTATTATTATTATTACTATTATTATTATTATTATTTCTCCTTTTATTTGTGCAAATTTGGGAACTATTGTAACTTCAAAACTGGCTTATTTGTACAGGATTCAGGTTTATCTTTTAATTTAATATAAAACATTTTTGTTTCCCTTCGCCTTTTCTTCTCTCCTCTAATTATTTTTATTATTTTATGATCAATTTAACTCGCTACAACTTTCCTTTCATTTGTGTTTTGTTCTCTGAAAATGCTTTTTTCCCGTGCTCTTAACTTCAACTGCCTATTTACATGGTCCTTTAAGTCAGTCATTACACTCACTGTGATCATCATCACAGTAAGCCTGAAAAAGGCTGATTAGATGTGAACTTTTGGTGCTAAATTTTCTTTATCTTTGAAATCAGGATAACGCAGGTAAAATAAACAGCAAGGGAGCAGAAATGTTACCATTTGTTAAGGATCAAATTTAAGGTTGGGCAATACTTGGAAAATTGGTATCAATCCGATCCAAGGAAATAACAAAAAAGCTGAGACAAAAGTCTTTGGGACGTGACAAGGAGGGGAACAAACTAGCACAGAGCCAAAAGGACAGAGTTTTTAAATAGTGATGAGGGTGAGTCGTGGGAAAAGGGGAAATCAGGACAAGTGACCGCAGCTGTGAGGAAATTGAAACTGGAAGTGATCAAATAAGGTAAGAAGATGATAAATAGGATATAGGGGAGAGAGATTGAGAAAGAGATTGAGAAAGAGTTTGAGAAAGAAATTGAGAAAGAAATTGAGAAAGACAGAGAGAGGGGGAACCTACAGAGACATAGAAATGTGCCACTCAAATATATAGCACATTAGACACAGTTTGCCCTTGATGTTTTTTGTAAATGCAATTAATTATAATTTTTTTGTTGATTATGAGATAAAAAAAAAGACCATTCCCCGTGGCCAAATTACTTCCTAAATCTTTGAAAACTGGAAACAGAAATTTAAGATAATTTTAACCTGTCTTTACTGTAGGTCATTCCATTATTATTGTATGTGTTCCAACAAAAAATCATCATTTGTTTCAAATGCTATTTTGGAAACAATTTGTTAAATATCATACAGGTTATAATGTCAACGATGATACAATGTTGGGCATTCCTACTTTTTTCTAATGATTTAATAGATAATTCTCCAACTCTATTTACCTGAGGGGCGCTGGAACTAGGGTCTGGGTACTTTATTGCCAAATTGAGCTTTCCACAAAAAGTACGGAATCTTTCTTTTACAATTTTCAAATATAATTTTCTTCAATTCCCTAAACCGCGAAAGGTCCACAGTCCGAGAACAGGTAGAAATATTTATTGGCCTGGAGAGTGATGGGTGCCACCAGGCTGTACTTTCCCAAGACACACAACAGAAAATTGTGCCCCTACTTTCTTAGTGGTTAAGGGATAATATAATAATAATGATTAGGAGTTCAAATTAAACTAAATCAATCCGTAATCAGTTAGGGATACACCCAAAGGGTCAGTATGTATTATTCAGTCCCTCCATTGGTGAAAATGCCATTCATAAAAAATAATAATAATAATAATAAAAAAGAAGAATATTGAATGGTAATTGGAAAAATTACATGAACTATCATATAGATGTACCTTGTTTTTACTCATCGGTCGACCATTGTCGACCATCTTGCTGCTACGGTTACCCAAAAATCAAATACCTGCCTGGCCCCAAAAATAAGAAAAATTGTGCTTTATTGTCACTTTGCATCCCCAGACTTTCATTCTCACTAGTGATCTTTGGCACTCGTTTTCAGTTGACGGAAAGAATACCACAATATTTAGTGATCAAATAATACACAATGACCCTTTAGTTTTCTTATAAAGGCGGTTGCCCAAACTATCGTCCTAAAGGCCTTAAAGAGTACCTTGGGGCAGTTCTAGACCCTTGATTTATTCATTCATTCATTCACTATCTGCACCGCTTAATCTCAGCAGGGTCGTGGGGTACTGGAGACCATCCCAGGTAACTTTGGGCTGTGGTCAGGGGACACCCTGAACCAGTTGCCAGCCAGTCGTAGGGCACACAGATACAGACAATTCACCCGCTCATTCACACCTAGGGACAATTTGGACTGACCAAATTAACCTGAAATGCACGTTTTTGGAATGTGGGGGAAACTGGAGTGCCCGGCTGAAACCCATGCAAACATGGGGAGAACATGGAAACTCCACACAGGAAGGTTCGATCTCATGACCTCAGAAGTGAGCCGCACACGGGCTAACAACTGCGCTTCCGTGCTTGATTTAATGACTTTCAAATGATTTTCAAGATTTTGACTTGAGAGGCAGACAATGATGTCGAAATGGATGCTTGTCTCGTACTTTTTACTCTTGATTTATTAATTGTGAAGTGTCATATATGCGGAGGTGGACCCAAATGTGTGGGAGTCTGAATGGAGGTGTGCTCAACAAAGAATGGTATTTATTAACAAAAAAAAAAGAACAGACATAAACAAACCAGGTTTTAAAAGAACTACAAAGTGTGCAAACCATAAACGAAACCCAATCATGACAGGGGGGCTCAGGTGTGTCCAGTTCCAAACCCGTTTAACATCCTCTGGGGGAGGTGGCATACCAGGTGCTTTCCCCTCAAGGGCCGAATGCCAAATGGACCAAGAAAACCCACATAAACAAAAATGATAGCGGCTGCTTCAAACAGACCTTCACCGGAAAAGGGGACGGCTGAAGGTCCTTGTCCGTGCCCCCCAAAACCAGGCCAGAAGCATCAGAGGACCTCCTCTCCTGCCCACCAGGACTTGGCCAGTCGAGGGTCCTTGTTCTTCCCCGCTCAAACAGGGACCAGAAGCAACCGAGGGACCTTCTCCTCATTGCTGGGACAGGGAACAGAAGCGGCTGAGGGACCTTCTCTTTCCCGGCGGGACAAGAAGTGGCTGCGGCAGACATTTGATTGCAAAAAAAGGACACGGGCGATTTACTGTACATTTTCGGCTTAGTCCTTTGGTGTTAGGGCCATTCATTTGCATTTGCGGCGGTGAATCCGAATGCGTTGGAGCCGTAATGCAGGCAAGGTGTGTACAACAAAGGATGGTATTTATTAACAAAAACACAGCAACTACCAAAGTGTGCATAGCAAAAACAAAAACAACCTGACATGACAAGAGAAGACCGAATGGGAGTACCATGGAAAGGACAATGACCTGACCAAGTGTGCTGTCCCAACAGTCAATATAAAGGCTTGGTTTAAATAGAGACATGTTTGTGATTAGGCCCAGGTGTGTCCAGTTCCAAAGGGGGTTGGCGCCCTCTGAGGGAAAGTGGCACACCGGATTGTGACTACCCAAGAAGGACATTCAATTCCTAACTTAATTTCACCTCTCCTCTTTCCAGGTATCATCAGTCTATTGAGCAACATTGTGATTCTTCTCATGTTTTTCAAGTTTAAGGACCTCCGCACTGCTACCAATTTTATTATCATCAACTTGGCCTTCACTGACATTGGGGTGGCAGGCATCGGTTACCCGATGTCAGCTGCTTCCGACATAAATGGAAGCTGGAAATTTGGTTATACTGGCTGTCAGGTTGGTTGCTTTAGAGAGTATAAACAATGAACCCTTTGCTATAACACGGTTTCCTTTTACCGTCTCACAACTATACTGATTTGCATCGTGCATTGTGTCTCTTATTCTGATGGGCCAAACATTCTCTTTGCTTTCAGTTCAGTAAAAACTTCTGTACTGTACTGTCAATTCATAATTTTAAAAATAATCTTTCTGCTAAACTCTATTGCATTCATGATTCCAAAAAGGAGTGGAAATAATTTCACTACATAATCCACATTTCTACTTAAGATTATATTTTGTCCACATCATGTGGACGTAAATAGAAAACAAAAATCTTGTTTAAAAATGCTTCCACGTTCCTTCAGTATGTTAAGAAATGCAACTTTGTTGGCGATAGAACACATATTTCTCTGCCTATTGGTGCTTTTGTAGGACGAGAGTGTTTTCGTTACATGATGGTTTTTGGAGGAATTCACAACTGAAAAAGATCCGGTATACGTAATGTAGGTCCGTCAGGCTGTTCTATGTACCTGTACAATAACGTTTTTAAAACAGTCAGACACAGGCAGAAAAGAATGCAAAACACAATCAATGCCCAATGACAATCTGCGAGGTACCAGACTGCAAAAAGTAAACCGTGATGCTGGAAGGGATAACAAAAACATTATCCTACACTCCTACCACTTTTTGTGTTTCCAGATTTATGCAGCTCTCAACATCTTCTTTGGGATGGCGAGTATCGGCTTGTTGACTGTGGTGGCTATAGACAGATACCTTACGATTTGCAGGCCCGACATAGGTATCTTATCTTACAGTCCTTTTATACGCACATGTAGCACAATGCTGCTAAATGTCTTTGCACTTATTTCAATGCACTATTTTAGGAGGCACTTACAGCAGGGGTGACCAAACTAGGGCCTGGGGGCACTTCAGTTTTTTTTTATTTGGCTTATCAAACAAATATGTTAAAAATGACAATATGTTGAGGAACCTAAAAATCTTCTAACATATATGATAAATTGTTCATTTAAATTGTGTTGATTTGGTGCCACTCTTGTCCCCAATTTTCCTTCATGTGTCTTCCCCAATACCACCCGCACTGTCTCATAAAAATGCAAGATTTGTGAAGCACTAATGTGTATTCTGCTCAAGGCAAAGTCTACTTTCAAAGTGAATTTTTTTGATTTTTTTTCCCCATTATGTAACTATTTTGCATCAAGATATTTGTCAAAATGCATGCAAATACTTCTGAGCTAGCTCTATTATATTGTCGATGCATTTGAGCAAATTTAGTGCTTAAAAGGACAGTGTGTCTTATTTAGCACCACCTAGGTGAGAAAACATCATTCATTTAAAAAAAAAAAAGCAAAAATACACATTCACATAAACATGCTTTTTAAAGAATAAAACAAATCATAAGTTGAGAAATTAGCATGTATTTTTTCAAACATGAGCCCCATCTGAAAGGAGCTGACATAATTGTCCACATCTTGCTTCTATGTCTATGGGCAAAAAAAATGCGAAGGAAAATTATGCGTTTTGGTCACCTCGAGTCTCCTTGGTTTGCATTCTTCCTTGTGCTTTTAAGCACTAGTTTTTGGTTGCACTACGCCATACAGTGACCTCAATTAATACACACTGTCCCTTTAAAAAAAGGATATCATTTTGGTTGGTTGTTGGATTTCTTAACCACTAGGGTCGTACGGGCACCATTTCTTGTGCTGTGTCTTGGGCAAGTACAGCTTGGTGGCATCCATTTTTTTGCTTGAATTCAGAATGTTTCAAGACAAATAAGAATATAAGTGATGCCTTCCTGTTTATCATTTATCCATGGATATATTGCAAATAGGGCAGCACGGCGGCGCAGTGGTTAGTGCGTGCGCGGCACAGTTCTAAGGTCTTGGGAACCTCCTGTGTGGGTTCAAATCCAGCTACCGGACTTCCTGTGTGGAGTTTGTATGTTCTCCCCGTGCTTGCGTGGGTTTGCTCCGGGCACTCTGGTTTCCTCCCACATTCCAAAAACATGCATTTCAGGTGGATTGGCCGGTCCAAATTGTCCCTAGGTGTGAATGAGCGAGTGAGTTGTCTGTCCCTGTGTGCCCTGCAATTGGCTGGCAACCAGTTCAGGGTGTCCCCTGCCCACAGCCCGATGATTGCTGGGATGGGCTCCAGCACCCCCGTGACCCTATTGAGGATAAGTGGTGCAGCCAATGAGATGAGATGAGATATTGCAAATAACCCACTGCCATTCTAAAAAGACATTTCTCAATTTCTTTCCCTGAATGGAATGTTTTTAAAGAAGAAAAAAAATAACATCGCAAAAAAATAAGACATACCAAAATATGTAATTGTTTTAATATAACTAGATATGATCATATAAGAAAAATTAAATAGGCCTCTTTTCCTTATGTGTTGCCGAGGTATTAGATAGGAGACTGTAATTACAGATACAAAAAAAATCAAATCAATATTTTTTTTTCCATTTTTCCTTGCCCTAATGTTCTGGCACACAACGTATCACTCCACTCAAAAAGTTTGCCCACCCCTGACTTACAACCACTACCTGTAAATATTGCCTATCTGTCCTAATTTTCTTCTTTTTTTAAGTCTTTTATTATATGCTCATCCTGGATTCTAATCTCATTGTGAACAATGTACATGTCGTTGCAATTAATGGTCATAATGACAATTTTAAAATACACCAAATTTCAATGCGCTTTCCTGTTTTTGTCCTTTGCATCTTCAGGACACAAAATGACGTCACGTTCGTATAATCTCCTTATTCTGGTAGCATGGCTTAATGCTATGTTCTGGTCTACCATGCCTATAGTGGGGTGGGCTGGCTATGCCCCAGACCCAACTGGAGCAACATGCACCATTGACTGGCGGAATAACGATGCGTGAGTGTTAAACTGCCCTTAAAAAAATAGGTTACAGCATTCAAATCTGCCATGTGTGCAGCTGTGGTTACTTAGTTCAAAAGGTAAAAAATGCTCAGAAAAAAAAAAGTATTGAACTACGTAAATTCCGGACTACAAGTTTGTTAACGTGCTACGCTTGGACACAAGAGAAGAAAATTTAAATCAGGGGTGGATTGATCAAAAAAATATTGATAACACTAATACCAAGCAAGTGCTTGGATCAAATCGATACTATTGTTCAGGGAACGATACTTCGCTCCTTCACCGATTTCTTTAAAGCACTACTTCCCTCTGTAAATAGCCCAGCTCTTTGCTCTCTGACCAAACGCCCTTGGCTGCTCTCAAAGTTTATGCCTGAGTTTGTGACTGACAGAAATACTTTTAGCAACTTTCCTTAAATGGCCTGCTGCTGCACTCTGCCTGTCAGGCAGAAGAGAGAGCTAAATCTACTCACCTGTCATGATTACTGATGCGAGGTACCTGAGCCTGCTCCTTTGGCGCCGCTGATTGGCCTGCCTGTCACTTTTTATACCCCCGTCTTCCTGTCACCAGTTGTCAGTCCGTCTGTGAACCCCAGCTTACGCTAGGCAAGCCTTTCAACCCTGACTTTCTCCTGTTCTGATTACCGTCTGTTTCCCGGCTACGACCCCTTTTCTGATTTCAACCACAATTTTTGCTGCTCCGTCCTGGCTACTGATCTGTTTTTTTTTTCACTCTCGACACCGCCATCGCTCGCCGAAGAAATACCACTTCCACATCTGAGCAACCTGCTCCCCGCAACTAGTGATCTACGGATCATGTGTACTATCCTTTCTTTTCTTCCTAATAAAACTAAGAGAAGCGCACGCAATTGGGTCCTGTCTCCGTTCGGGTCCTGACACTCACCCATTCCAAAAGCTAAAAATGACATATCGGAAGCGCGGCGCAGTTTGTACCTTTTTCGACTTCAGAAAATGACAATGCCAGGTGTCACTTGTGTGGTAACATTGTCCGCTTCAGTGGAAACACCACACATTTACATAAACACATAACAAAGTCACCTTGTCTATAGCAATGAGCTGCAATTGAAAATGTGAACATATTACTGTTCCTGAACAAAAACCCGTGAATCTGTTGTCACAATGGCAACAGAGCCAGTGAGAGACAATTGATACTTTATCTGCACCACTGACTTTATCTTCAAACTCCTTTGCAATGGAAGGTACTTTAGTTCTCCAGTTAAAATTGTTATACAGTATTTGTATTTTGATTCTATTGGTTTTTGTTCTGAAGGAGTTGTAATAGAAATATATATATATATATATATATATATATATATATATATATATTTTTTTTTTTTTAATTTTTTTTTTTACACGTTTTACACAAGTTTACAATGTAGTTATCTAATTAAAAAAAATAAACATTATGCTGTTTAAAATCTTTATGCTGTGTTTAACGAAAATTCAAACTATCTCAAAGGGGTAGCAAAAGGGTAGGGGATCGCTATAGTTACAGAAAGTACCAGTTTGGCCCACCTCTTTTTGAAATTATGTGACAAAAGTTGCGGCCTACAGTCCGGAAATTACCATATTTAGCACACACATAAGACTAAAAAGCTAGTTCACTGATTTCAACCTCTTCTCTGACAACATATTTAAATGTTGGCTCTATTGTAAATCAGAAAGAGCGCCTAAACTACTGTTTTTTCCTTTTTCTTTCACAGATCCTTCGTATCTTACACTATGGCAGTGATTGGTGTTAATTTTGTTGTCCCTTTGTCCATCATGTTTTATTGCTATTACAATGTCTCAGTCACAGTGAACAGGTACAGGGCAAGCAACTGCCTTGACAACATTAATATTGACTGGACGGATCAAATGGACGTGACAAAGGTAAATGGATGTGTGGGGAGTCTTTTGTTTTTTTTTTTCTTTTATTCCCCCAAACCTAGTTATTGAGTCTCGTAATCGCGGTACTCACAATTGTGGTCTTCATTTGTACTACATAAATATCATGGCGACTACATTAGGTGTGGGCAAACTTGAGTGGCGGGCTTGCAGCATTGCCTTGAAAACAATTGGCTGAAGGGCTGGTCCTGGAGACCGATTCAATTCCGTCCTTTTTGAATACATATACATGCAGATATCTACACGTTGCATTTCTTTTAATGAGTGAGTTCAATAAGGTTAGTCTAATCTAATTGGTTTTGGAAGGCTCATAAATAAAGCTAAATAATATTTTAGCGCTGCATTTGAGATATAGTTTTGTTGTAATTTAGAAGTAAATTTGTAGTATTTCTGTAATATTACTGTAGTAGGATTTTTGTAATATTTGCGTAGTGTTTTGTTGTATTTCTGTAGTGTTTTTGTAGTATTACTGTAGATGTATTCATTGTAGTTTTCCGTAGTAGCATTTTGTCTGGTTTCTGTAGTATCCTTATAGTATTTCAGTATTTCTATTACATGGAGACTTCTAAAGCTTGTATTCTTTTCATCTTATGTTTAAGAAGATTAGACACATTAAATGGGTTTGGAAACAGTCAGATTTAAATTTAAAAATGTGTTGGGTCCTGTTTTGAGCATTAAATTTGAGATTTAGTATTGTAGTCATTTTCTAGTATATTTGGAAATACTATAAAAATCCCACCACAGTAATGATACAAAATACTAGAATTCACTACAATTACTACAAAATTACTACAAAAATACTACTACAGAAATACATCTGCTGTATTACAAAGAAGTACAATGGAAATACTGAAAAAATCATACAACCGTGATGAAACAAAAATACTATTTAGTATTTTTGTCGTACTACTGTATTTTTGTAGCAGTATTTTTGTTTTATTTCTGTAGTATGTTTGTCATATTCATGTAGTAAAATGTTTGTAGTATTACTATTGATGTATTTCTGTACTATCTCTGTTTTAGTATTTCTGTCATATATCTAACATTTTGGTACCTTTTCTGTGATAACGTTTCTGTATTATAGTATTACTGTAGTTGTATTGTGTCTCGTAATCACGGAAAAATGTCGGCGTGTCAGGAAGCAGCAGCTTCCAGCTCCCCTTGAAGTGTACGTTTTTGTATTTTTGGGTGTTTAAACAGTGTGTATCGTGTCACCCAAGGACTTATACTTGAGATATACTCGCACTGATTCCACCACTCTTTATTTTTTTCTTTTCAGAATCAATGCAAAATAATATATTAGGTTCCCGTCTTAAAGCACTGAATTTTATATTAAGTTTTGTAGTAATTTTTTAGTTCCTTTTTTATTATTTCCGTAGTTGTATTTTTGGAATAGGAACACAAATGTACAATGGGGATGAAGTTGACACCCCCAAAAAAACAAAAACTTTCTTTTATTAGTAGTAGTTTATTTACAATTATATACATTGTTGTATTATTCTTACCATTTTTGTCCGCATGTGGCCTCACGAGCGGTAGTTTGCCCACCTATGCGCGACATTCTATTTTACATATTCTTGTGACTGATTTGTATTGATTTTGCAAATTTCAGACTTTTCATAACAGCCAATCAATTATTTGACCGGAAAAAACAAAAAACAAAAAAAAAACAACAACAATGTTTAAATTGTGTTGTGCACATTTTTGTCTTGCAGATGTCAATTGTGATGATTGTAATGTTCCTTGTGGCTTGGTCTCCATACTCCATTGTGTGTCTCTGGGCATCTTTTGGCGACCCCAAAACAATTCCCGCATCAATGGCTATCATCGCCCCTCTCTTTGCCAAGTCCTCCACCTTTTACAACCCTTGCATTTATGTAATAGCCAACAAAAAGTCAGTGATTCTATTTTCCTCTCTTGTATTTTAAGACCGTAAATTCTGGACTAAAAGCCTCTATAATTTTCCTACATTTTAAAAACAGCAGCTTACAATACAATGCGGCTTATCCATTTTCTTAGCGAAGCTGTCAGGCAGGACGGAAGGAAAACTGAGATCACTTGCACTCGTTTCTTGGTTTTTATTGGAAGGAAGGATTGACAAGACGTGAATCTTCGATCCGTTGTTTGACGGATTGTCGAGACTTGACAGGCGGCTGAAGGCTCGGCGGGAATGGTCGCGGACAGGCGTAGTCGTCGTGTTGTTGGTTTGGGCTGGAGAAGAAGGGCGTCGTTGTGTTCGGAAGAGAGATCAGGAGTCAGGCGGGCAGGGCAGGTCGTAGGCAAATTCGGAAACGGGTCGGCAACGGAGATCAGGTAGAAAAACAGGAGGCAGGCAAAGAGTCGGAGTTGCGGGCCTTCTGAGCAGATGGCAACAGATCGCATAGTACAATCGGATCAAGTGTTACCGGAAGATGGGGATTTAAATGTACAGGGTGCGCCAATCAGCTGTCCTGGCTGTTGGCGCCAAATCCTGAACACAGGTTTTCCCGATCCGGGTGATTGTGACAGAAGCGGATGGTTGGAAAGTTGTTGGGTGGCGAGTTTGGACGCGTAGCCGGCCCTTTCCGCAGATCTCCCCATCTGCGGTGTCCGTTGGGCCCCCGAGACATGGCGTGTCCCTGGCTGAATGCCTCAACCGGTACCTAGCAGCTGGATTCGAACTAGTGCGGACCATGGGAATCTGACTTTCTAATTAAAACAAAGCATCACGATTTCTGCCAAGTGATTGGAAGCTTCTTCTGCTACTGGTAACCATGGAAACCAGTACTATCTGTTTAAATTGGGAAAAAAAACCTACCCAGAAGGAAATGGCCTGGAGAGGCATGGGCACTACCAGGCTGTACTTTCCCAATACACACCACCAGGAAATCGAGTACCTATGACCCTGGCAGTTAAGGGATCTATGAGCTCTGAATGTCAAAGTGAAGGAATTCAATGAAGCACCAGTAACTATGACTCTGTTCAGTAGCCAATTGCCTCTTCAACTAGTGACGCGCATGAATAGATAAATGAGATTCGAAATTTCCCTCTGGAGTAAGATCTTAATCTTGCAGGAACCAGCGGGAAGATGTCTAAGAAAAGTAAAACAGTGTCCTGTGATTAAAACACTTTGGGTGGGAGAAGCTCAGGAGGAAGAGCTCTCGTCTTGGGGCCAGAAAGACGCAGGTTCAGCTCCCCTGAGTTAAATGTTAAGGTGTCCTGCGGCTATACACTGAACACCTAATGCCCCCAATTAGCTGGTAGGGGCCACTATTATTGTGTGAGTGTGTGGATGGGTAAGTATGAAGCACACTGTAAAGCACTTTGAGAGGTCTCCAGTGACTTAAGAACTGCTATCTATATAAATGCACACGATTTACCATTAACTAATTTGTGGTTTGTGTCCGCAGCAGTCAATATTTGTTAAATTTATATATACAACAGGATTTTTTTCAAAACAAAACTCAATGTCCTGTACTGTCTAATATTCAGAAGCCCGTACCATCACAACTGCCTGTACACATGATGGACCATGAGACCATGACCGATCTTAAGCTCTCCCATCCTTTTTGCACATGACAAAGTAATAGAGATGAGTCCAAGTATTACTACTACTACATAAAGAAAATAATTATACATAACGACACGAGTTACTGACTAAGGAAAGGTACAAGATAATTATCGGGCTGACATTTATCGGACTGATAACAGCCCAATATGTCGTCACATTTTTCATCCCGATAGGAATTACACTATATACCTGTTAACCAGTTACCTGTTGCCACACTAAAATATTCAATCAGCTGACACTATTTTTTTAAAATATTCCAAGCATTTGTGTATAATAATATTTGTCACACTCAATTTGATTAATATTGACTGTTGCGCTAGCTGATTGGGATTGACAAATGCGGAAACAATCCGCAAACAAGTGGTTTTAATCTCGGCACAATGTATTACTTGTCTGATTTTTTTTCAAAGTAAGAAGTTGACGTGAATTAGTTCATGTTTATAGCTGTTTAAGGCCGTGGCTAGTATATAGTACAGTAGTACAATAGTCCAGAATTTACGGTAGGTTGTTTTCCATATTGTATTGCATGGTGGTAAACTTTTTCATGACTTTCTTCATGTAAGGTTTCGAAGGGCCATCATTGGGATGATTCGGTGTCAAACCAGACAAAGAATCACCATCAACACTCAGGTTCCTATGACAACTTCCCAACAACCTCTGACCCAGTGAGACAACTGCATCTGTTTCACAATGTAAAGCTGAAATTAATGTAAACATTAATGTCGTTTAATAAATCACTATCAGTGTTTCTATACTGTTTGTTATTATCAAGTGCACATTCAATAAATTATTGATGTCAAAGCTTGTATGAAGATAGTAGAGCTTGTCTCAGAGTGGGGAGTGAAGTGAGCTAGTTGTTTAGTGTAAGCGTTTGTTTGAGGAAAGGGTGTGTCATGTCACCTTGGCTCTTCAATTTCTTTATGGATGGAGTGGTGCGTAAGGTGCATGTAAAAGTAGGGAGAGCAGGTATAGAGTGTAAGAGTGAGTTGCTGTTGTTTGCAGATGACACTGCTCTAGTGGCGGACTCTGCAGCAGCTCTGAGTGTTTCGGTAGTTGAGTTTGATAGTGTGTGTAAGAGAAGGAAGCTTAAGGTAAATGCAGACAAGAGTACAGTAATGAGGTGTTTAAAGGTGGTGAGGTAGGTGGAGTAGATATGTTGTTGAGTGGTGTTAAGTTGCAGGAGGCGCAGCTCGAACTGTCTAACCCTCCCGGGTGGCCTACTTTGGCCAGCACGGGGGCCAAGGTGGGATCGAACCATATGATGTGGAGGGGGTAAACCAGTGTTTGCTGTCGAGCCTCTCGCTGATTTAGGATTGCATGGCACAGCAACTCACCCTTTGCTGTACTGTGGGCTTACTTTTCAGTATCAAGTTGGGGAGAGCGAAGTGGAATGAATGTTTAGTGAATGTAAGTGTGTTCTTGACTTTAGCCACCTCCCATTAGGGGTATATGGCTTTGGGATGCAGATAGATAGTGATGAGTCAAATATTGAGAAAGAGCAACATCATTCAATATATTAACACACATGCCAACGTTTTGACATTAAAAGCGGTAGTCCCACACTTAAATATCATGTGCGTAACAAAATTAGTCTCCAGAAGTGGCAAACTTTTACCAAAACGGCGATCTAATGTGATTGTTGGAACGGTTTATTCACGCACAAAGATTTAGGCCCAATCCCATTTCTCTCACTCGGCCCTGAGAACCCTCCAGTGAGGTCCCTCGATAGAGGAGTGCCCTCCGCGAGTGGAGTGCAAATGGAGATGGTTTGGACAAGACTTGCAAGGTTCCACCCCTGTCCAGGAGATGGCGGTAATATTAATTGGCTGTAGACCTCAGTGACGTATTGGTCTACGTCACATGTAAACAACTCGAGTCTCAACCTGTAGTGTGTCAGTTGGAGAGTTCGTGCAACGTTAAAAATGCCCGCTACAGCTGTGTTATTACCGATTGCCTGAAAGCTCATCATCTTTTCCGTGTCTCCAATCAACGGAGGAGAAATGTGCTATACTGAAGACAGCTTTGGCGCTATGTAGTGCTGATTCATCTTTACAAGGTACGTACACTCATTAAAAAAAATGACCCGTTCGGTCAAATACAGTAAGAGTTAACATACAATGCACGTTCACATAATACCCTATGTTTGTGTAGACATAAATGGCAATCTACTTATTAGTATCTTAATGCCATTTTATGACATATAGTAGGGGTTTTGAATGTGTGACATGACGAAAAGTAAACAAACACAAGAACAGTCCACCTGACCCTTAAGCTGACATAATATCGTCACCAAACTTCCCTGTACGACCCAAAAACCTTAGTTCATAAGGAATTTAATTCAAAAGAGTTGTCATTGGATATAAAAAAGGTCATTTCAACATTTTTTCATGATGCTTACATCACAGTTAAAGCGGTCTTTTTCTTTTCTATGCCCACTTTTATGTCTAAATTGTTTGTTATCTATTGTGTTCCAGAGTGGCTGTCCCATAAGCGTGGACAGGTTGGACAGGAATGTTCCCATCCTGTGCTTATGGTTGGATGTGGAGTCAGAACTCATTCAGGACTTAAGGTTGAGCAAGAAGGTTATGTGGGCCCTGCATGAGCTGCTAAAGAGGGAACAGGGCCGTGGCTGGAGGTCCTGATCTACGTGTACTGGCTGGCCCACGCTCTGTCCTACCGTGTGGTGTCACGGGTCTTCAGGGTTCCCAGGTCCACCGTACAAAGAATTGTCCACAGTTAATATGGAATAAATTGCCCAAAAGCCATATTTAGGCTATTTAAGTCAGACCCACATTTGCATTATGTGCTTTTCTGCATTACTATTCAATAAACATCTTCACTTTGAGTAACAACTTGGTGGTTTATTTCATAACGATGTGAGATACTGTGTGTGAACTATGTGACTGTTGGACAGAAAACAACTACAAATCACTCCAGCTTAAATAATAGTTTACTTTCAGAAAAACAAACTCACATTGGGCCAAATTACATTATAGTAAATAATGTGTCACAAATTTTAACAAAAATATACCAATACTTCCATGAAGCTGGAAAACACAAACTGGAACTTCATTGAGTTCTTAATAAAAAAAAACAATATTTTCCTTTTATAAAACAAAGGGAAACATTGCAGAGATGTCACTGTTCTGGAAATTTGTCCACGAGCTTCCCAAAAAGGACAGGAACCGCTCAGTTTTGGCCACAGTTTCTTCGAGCCTTTTCCTCACTCCGGCAGACTCCACTTTCAAAAAGTCAAGGAGTGTATCGTGCTTCCTTTTTTTCTGGGTGATTTGGGGTTTGGCGCCGGATTAGAAGGTGCCAACGACGTGCCCGGTGGTGTGGATGGCGTGGTAGCTGTGATGGTGACCAGCTCTTCCACGGGACGTTCTACAGTGGCCTTTAGGTTGGGTGGAAAAAACAAGAATTACTTAATAGTCAAGTCAAGTCAAATTTATTTATATAGCCCTTAATCACAAAAATGTCTCAAAGGACTGCACAGGATTACAGTTACAAAATTACACAATTACCTGATCTTAAACTAGCAAACCAGCATGCGGGCAAGGAAAAACTCAAAAACCTCAGTGTGAGGAGAAAAGAGAAACCTTGAGAAAGGACCTCACATGTGGTAATCCCCCTTCCAGGATTGAACAGGGTGAATTACAATTAGCATTACTGTACACAGAATAGTAAACACTAGGTAAGATGTTGAAAATGTCCGGAAAGAGCATGACATCAACGACGACGCCAGCTGGTAAATGCAGGGGTTGACATGCTGCAGGTCAGACCCCGGTCCGCTGACCCATCCCAAATCATCCTTCTCCTTCGTATCAGCCAGGCAGGCCTCAGAAAAAGACAGGACAAAACAGAATACGAGGTGGGCATCAATCATATGCTTTGGAATAGAAGTGTGTCTTAAGCCTCAATTTAAAAACTTCCGTTGAGGTTGCAGATCTTATCTCCAGAGGCAGGGCATTCCACAACACCGGGGCCCGGATGGAGAACGCTCTCGAGCCCGCAGACTTCTTGGCTCTCGGAATCACAAGTAGACCGGCATTTTCCGAGCGCAGACTCCGTGCAGGAACATAGGGGGAAATCAAATCAGAGAGATAAGAGGGTGCAAGCCCATGCAAACATTTATATGTTAATAAGAGAACCTTAAAGTCACATCTTAAGTGGACTGGGAGCCAGTGCAAGTTGGCCAATACAGGTGTAATATGCTCAAACTTTTTAGTCTTAGTCAAAAGTCTAGCTGCCGCATTCTGAACCAGCTGCAAACTTTTAATGCTAGACATCGGGAGACCAGAAAGCAATACATTACAGTAATCAAGCCGAGAAGTAATAAACGCATGAATTAAAATCTCTGCATCTGATTGGGACAGCATTGAACGAATCTTCGCAATATTACGGAGGTGGTAGAAAGCTATTCTAGTAATATTTTTCACATGTAACTGAAACGACAGATTAGGATCAAATATAACACCTAGATTTTTGACCGAGTCACTATGGGTGATATTACATTTGTCTAGGTTCAGGGTAATGTTTGAAAACAAATGACGACAGTGAGCTGGACCAATAATCAACATTTCAGTTTTTTCTGGGTTAAGGCGTAAAAAATTATTTGACATCCATCTTTGAATCTCAGTAAGGCAATCCTCCAGATTTCTAAAACTTAAATGTCCAGTTTTTTCCAGTGGCACATACAGTTGAGTGTCATCTGCATAGCAATGGAAACTAATATTATACTTGCGGATAATGTCACCAAGCGGGATCATATAAATACTAAAAAGAAGGGGGCCAAGTACAGAGCCTTGAGGAACACCACAAGGGACATTAGATTGTTTAGAGGTCATATTGCCATAGTTAACACATTGCATCCTGTCTGACAGGTAGGACCTAAACCACGAGAGTACAGTTCCTGAGATACCAATGCGTTCTAGACGAATCAATAATATGTTGTGGTCGACCGTATCAAAAGCAGCGCTGAGATCCAGCAGCAGTAACATTGATGAGGCACCAGAATCTATTGTTAAAAGGAGATCATTGGTTACTTTTGCAAGGGCTGTCTCAGTAGAATGATTTGCTCTAAATGCTGACTGGACAGTTTCAAAAAGGTTATTTTCTGACATGTAGTCATTTAGCTGCTGTGCAACGACCTTTTCAAGTAATTTCGCAAGAAATGGCAGATTTGACACTGGCCTATAATTACCTAGGCTTTCTGGGTCAAGGTTAGGTCGCTTAAGCGTGGGTTTAATGACGGCAGACTTGAAGGCTACAGGAACAATACCCGAGGATAGCGATATATTAATAATATTTAAAACTGATGGTCCTAAGATCTCAAACAGATCCTTTACCAGTGAAGCTGGAAACGGATCAAGCAGGCACGTAGTTTGTTTGGCCCTACTGACCATCTGTGTTAGATTATCAAGGGACAATTCATTGAAACTGGAGAATGTTTCTAAACAACCGCTGACACAGTCCATACCTAGCACCTCCACATCTTTGATATAGGAGGAGGAAACAGAGCGTTCTTTTAAAATTTCATTCCTGATTAGTTGAATCTTTTTATTAAAAAATTCCATAATGTCATTAGCAGAATGAGTGCAACCATTTGGGTTAAGTTGTTGTCTGGTAAGTTTCGCCACTGTGTCAAATAAAAATTTTGGATTATTCTTATGTTCAACAATAATCTTAGAGAAATACGAAGCTTTAGCTGAGGCAAGAGCTACTTTATATTTCAGCAAACTGTCACACCAGGCCAGTCGAAAAACCTCCAGCTTAGTAGTGCGCCATTTTCGTTCAATTTTTCTGCAACTTTGTTTGAGTAACCTAGTTTCTTCAGTAAACCAAGGTGTATTCTTCTTGGGTCGGAATTTATACTTTAGGGGCGCCACAGAATCAAGAACATTTACCAAAGCAGTATTGAAGTTGTTTGTAAGTGAGTCAACAGACCCAGTGTACGAAGGGAAGGCTGCAGTTACCGTAGGTAATAATTCTTTTAAGGCTAACACCGTTTTAGGGCGGATATTGCGACTGCTAAAGCCTATATTTTCCTTATCACAGTAAACATTAAACAACACCTCACATTTAACAAAATAGTGATCAGAGATGGCATTAGGATACGGTAACACTGTAACATTTGAGGCTACAACGCCACGGGTCAGGACAAGATCTAGAGTGTTCCCATCTTTATGAGTTGGCACATCAACTATTTGATTGAAACCAAATGTATCCATCAGTGACTTAAATGCAATTGCAAGTGAATTTGATGGGGAGTTTATGTGAACATTAAAATCACCAATAATTACAACATTATCCGCATACGTAACTAAGTCTGTTAACAAATCAGAAAATTCTTCCAAAAAATTTGAGTATGGTCCAGGTGGGCGATACACAACAACTACATAAATTGGTGTTGACATTAAGGACCTCATAACAAGTGCTTCAAACGTTTTAAAACTAGTAGGGGTATTAGAAGTAAATTTCAACCTATTTTCCGATATAAGAGCAACACCTCCACCTTTTTTGCATGGTCGTGCCAAGTGCGCACTCACAAAGTTAGGGGGAGAAGCCTTATTTAACACTACATGCTGATGTATTGTACAAAAACAACTGAGTATAGGATGCTCAGCAAGTTGATGTGAGACAGGAAATTATAGGATGTGTTCTGGATAATTATTTGATAGTGAATAGATACACAAAATTGACATGTTATTCTTATGGCTGTATGAGCCTTCTATTGGCCAGCATCACATATGCTTTAGAATTGTCTCCAGATTTGGACAACATTTTGAGAAGGTAATTAGTTTACTTAATATGTGTTTACAGAGAAGGCAGTGGACTATGTGATAGTAGTTTGTTTCAACTGTATTTCCACGTGAAATTCAGAGACATTACTCATAATGCATGATGAAAACTAATGCATTCTGATCTCACATGAAAGAATCATATTGTAAATAAAACACGACACCCGAAATTGTGTGCAGTAAACAAGCGCTTATGTCCAGAACGGTATTCTGACTATGCTCCTTTAGCGACTGGCCATGTACAGTAGATGTAAAAGGACGACTCGTTTAAGATAAAAACAGGGATGGGCTGAACCGTGATTTTCTGCCCAGTTATCCTACTTTAAAGTTTGTAGCGTGAAGATTTTTTTTTTGCCAGCTCCCTTGGTAGATTAGTGCACTTCGTAAAGTAGCGATTTTGCAATGTTCGTGTTTTAACGCGAAAATACGATTTTCTATTGCATTTACGTCTAACTAAGATATCTCAATACATTTTGTTGCAAATACATGCGTGGTTGTGGAAAACTACTTACATTTGTGCGGTTCCTTTTCGGGCATGTTTGTTGATATTGAGAATTCGTAAAGCCTTCTGGGTAGTCACTTCGCTGCCAAGTGAGGTCGAGAGCCCCCTCGGTCTTGAAGTGGTTACGACATGGTTTGAGGGCACTTCTGCCTCGGTCTTGAGAGTATCGGGACACACCCCATTTTCACGTGAACGCGCAAACCGAGTGACTAGGGCACATAGCGAGTGAAAGTGCGAAGAATGGGACGCAGCCTTAGTCTCCCTTCGAAATGAAGCAGCTGCAGACTAAATTACAAGTCTCAAGTCAATAATTATTTTGGTTGTTTAGATTTAAAAAAGCAGTTACGTTTTAAAAATCGGTAGGCACATTAAAGGAAAGAAAAGCGATCGTATGTAGTATTTAACAATAACCACAAAGACGTCTGTACTGTATATCAGGGGCTTCAAACTTGCGGCTCACTGAGAACCGTTTTCCCTTAAATCTAAACGGCTGCTAATCTGACTTTTTGCACTACTGGCAGTTTTTTATAGCTTGCCACTCATTGCACATTGCTCTCTGCACTATGGTAATTACAGCGTTATTGTTACAGTGTTAATGTTACTGTGTACCTGACTTGTTAACCTGACTGCCCATTTAGCACATCTGGTTAGCTACTCTTCTTGCACTATCGGCACTATGGTAAAATACTATACGTAGCCAAAATACAATACAACTTTATTTATATCTGTACATTCAAGGAAACTGTGGGGGTCAGATGCATCGACATTTCGTTCTGTATACACGTGTACTAGAATGACAATAAAGTAGATCTGAATCTGAAAAAAGTAGCTTAGTGTATCTGATCTGATTAATATTATAATGAACAGATATGTTGTGATGCTAAAATGTTGGCATGTTGTTCGGTTTAGGTTTTATATAATGCCAGTGAATGTGCTTTTCTTGTCTGGATTCTGAGATTAAGTAGAATGTTTGTTGTGTGGTTGTTGTCTGTGGTGTATGAACAGAGACAGCTATAAATTGTTGCTTGTTCTGTATGTAATAAATATGTCTTTACTTAGCGTTGTTTTGGTATTGGCTATGGCCCACAAAAGCCTGAATTATATTTCAATAAACGTTCAAAGCAAGGTCATAGGTTTGGTCTTGGCATCGGTGGGGACATAACACATTTATTTAAGTGATCACGTAATTTTGGCGGGGACAAAATAATGATTGCTTGATATTGGTGGGCACACGTCCCTTTTGTCCATGCCAAACCAATGCCCTTGTGTTTATCACATCCATCCCATTAATAAGAATATTTTGATTGAGATAGTTACGAAGCAATGTTTGGCCAGTGTCAAATAATTCATTTAAAAAAATAACACGGCTGTGTATTATTACATTACCAAACTCAGTGGAAAGTGTCCCAACTAAAATCCGATAGACCACTAATTTGTTTTAATACTTAGAATAAAGTGATTTGACTTCTTCTGTGAAAATGTATTGATCAAAAGTCAACAATCACGCATTTGTCAGTCAAAGACACAACAGGAACAGGCACTGGACCCAAATGCGTAACGTTTCACACAATGCTTTATTGGGGAATCGAGGAAGTCAGCGAGAGGAATTAAAACAACAGCGATCCGGTGCTCGCTGGGCAGGAGGAGCACAAAGCCCTCGCAAATGAAGCGTGGCAGCCGGGACAGGAGACGGAGCGTGGTCGGCAATCGGGATAAATCAGGTAACCGGAGACGATCGGGAAGCCAGGGACAGACGAGCAGGAAACAGGAACAGGGCGGGACAGACGGGAGCCAGAGTCAAAAAGTGCTTGCCTTGCGTGTGCGGAGGTTTGGTGACTGACTGACAAGGATTGAATGAAAATGACGTGTTTAAATAGGAGGAGAACTAATTGGGAAACGAGGGACAGCTGGGTTAAACACGTGAGCACAGGTGAGAACAATTGGCAAATCATCACAGGACATTAGACACATGTAAAAAGGAAGCTCTTATATTAGTGCTAAGGTATTGCGACAAAAACTGTTGTTTTTTTTTTTTTTAAATAAAACATTATTTTGGTTAAACAAAACACATTTTTGAGTGAATAACTATGACACTGGTCATTAAATGCTATTTCACTTTCATTGACCCTGATTGGATAAGGACAAACATCATTTTGAAATATGCCACACAATATATGGTATATATTTCTATATATAGGGTGGCCTTTTCAAAATGGCATTGTAAACACCTACGCAGGCACGGCTGAGAACTGGAATTGAACTCGAACTCAAATCACCTCACAAATGAATATTGTAATTTCGGGTTTACTCTGGGCTCAGTCCTGCATATCAAGTTGGTTGGTGGAGCTTCGGAGTTGTTTGATCTTTCTAAATAATGACCAGCTTTTCTCGAAAAGTCCGTCTGGAAAATGCTTTCGACCTAGTGATGGTAAAATGAAGCCCCAAAAAGCAGTGAACCCCTCTAAGGAAATCCTACATATCCAAGCAGGGACTTAAAAAAGATTCATTACCTCGACTACGTCATCATGTGGACAGAAAAATGTATAACATGCTTGAGTAAAATGGCTAAAATGCAGAACAATATACAGACGCTCCCCTACTTATGACCATTCGACTTACGATAAAAGGGAGATACGATTTTTTTTTCAGAGATGTCGCAGAAATCTCCGGACATTGCTGTAAGTTAGATTTTGTATTGTGGGCACCTTTTTCCGAGTACAGGACAGTACTGTAGTGCTTATTTCCGCCACTACCGGCGTGGGGCGCTGTGAGAGGTCACCCAGCATCCACCCGGAAGTAGAAAATCCACTTCCTCTTTCTAGTTCGTATGTAAACATACAGTACTATGTGTACTGAAGCTCAAGCTCAGAACTTTGACGTATTTATTGTTTAATATCTCGTGCATCCCTTCAATATGGTTGGTGTAAAGTAAAGTTTCTTTTTAAATGTAAGTGGAATAAGAAAGCTTGATGCCGTTGGGAAAATGATCGGAACACTTTTTTTCGGCCACTTTTTACCAAAGCACATTTTGCAAAAGTAAGTTACACTTAACTTTATTTATGTTTATAGAGCTTATTATAATATGAAATGTTTATTTTTTAGTACAAAACCATACAGGTTATTATACAAGCCTTAAACATACTTATGTAAACATTAAACATACAAAATATAGCACTGAAGCAACTTATGAACACATTCAACTTACGAACTATCGTCCGGAACCTAACTCGTTCGTAACTCGGGCAGGGTCTGTATATGCTGGTGGCTGCAGAAGGTCAGTTCACCGCAAATAACCCTCACCATGGTCCCCAGGCCCTAGTTTGGACACCCCTTAATTGGTAAGTCGGGCAGCGTCTGTATGCGAAGAGTGTATATTAAGAGAGTAACAGAGTAAGTGTGTATCATGAACTGTTTGGTGTGACTTTGTGCTCATACAACAAGGCACAAAAGTAGGTATTCATTTTTATTTATTTATTTTTTCCCCACAGTTTTTGAACCAGAGAATTTCATCTGCTTTTGTAAAATAAAAAAAATTGATGTGTGATAGCAAGTGTGTAAAGAATTGGAATTGCACATTTCTGTGATTCCCAGTACTGAAGGGGACTTTTAACTCTGAAGGCATTTCTTTGTCCCTTTTATTTCGAACCACACTCAAAGCTTGCGAATACTTTCCTGAATCAGTCACGTGGTACAACCGCTTTGCAGGCCTTCAATTGTCACCACAAACGTCATCAACACAAACCTCGACTCGCTGTTAATTAACCACTGAAATCTAAAAAACTCGGCACACGCTACTGGGATTCGAGCCAAGGAGCACATCACTACTTTGACCGTTAATCTGGGATCAAATCCATTTTCTTCTCATAATTTTTAGGCCATCAGAGAAGGCCCACCACTGATGGATTAAGCCACACCAACAACAAAAGACAATGCTCTTTTTAATGCGCCCAGTTGAATGAAGATGATTTTCTAAAAAGGGCTGTAAGTTCCATCACTTATGTCTATGCTGCAATAGCTCGAAGTGCCTTATCAGGAGCTTGTGAGTCATGTGACTTGCCTTTGATCACATGACATATTGCAGCTCACGAGTTGCCAGAAGATGCACGTCATACAGTAATCCTTGTTTTTCACAGTTACTGGGGTCCAGGAATTCCCCGTCGTGAGATGCAAACTACAAAATAGTGCAACCGACCCAAACACCTATCTTGCCCTTCCTTTGAAAAAAATAAAATGGTTGCATAGGTAAATATAGTGTGGTAGAAAACTATACTTGCAAATGCGATAAATCACAATAGAATGCTGACACTGGCCTACATCAAGTTGAACACAGACAACAGCCGCAGAAAAGCATTGCATAGGTTAGTGTTTATTTTCATTCATTCTTCATTTAATATCAGGATGGCTGCAAAAAGAGAGACAACTTCAGCTTTAGTTAGTATTTAGATATAGTAATTTTAAAATATAAATTTCAATCATGGATAAATTGAGTCTGTAATCAATGTAATGGCTTGACACTTATAATAAGTGACAACACCACCTCTATTCAACACCAGTTTATTCATATTTTTTTTTGAAATGGAAAGAATAATTACCACAAAAATCATGGTAACAATAATATATCCAGCTATCAAAGTGACTGGACCATTGATTGAAATGCTATTTAACAGGGGTCTCAAACTTAATTTACCTGTGGTCCGCCCGAGAAAGGGTCTGGGTGAGGTTGGGCAAAATAAGGTTTTCCCCAAAACAAGTTCAGATAAAAACATTACTGTTTTCAAATATATATTTTTTAATTAGCGACACAAAATAAGATCTAAGTAAAGTAAAAAAAAAAAAAACATTGAGATTCAACCTGTTATATATTATTTCAAAATCATCTAGGATACACTTTAAAGTGTGTATTATCCGGTGCTTCTTAGTGGTGAAAAAAAAACAACTATATTGATTGAAATAATTAGCAAAAATAAAGGAATTAACATAAATATGTCCATTTTGATCAAATACTCGTAGGTCTAGAAATGTCCTTTTTTTTTTTACATACTATGAGTTTCACCTAAAGGGATCTGACACGATTGTCCATCTTGTTGCTATGGGTACCCAAAAAAACAAAAACCAGGCAAAATCCGGAGAAAAAAATAAAAAATAAATAACTGTATATATAAATGTATATATATATATATATATATATGTATAATGTATATATAAATATGTAAACATGGCGGCGCCCTGTTCGGCTGCGGCTGCATCGGCTTGCAACGTTTTTTTTACACGTCGGCCATAAGATCCAGTCTTCGACTCAGTTTTGACGGCGCACAAAGTCGGCTCGAACTGCAGATTAAGATACGATCGCAGTTTTTTTGCTGGATATGCGATCATCCAGACATCAAGCGCTCGGTGTTTATTAGCCACGGACTGCTATGTCAACAAGACCCAGCGGCCTACAAAGCAGCGAAGCAGAGTGGCAAGACAGCGGCGTGACCGCCGAACGAGGACATCAAGCGCTCGGTGCTACGACCACTCGACATCAAGCGCTCGGTGCTACGACCACTCGGGAGTGTTTATTAGCCACGGACTGCTATGTCAACAAGACCCAGCGGCCTACAAAGCAGCGAAGCAGAGTGGCAAGACAGCGGCATGACGAGGAAGCGGGCCGGGCTAACAGCTAGGCTAAAGGCTAACCCCTCTAACATCCATTTTGCTCTCCAACGTTCGCTCTCTGGACAATTAACTGGACCATTTAACAACTGGAAGTGGCATCGAACCGCGAGATGACGAACTGCTGCGCTAAAATTCTGACGAAGACATGGTTAATCTTATCTATCCCGGCTGACGTTCAAAGAACCTGTGCGGGTCAGATGTATCGACATTTTGTTCTGTATACACGTGTACACGAATGACAATAAAGTAAATCTGAATCTGAATCAGAATCTGAAATGATAATAAATGCATAAAAAAAGTCAAAATAAACACAGTATACTTCGTCAGAGCAGGTAATTGGTCCTTTCACAATTACAACCTTGACAAAAAAACGTTACATGGCGGGATAACTCTCGTTTTTATTAGTCATCCTACAGGACATCAACAAATAGCAATACCATCGTAGAAATAACCTGGGGCAAGAGTACACTTTTTCATGTTTTTCATTATCACAAGAGCCAGTTAGAGTAATTTTCTTGTTGGCCACATGAAAGTATTCCAAGCATTTCACGTTTTCCACATTTTGTTATGTTACAACCTCAATTCCAAAATTGATTTACAGACACTTCATCACTGCTCTGTAGACTTTGAATTCTGTTTTCTTTATTGTCATTAATATCAACATATCAAGAATTCTGTTCTGCAGCAGACAGCCAGGGTTGGGGATTAACGGAATACATGTAACGGTGTTACATAAATAGAATACAATTAATTTTAATTTTGTTCAGTAACAGTTACAGAAAAGCATAATCAAATTACAGGTACCTTTAGTTAAAATAAGAATTACTTTGCAGGATTTAATTTTTGTTTAAAATTATATTTATATATAGATAATGTCATGGTTTTGTACCGCACTCCCTCTTTTTTTCCAAAAGATGGCAGTATCACTCCATTTTCAAGTCCCACTCACTATTCCTCTCCCCAGGTGATTCCAATCTGACAATTGGCCACCTCCACCATAAATACTCTGGGCCCCTACCTATTTGTTTTGATTCCTAAAGACATTCACTCGCCAAGATGACAAACATCTCCTCCCTCTTTTCTGCCACTCTAACCTTCTTCTTAATTGTACTCCCAAATCTCCCTTTCAAGCATTCAAGCTTTCCATCCGAGATCTTTCTCTTCAGTTACCTCTTTGTTTCCAAGATCTTCCACTCCAGCCACTTTTTAAAAGTACTCCCAAATCTCCCTTTCAAGATTTTCGCCTCCCTCAGACCTCTTTCAAGTACCCCTCCTCAACAGTCCTGGTCCCACTCTCCCTATGAGTAAGGTCTTTTAAAAACAGATTAAATGTATCATTTAATAAAAATATATGTAGAACCTCATGTACACAAGTATTCCATTGGACAATTTTTAGCAGTTACATTCTCAAGTCTTTTTAATATGACGTCCCAAGCTTGGCACACCTATCTCTGGGCAGTTTTGCCCATTCATTTTGCAGCACCTCTCAAGCTCCATCAAGTTGGATACGTTGTGTTTGTACACAGGCATTTTTAAATCTCTGCAGAGATAATAAATTTCATTGAAGCCTGGAACGTGGTCTGGCCACTCAAGGACATTCTCAGATTTGTCCTGAAGCCACTCCTTTGATATATTAGGGTTTATGTGCGGCTGAAAGATTAACCAGCTCTTTAACCTGAGGTCAACAGTTATTTTTGAACTGCCATATTCAACTTTATCACCCGCGAGCAAATACTCTTTTGGTTTAGGATCGAAGAACGTATATCTGTTTTTCTGTTTGTTCGTTTGTTTGTGTGTCTGTCCAACCAAAAATATGGAGATGGAGTTTAGATTCAACCAACAACTTTAACAGGCAGGTATGTTACTCTAGATGTGAAAAATGCCCCCAAAAGCTGAAACAGCACTTTTGGTTTTGTTAGCTCTGTAATTCTTTTCCAGAATGACATTTCACTCTCCAAGGCCAGAACAACATTGAGTAGAGCACCATCTTTTACAGTTAGCTAGGTTACCACAGATGGGAAAGTGTTAAAAGAAATGACTCAGGCCTTTTGGTTTTGCATACTCATTAGTTTTTCCCATAAAGAGATTCCCCTCTTTCAGGCCAGAAGACATTTGGCAGGGATCACAATCGTTTGCAAGCAATCAGGAAGTTCACTTTAAAGGTAAAATTGCTAAAAAAAAAAAAAAAAAAAAAAAAAAAAAAATCTGACTCTGATCTTTCTTTCAGGGCAGAACAACCTTCAATTTTTGTCAATTTTAGTCCTAGTATATGGGTTTTCCATTCTCAAGTGCCAATGACAAAGAGGGAAATGCCACCTACAAATGCTTCCATGTCTAAACGCGTGTGATGTGCACAGCCATTCTCGTTCCTTCTATGCTGAATAGTCACTCAGTTCCTGCTGCTGAAAACCATCCCCACAGCATGATGCTACCACCACCACATTTCACTGTAGGGTAGTGGCCTGGTGATGGTAAAAAACAAAGAAACACCTGGCATTTGTGTCAAAAAGTTCAGTCTTTGTCACATTAGTGTCAGGAGACCGGACCAGAACGGAGGCAGGAGGCAGGAAGGATGAACTCATTCGCGTTAACGATCCGTACTTTTATTTAGCAAAATAAAAGTCGTCCAACACTCAGGGACAAAACAAACAAAAACAGGCTTTACAGGCAAACAGGAACTCAGACTAAAAATACTCACGAAACAGGTTTTACTCAAAACGTGCAAACACAGGTTTCCTCCAGACAGACAGAACAGAATAATGCAGAACAGAAAACGCAATGAACCAGCAACCCGCAATACCCAAAACCCTGGAGCTCTGACTTTTTCTATCGGTTTATAGTGTTGGTACTAAATCGTTACAAAGGAACACGTTCCTAGAGTGCAATTACTTTTCTCTGTAATGAGTCATGTCACGTGTTCAACTCTACTGTTGTTACTACCTAGTGCGTTGATGCGTTATTCCGATTCTTATGGAATGCAGATAAATAATTGCATTGCAGAATACTTACGCATTATTCACATTGTCACATACAGCATTTGATCCACTAATAATGTTCTCTAAAGGATAGCCATGTTTATATTTACCTTTAAAGTACAACTAAGTTATAAATGCAGTCACAGTGTACAAGGACGCTGACTTTTTTCTCATGAAGATATTCTCAGTATGTAATTGCATCTGAGCCGAATTTGCTCCTACAAAATAAAATACCATGCACATATGTGATTGTGTGTCACAGGTTAGACTTCATGCTTTATTTTTGCTCTGACATGCACTGTCACCTGTGGGACATTACATATAGACATGCATGCGCATTTCCATTTTTTGTCAAATTAACTAAATTATCCTGTAACTGGACTTCAATTAACCTTTACAAGGATGCCTAGTGGAAACAGGATGCAATGAAGCTCAAATTTTGAGCTTTACGGCAAAGGTAGGGAATGTAAATATGGTTTCCTAATTTATTTTAGTTTTAATAAATATGCAAAACTCTCCCCAACCTCCAAGATTAATATGGCTGTCATTGTCGGAGTTGTATGTAGAATTTCGGGGAAAATTGAATCCATTTCAGAACAATGCTGTAACACAGCGGTAACCAACCTTTTATAAGCAGAGAGCTACTTTTTATGACCGATTGGCACAAATTGATCATGAACTAACAAGTTATTATTAGTATGTTGTTACTATGTTATCACCAGGTTGTAATTATTAAAGTTAAGTCAACCTATGTTAATTAGAAATCAAATTAACTAGAAAATCACATTGAGCTATTGTACAAACCTGTCCTAGGGCTACCGGTACTCAGGGGGTTCTTCGGGGATACCTGAATCCTCGGTTACCAGGTTTGAAATCACCGATCTATTATATTTTGACACTGAAGAGGAATGACTTTTCTTCCTTTGCGTGTTTGTTACATCCGGGTCGTGAGACAGGTAAAACAAACGCTAGAGCCGAGGTGAGTAGTTTATTGAAAGTTTTATTATCACTGAATATTCCAGACACAAATGAGCTACAGGAAAATGGCTTTCGGGATTCACGAGTGTGCAGTCAAAAAGGCTGGAAACTACTTTTTATTAGGAGAGGGGTCCCAAGAATCCAAACCCACGGAAAACTAAACTAAGAGAATACAATTTACTAATTTGAGAGGAAATCGGTTCATATCGTTTTGTCAAGTTTGTTCGTTTGTTAACTTTTGGACATCTGCAAAAAATGGGTGCATAGGATGCGAGTTCCAGGGTTTGTACCAGTGCCTGAAATCTTTGAACATGCTTGAATTTTAATGTTGGGTTTTCAAAGATTGAAAGTGCTTAAATTTGAGGTTAAGTGCCTGTAAATGCTTGAAATGATTGCCATCTTTATCAACAAGTCTGCTTAAAAATGACCCTCACACTGCTCTTTGGTGGCTTCGCTATGCCATTGAATTTTTTCTTCCCTCTTGATAGACAGCAAAAGGCATTAGTTTGCACGGCATTGTCCTATAAAGCGTCATCACCCCCTTGGGTCTCGCCCAAGAGCACAGGTGCATGCACTATGAAATGTGTATTAGTGCAAGGATTACATATCAATAATGGACATTTATTATGGGCCATGCAAAATTTTAAGGTAGCGTGTCCCTGTGGTAAATTTTAACAGGAAGAACTTCCTGCAACTGATAATGTGAGCTACATATTCCTGTGATGTTTACCCAACATCTGTATGAGGGAGAGATTTGTCTCAAGAACAAATCTATTCACGATTTACTCAAGGTCTGAAAATCATATGTATTGATAAATGCACTCGGAAGATTAAAAATTGCATATGTATATCGCAAATACATTTGTGGCTCTGCAAAATGCATGATTCACCTGGGATTTATTCATTTAATGGTACAAGAGAAATTGGAAAATTGGCTTTGAAAGTCCTTAAAAAAAGCTTGAATTTGGCCACAAAAAATATGTACTAACGCTGTAGTTATTTCGACTGTTACAGTCTTTACGAAATCTGAGGCGCACCCTAAAACTATTCCTCTGAGAGCCATTTTGTTTTATATATAAGGCGCATCTGGTTATAAGTTACATTAAATTAAAACTACAGGGATGCATTAAAAAAACACCAGAAAATGTAATTTGGCTACCTGATGCCCATGGGGACCATGTTGGAGACCCCTACTAAACATAACAAAATGTGAAAAAAATGAAACGCTGTGAATACATTCCGGATGTACTGTATAAGAACAACTCATTCCATCAAATGGCTTCGGTATACAACATTTCCACCTTTCCTTGAGGTAATGGTTTTAAAGGTAAAGATAACCTATCCAATAAACCACATTAAAAAGGCCAAAAGCAGTAGGGAAGAATATTCGTGAGTAAGAGTCAATCTTACTCACTCGCACGTGCATCGTATTTTCTCGCCATGCGCCTGACCGACAGTCATCAAAGCAACAGAAGAAGCTTGTACAGTCTTTTCCATCCAAACAATTGTAGGCATAGTCATCTTCGTCATGATAGTGCATAATGTTGTTCATTTGAAGCAGGGATGGTGCAGGATGAATATTCAACATACTAGATGGCTTCTGTTGAAAAAGAAAGCACACATAAATGACACAAATTAACTTAAAGCTTCCACAATTTAACCCTGGAGAACCTACAGGAGCTGTGAGGACAACAGAGGAACACAACACTACCAGCTCAGTAGCCTAGATGGTAAGGCGCCCGCTTTGAGACTGGGAGGTCGGTGGTTCGCGCCCCGGCCGAGTCATTCCTAAGACTTAAAAAGTGGTCGGCGGCGCCCTCTGTTGGCTGCGGCTGCATCGGCTCGCTACAACGGGTCAGGTGCAATCGACATTTCGTTCTGTGTACATTGTTACACAGAATGACAATACAAGGAAATTATTATTATTATTATTATTTTAAATGGCCAATCCCATTAAGACAACCCATGAGGCAGCCCGGAAACAGACAGTGATTGTAGTGAACAGCGATTGCATACAGATAATTTCTCCTTGGAGAAATTAGAACTTTGTTTACTCTGTCGCTGGGGACTTTTTGACTGTTTTGTCCGAGTTGGTGGTGTAAATCTCCAAAAGCTGGGTTGGGTAAGTTTACCTGCTGTCGTTACGGCATGTGTTTTTCTTTGCCCTAGCCTCCTTTTAGGTAGGCAATTGAGGGTTTTGGTTTGTGTTGTTTGCGGTTGGTATAATATTATCCGGTTATATCCCCGTTAGCGTTGGCGCTGCCAAACGCTTCTTGTTTTGTTTGCTCCTGGTTCTCCCCCGTTAGCTGCACACAGGACTGTTTGGCCGGCCAGCCTGTTGTCCGTTGGTTTATTCCCGGACAGGTTCATATTTGTCGCTGTAGCCGGGGTTTTTTTCGCCTGGATGCTCACTGCGTGTTTAATGGTCGGCCAGCCTAGCATTTTGCGACCGAGGCTGTGTCCGCCTTTCATGATCAGTTCCGGTTAACTCCCTTTAGCTGCACGTAATGCACCTTGTGTGTTATTTTTGATAGTTAGCCCCTTGTTGGCTGCTCGATAGATAGATAGATAGGTAGGTAGGTAGGTAGGTAGGTAGGTAGGTAGGTAGGTAGGTAGGTAGGTAGGTAGGTAGGTAGGTAGGTAGGTAGGTAGGTAGGTAGGTAGATTTTATTCAAAACTATACCATTTCCTCACATTTTACTCACCGGTATGTTATTCTTGACTTTAGACTTTTTGGTCTGTCTATTGCTGGTGAAGTAATGCAGTGTTCCATACTCCATCAGAGCAGCAAAGGTGAATATGAAGCACACAGAGACAAAAAGGTCCATGGCCGTAACATATGAGACCTTTGGCAAGGACTTTCTGGATATGGTGCTCAGAGTTGTCATGGTCAGAACTGTAGTGATACCTGAAAGTGATGGGAAATAAATAATGGTCACTGAGGCAGTTTGCAATGGTTTTTAACTGCATGATTGATCTGGGTTTCAGCTCTTCGACAGAGACCGGGATATTTTTTTACAATGCTAAAACTGGCATAGCCCTTGCCGGTTGTTGAGGCAAAATGAATACAAATAAATCAACAATTGTTGCATATGTTACACCACAACAAAGACAGCTCGAAATGTTATAAGGTGGTAACTCTTTTTACGAGCACCTCTACAAACAAGAATTTCGATACACGAGTTAGTTTTTGACAAAAAAAAATTTCAAAGAAAAATCCAGTTCACGACCAGTCCCATAAGGTACCACTAGATACAGCACAGCGCTCGTGGCCGCTAGCCACCGCTCGCTCGGTCCAGTTTACACATTCACTTCCCACCATCAGGTACTTCATTCCTCGCAATTTATTTTTTACCCGTAGAGTACCTATATTCCTCGGCAAGTTTGTTTTAATTGCATCGCTTTAATCAAATTTCTTAACATCTCTTTTTTGTGACTTCTTGTGACCTTAGCCACAAGTTCCAGAAAGAAAAACAGCAGCGTGTCATAGGAAAAAAGCAGAATGATGACAAATTAAATGACGCAAAGAATAATAGAAAAAAGCGAGCGCAGTGTTTGTGTCAGTGCCAAAACAAAGAGTACAATCAGAAGGCAGCAAGTGCCAATCACAAAGCCGCATAAGAATATACGCAATGACTTTCTGCAATCATTTCTGGGGGAGTTTGTATTCTTGTTGGAAAAACAAACAAACAGCAAAGAGACCGACCCAGAGAACTTGGCGCCTACAAAGGAGACTAGAAAGGTGCTGGGTAAAAGTGATCGCTTGGTAAGTCTGGCTAAAAGGGGAAAAGGAAATGATGAATAAAAACTCAAACAGGCAAAAGGAAAAATGCTGTAAAAAATGTCTGTAAAAATGTGTTCACCTTAATTTCAAAGTAACAGTAACTCTAATTTTAAGTGTACTTGTAAGCGTAAGCACTTATGTATCATTAAAAGTCGTTCGCCATCACTTCTCCTGTGCTACATGTCCTATTCCCACACTGCGCACACACCTTCATGGGGCGACTCTCTCATAACAGAGTCGCATTTCATTTTATTGATATCATCTTACTTAACTTAATACTGTGTTTTTTTTTAATTTATAATTACTATTTGAGTGTGTTTTTAGGAATCAGTAACATGTGTTTTATAGCTGTTCAGAATACACAATGATCTTTTTGGGAGGTCGGGGAAAGGCCAATCAGTTTTTGCTGACTTCACAGCTGAAAAATTTGCTCATTAAATAAGCAATTCAAGCTACAATCACTATCATGGAACGAATCCAGCATGTATGTAGAGGTACCATTGTTTGTCCCTAACAGGGTCGAGCGGGTTACTTAAAAATTGCAATCCGGTACAGTTACTTCTTACCTGTTAAAAAATGTAAATAGTTATGTAATCATAACACTATAATATTAAAGTAATTTAACTTGATTACTTTTGATTATTTTTTTATTAGTTTAATACCAAATATGCTAAAGAAAAAGATCAAATAAAGTAAATATTAACGATATTACAAAATTTGGATTAAGAAAAACGAACAATGTAATCCTGAAAAAGAAATAGAGGAAACAAAGAACAGGTACATTCTTGTCGTCCAACAAAAAAGTGCTCACTTTTTAACCTCATAGTCGGATATAGGGTATCGAGCAAAAATAAAACGTTCCCTTTCACATGGCGGATAAGAAATGCTTTGAATTAGTTAACGTCAAGAGCCCATCAAGAACCCAATATTGTTTTAAACACACAAAGTGTTCAGTTTCTAAATTTCCATCACACTCTGGGACTTCTTGTCATCCCTCTCTCTGTCTCTCTAGTGGTAGTAATTGAAATTACGATAGACGCAATTCATATACGAGTGCATTATATATATGTAAATGCAAGACATATTATGTGCATGAAGTGAATGAAACATATGCTGTGGAAGAGGGCAAATGCCTCCAAGCATAATTGCAATCATCATTTAATTCATGTTCTTCCATTTGTTCATGCTAGTTTGTTGATGTTGTCTCATTAGTTGCACATTAATAACATGGTTCCTTTCTGTTAGTTTTGCGATGTTTTGGGCCATAGAGTGATGTTTTGTAGTCAAAAAACTTAAGCAGATCCGCAGATGTTTGTCCAGCGCACCGAGGTGTTTGTGCTTGTAAAGGATACACCAGAGAGAGAAAGAGGAGCGACAGGACATGGTGAATCTAAACTAAGCTAGGAAAAGAATGAAAAGAGTTGAAACTAACGCACACAAGACTTCAATACTGTCTCCTGTAGTGTGCAACATAAACATACTTTATAATTAATTTGTAAACCTGCAAAGTAATCCATACTTTTACAAAATGAACCTGTATTTTGATTAAGTATCTTTATGTAACTGTACCCATGTACATTTCATTTTTTTTGGGTATAATGATTATGTAACACCGTAACACGTATTCCGGGACTCTCAAAGCCTGGTCCCAAATTACTAGAGCAGAGGTGGGCAACCCAGTCCTCTAGTGCCGCAAGTCCTGCGTGTTGTTGTAGGTTACTCTTCTTCAACTCAGGTAATTCCAATCATCAGGATCATTAACAAGCCCTTGCCAGTTTGCTAACAAGCTGATAGAAACCTTCGAAAACATGCAGGAAATGTGGCCCTTGAGGACCAGGTTGTCCACTTCTGTCCTGGTAAAATCCTTCGCTTGCCTTTCTCTAAAAAGTGGAAGTGGGTCGGAAGATAAACAAGACTAAAAGTGAAAACAAGTAAAGGGATTGAGCCTCAGACTACGTTGAACCTAAAGATGTGCGAGCAGGGACAGCATCCTTGTTGATCCAGAAGGAGACCCAGGACAAGACCACAATCATACTGCAAGGAATGTAGGTCTGGATGGTAAAATAACCCATTCTCCGACTCAGGTCAAAAAAGATTGTCATGATGACATATTCCCCTGAAAATAAAGTACAAACATATTATCATTGTTTGAAGGATGTCATAATTAATGAGAAAATAACACTCGATGTAATATTCTACCTGACTGGGTATGTGCCACATCGGAAGTATTTCTCATTCCAACAAATGCAAACTGGTAGAGTCTCCAATATCGCTGGTCAGCCACCTCAACTGCTCGCCTCTGCCACCGGTATAAAATCTCATTCCGAGGGTAACCATCTTTGGAAAATCCCCCAAAGAGAAAAGACAAAATAATTAATTATCATGAGATGTCATGAAGTGAAAAAAAAGAGTCATATCTGTCATAGACAGGTAATATTGTGAGAGAGGTTAAAAACAAAGCATTCAAGATGGCAACTGACGGGCTGACTTTCATGAAATTTTACCAAACGAGCATTACGACTTATACTAAAACAAAAACAATGTGAATAGGAATTGGATTGCCACATGTTTACACACACTAAAAGATTAGGAACAAATTTAAAGGGACAGTATGTTTTATTTTAGTGCCTCAGAGTAGTAAAAAAAACGTCATTACAGAAAAAAACCAATATCGATTCAAATTTTAAGTAAAATGCCTTCAACCGTCATGCATTTTTAAAATACTCCTAAATCAAAAAATTTGTATTTCTGTACAAAACAAGAACCACGCCTAAAGTGAGCCATTTTGCTCTTAAGGGAAGCCAAAATTTCAAAAAAGGCTGGGCATAAACAAAGACAAGTAGTCTCTTTGAGTTTCTATAGTTTGTATTCTTCCTTGTGCTTTTCAGCATTCGTTTTTGGTTGCACTATACTAGGGGTCTACCCACAGGCAGTTAGTCCCTTATGATCACCTGAGTAGCCCGCGGACTGGTTCAGAAAATTAACTTTTTATAGGTGGGTAAGAAAAAAAAGGCTTGGAACTGCAAGCATGTTTCTTCAAAACTCCCAAATAACAATACGATATGATTAATCTTGACCTTTATGGAATATAATTGTGTCACGATTACTGATGCGAGTCACCTATGCCCGCTTCTTTGGCGCCAACTGCCTCGGACTCTGAGTGGCTCCCTGTCCCTATTTAAACCCACTCCTTTCTGTCATCTGTTGTCAGTCCGTCTGCGAACCTCAGTATACTCTAGGCAAGCTTTTTCGATCCTGACTCCCACCTGCTTTTGCTCCCGGCTGTTTCCCGGCTTCGACCCGTTTTTTGATCCTGAACACGTCTACTCTCCTCTCCTGGCTTTCGACTCGTTGCTGATCCCGACCACGTTTTTTGCTCTCCTGCCCCAGCTACTGACCCATTTTTCCCGTTCCGACACCGCCATCGCTCGCACCGGAAGTCCCACTTTCGCGTTCAGAGCGACCTGCTTCCCGCGACCAGCGATCACCGGATCATGGGTGCAATCCTTTCCTTTCTTCCAATAAAACTGAGAGAAACGTAACGCAAGTGGGTCCTGTCTCTGTTCTGGTCCTGACAAATTGTGCAAATTTAAATCATTGTTTCTTTACTATTTTTTTATTCCCAATTTTTTTTCTTCTAAATTTAGTCTGTACTTAGTGCAATGAGCAAAGAAAAACAAGCACGATTTTGTGGGCGCAATAATCAATGCATAGAATTTATTGTGCACACAAAGTAATTTTATTCTCTTTTATTTTATATGTCACGTTCGACTAAGCTAGGGTGTTCCAATATTGTGCCCATGGGCACCAGGTAGCCCTTCTAAGAACACCTGAGTAAGCCGCGGGCAGGTTCTATAAATAGCTCACCAGTGATGAGATTACCAGGCAAAAAATGATTGGTATCAACCAATACTAAACTATCTACTTTGTATTGGACAAATTAGAAGTCCCAGTATCACCCACTCCTAATATCCACGTGCTGCTGCATAGAAAAGAAGGAACAGAATGTGGAATACCTGTACAATGCTTTTATATCATTGCCAACATTGGACGTTGTACCGAGGTTTTGGATGAAATTTTGTATTCATTTTGGGACCATATTACACTGATATTTGATACTGACTTATAATTTATAAGAAACTGCTATAATATTGTGCCTTGGTTGGTTTAAAAAGACGATTTTACTTTTGGAAAAGTTTTTATGGTTGTGATCTTTCCCCTTATAGAAGTTCAGTAAACATGCGGCATAGCCATTGGGCATTTCAACTTTGTCCTCAGTGCGAATGGGACCTCAGAATTTTTAGTACCCAAACAGACTTGAGATATTATCCAGTTTTTTCCTTTGCAATGAACAACATTTGATTTTTGTTTAAGAGTTTAAGGGGATTTCAAGCATTTTGGGGTGATGCTTGTAACGCTCATTCTCTGCTCGTTTGGCAAATTTCAGGTTTTACTGCATTGCACCAAAAAAACAATCCTCTCTATGGAATGGTTTGAGCATTTTTCACTGGCATGAGGACAAGTCATGAAAGAATGAAGCACACAAGACAAGTGAAAGGTGAACAGACATCATGAATCAGACTACAGAAGGCGCATAATTCATAAGTCTGTCAGAGCAAATGGTACGAGGTGACGTCTTCTCTTCTTGCAGAGCAAATGAGGATTGTAACAGGCTTTGAGGGGGAAACCTAAAGCATATGTATTTTAATAGCAGAGAGAAGTAATGGATATAGATTGTATGTTAATCCAGTAAGAAGCTCCTATCATCAGGCAAGGTATATAATTTGAAGTCAAGATGACGGGTTATAGATGGTAGGGGGGAACATTTGGGCACCTACAGCTTGAAAACTCCAGAGGACACGAATGCTCATCCATTGGAAAGTTATGCAGCTTAAGGTAACACTCCGCATTAATAGTCAACCTGATAAAAACAAGATTGTGACAGAAAAAAGGAAGTCTCATCATTTTACTCCCCTACCAAGTATGAATGAACAGAATATAAAGATTTGTTTTGTCTCATCACATAAATAAATGCAGAGGACCATATAATGCTTGGACATGTTGTGATCATCTAAAGTACAACAAATACAGATGCACATATTAATGCCGCACACACACCAAAAATACATAATTCGAGCTATTATTTTTAATAATTCAAATTCTTCAACACATTTTAGGATGGTGGTTGCATTTCTGTTTCTAACTTACCTCAGTGTGTACATCACTCTACCATTGCTCCAAAGCCTCAGAAGGCGGTTTGGCGTAGTGATCCAGTGGGCATCTGATTTCCTGGAATTTCTGAAGAATGTGTCGGGTATCCAGATTTTGCCTACCATGTTACTGTTGAGCATAAGTAGCTTCATTGAGCTGTTGAACTTCAGTCTACCATCGTACCATGTCTGGGCAAAGAAGATGTCAATGGTGTATTCCTGTAAAATATGTTGAGTGTAATAAAATAATGCAACCCATAGTTAACAGATTAGTTGCAGTAAATTCTTAAAGTGTGATTTTCAATGCCAAGGACGTTTTGACAGGCTTGGCTTACGGGTTTCTAGTATATGTTGTACTTATCCACCTTCCGAACTTCACTTGTGCCTAGATGTTCTGGCCATTGAAGTTATGAACAGAATTGTAACCAAACTCTGGTAGTCAAATCAAGTCAAGTCACATTTATTTGTGACGACCTTAATCACTAAATGTCTCAAAGGACTGCACAGGTTACAATTACACCATCCCCTAACCTTAAACCAACATGCGAGCAAGGAAACCCCGCCCCCCCTAGGCTCCCAGAAGAACAGGATTAAATGCCTTCTCCAAATCCATAAACAACAACAGACCGATTTCTCCAGTACCCCTGAATAGACCTTACTTAGAAGTTTGATTTCCCTATATTAGGAACACACACACACACACACACACACACACACACACACACACACACACACACTCCAGTCCCACTTTTTAAAATAGAGACCACAACCGAGTGTTCCAATCCAGGTGTACTGTCCCTGATGTCCATGTGTGCAAAATCAGAGCCTTAATGAGTTTTGGGCGGGTGAGCGATCTCCAGAACACCTTCCAAAGACTCCAAGAAGGGAGTGGACACTGAACTGCTGTTTGGTTTGTAAGTCCGGCCACAATTGTCATGGATGACTGTACCTGGGATTCGAAGCCCCCGGACAACAAAGTTTCTAAGAACATTCAGACACTCAAACCCCTCTAGCACATTAAGGTGACAACTGGAGTGTGTTCTCAGTCCTTTAAGTTTTAAGAGTACTTCACCCATTTGCTGCTATACATGTCTGTTCCTGAAACAACTACAACAGTTATGACGCAGGTAGTATTTATTTCAATAAAGTGAAAGCTTCTTTGAAATATAATAAAAATGTACCGGTTGTAATTGAATTCTAACACAAAATTTTCAAAAAATATGAAGTCTTACCATATTGATAGGGTCAACTGGTCCAATGCTGTTGACGTACACTGCTGTTTCAATCACAGTCGGCCTCACTAAAAAAACAGAATATTCATAATAATGATGGCCTGTATAGGGGCTGTTTTTTTACTCAACAACACTGTCCACTTAAATATCAATGCATTTCATAAAAACACATAGTGTGTACAATATCTACAAACTCTCAGGTCAATTGAACGTACTGTGAATTTTTACTTCTTAATGTGCTTATTTATTCATTTCATTTCCAACCGCTCATTGTCACAAAGATAGCGTCTTTGCTGGAGCCCATCCCAGCTTTCTTCAGGTAGCGAGAAGGGGTGACTGGAGACACCGGTTTCCAGCCAATCACAGGACACACAGAGACAGACAATCATTCACTCACACATTCATTCCCATAGACCAGAGGTGGAGAACAAGTTTGACACAAACAGCCGAAATTCATAACTGTGAGAGTCAAAGAGCCACACCACGCACTGACATGCCATGACAGACAGACACACACAAACACACTTAATAAAAAACTTATTTCCCATAACACACTCCTCTCCTTACAATTCAACAAGTATTGGTCTTGTGTTGATTTCAAGGAAAGTGTCAACCCTCAATACGCACAAAAAAAAACTAAACATGAAACAAGGCAAAAAGCCACAGTATATAGAAAATATGATGAGGCAAAGAGCCGCATTCTTATTGGCCAAGAGCCGCATGCTCTGGAGCCAGGTGTTCGCCACCCCTGCCATAGACCCTTTACTCTCTCCACTCGACCTGCCATGCATGTGTTTTGGACATGGAAGGGAATCGAGAGTGCCGGAAGAAAAGCCACTCAGGTACGAGGAGTACATGCAAATTATATAAAGGGAGGCTGGTAGCTGAAAAAAAACAGGAACTCAGAACTGTAAGGCAGACGTGCTAACCAATCTGTCCCGTTTTGCCTATTCCAAGTATACAGTATACTTACCTCCAATGTCAGGTCGTAGTTTGTTGTCATAGCCTTGCAGAAGCTTATTTAGTATCATTGTTACGTCACTTTCATAGACCTTGGGGGATAAGACCCAGGTTTTATTAATGGGCACGTCTTCATAATCCTCTTCCTCTTGTTTAACAGGCTGCAGAGCTGAACTGTGAATGACAAAAAATAAACACTAAAGAAAAATATAAACCAGTACTTGCTAAATAGGTGGTACTTTCTGTACATCCTTCAGAGGATAATGAAAGCACAGTTTTATAAATACATAACATTCCCGTTTTCTATGTAATTGCATATTTGCCTTTGAAATGTAGCCATTGTCATTCACACTCTTTTGAGTGAAACACAGTGGTGTGCAGACAGAAACGCCAGGGGTCCCAAAACATAAATTCACAAGCCGCAACATGTCTGCAGCACACTATTTGAGACGCCTGCCTCAGTATACAGGGTTAAACTTTTGATATGGATACTTCCAAATCACATGCTATTTAGTTAGTCAGGGCTCAAAATTGGTACCAATTTAATACTTAATGTAGCCACGATTACACTGCTTGTAGGTAAAATAAAAATAAAAATATATATGTATAATATATAAATATATATATATATATGTATAAAAAAATATGTATATATATATATTCATATATATGTAGGGGCAGAACGGCGGCGCAGTGGTTAGCGCGTGCGTGGCACAGTTCTGAGGTCATGCGATCGGACCTCCTGTGTGGAGTTTGCATGTTCTCCCCGTGCTTGCGTGGGTTTCTTTCGGGCGCTCCGGTTTCCTTCCACATTCAAAAAACATGCACGTCTGGTTAATTGGCCAGTCAAAAAAAATAAAATAATAAAATAAAATTTTATATATATATATATATATATATATATATATATATATATATATATATATATATATATATATATATATATATATATATATATATATATGTATATATACTGGCGTTACATTCCCTAACCAATGTGTCAATCATCATTTAAAATGATCACCATTGGCTAAAGTTAACGGAGGTAAAGGAGGTTGGTCCTTTTTAGAATTTATAGGCGTGTATAGGATAAAGCGGCGTAAAATAAAGCCTTCAATTCAGATTCAGATTCAGATCTACTTTATGTCACGGTCGCCATGACGACCAGTATGCCACGCCCCCGAACTCAAGCTGAAGCAGATCAGCTGATTGCTGGTCTGCTATTTAAGGCTGGATTTTGGGTTTGGCAGGCGCTGGCTCATTATACATATACACACTCCCGGTCTGTTATGCCTTGTCCTGTTTTAGTTTAAAACATTGTCCGTTCTGTTATGCCTTGTCCAGTTTAGTTGAGTTGGAAGAATCAACTGTTTGTTTTGTCATGTCCCAGAGTTTTGGACAACTTTTATTTTGTTAAATAAAACTTTTGGATCGTTACGCAATTGAGTTCTCCCTTCCTGCCTCCTGCTTCCGTTCTGGTCCGGTCACTCCTTCGATCCCACCGCGCCTCGTGACAGAATGAGCCAGCCACGACAAGAACTCAGCGAACGATCCCAGCGCGATTTGGGGAGACCTGGAGAACGCAGCTTGGCAAGCGCCCACTGAGTCCGACTTCGACTCCCTGCCCGTTCGAACCACGGCCCCGCCCGTCGTGGCCATTGCTGTGCCTCGAATGGGGTCCCGGGAGGAATTGACGCCTGCCTGTTCGACTCTCATGCCTGCCTGCCCGACTCCCGTGCCGATTGCCTGCTATTCAATCTCCCCTGCCTTCCAGTCCGACTCCGCTGCCTGCCAGTCCGACTCCGCTGCCTGCCAGTTCAACTCCGCTGCCTGCCAGTTCGACTCCGCTGCGTGCCAGTCCGACTCCGCTGCCTGCCAGTCCGACTCCGCTGCCTGCCAGTCCGACTCCGCTGCCTGACAGTCCGACTCCGCTGCCTGCCAGTCCGACTCCGCTGCCTGCCAGTCCGACTCCGCTGCCTGCCAGTCCGACTCCTCCGCTCCTGTTTTGCCGGTTCTGATTTTGACTCTCTCATGTCTTGTCTGTTCTGATTCCGCCTGCCCTGCCTTGCCTGTTCTGATTCCGCCTGTCCTGTCTGAATCGCCACTTCTGAATCGGTCTGTCCTGAGTGCGACTCTTCTGAATCGGTCTGTCCTGAGTGCGACTCTTCTGAATCGGCCTGTCCTGAGTGCGACTCTTCTGAATCGGCCTGTCCTGAGTGCGACTCTTCTGAATCGGCCTGTCCTGTTTATCTGTCCTGTTCTCGTCGGTTCTGCCTGTCTGTTATCCCCTGTCCAGTTTGCCTGCCGGACCCCCCCCCTGCCGAGCGCCGATTCCGATCCGCCTGACGCAGATGGCGCCTGCCTCTCCCCATTCCTGCGTGTTCGGAGGAGGGAGCGGGGTTGCCCCAATCGTGAGCGTCGAACCATTCCGGGGCGCGAGGTAGTATTTTTTTTTCTTTTTGGGACCTCGGGAGCTGTCCCTTAAAGGGGGGGCTCTGTCACGGTCGCCATGACGACCAGTATGCCACGCCCCCGAACTCAAGCTGAAGCAGATCAGCTGATTGCTGGTCTGCTATTTAAGGCTGGATTTTGGGTTTGGCGGGCGCTGGCTCATTATACATATACACACTCCCGGTCTGTTATGCCTTGTCCTGTTTTAGTTTAAAACATTGTCCGTTCTGTTATGCCTTGTCCAGTTTAGTTGAGTTGGAAGAATCAACTGTTTGTTTTGTCATGTCCCAGAGTTTTGGACAACTTTTATTTTGTTAAATAAAACTTTTGGATCGTTACGCAATTGAGTTCTCCCTTCCTGCCTCCTGCCTCCGTTCTGGTCCGATCACCCCTTCGACCCCACCGCGCCTCGTGACACTTTATTGTCATTCTAGTACACGTGTATACAGAACGAAATGTCAATACATCTAACCCGCACAGTTTCCTTGAATGTACAGATATAAATAAAATGTTGTATTGAGTTGGAGTATTGAGTACTAATAATATACTAAATAATTATGGCTATGTATAGTATTTTACAGTAGCGCAAATAGTGCAAGAGGAGCAGCTAACCAGATGTGCAAAATGGGCAGTCAGGTAAACAGTAACAATAACACTGTAACAATAACACTGTAAGTGCAATAGTGCAGAGAAACAGATGTGCAAGGAGTGGCTAGCTATAAAGAACTGCCAGTAGTGCAAAAAGTCAAACAAAACCAACAGATGTACAGATTAGCAGCAGTTTAGATTTACTATGTGTTTGACCATTTAACATTCTAATGGCCAGGGGGACAAGACTATTGTGGAACCTGGTGGTCCTGCACCGCACACTGCAGTACCTCTTCCCAGAGGCTAGCAGAGTGAACAGTCCATGATGGGGGTGAGAGGGGTCCCTGATAATGTTCTTAGCTTGGGATAGGCAGCGCTTCTGGCCAATGTCCTGAATGGAGGGGAGAGAAGTCCCGATGATTTTCTCTGCTGTCCTCGTCACCCTTCTCACACTACCCCAGTCGGAAGCGCTGCAGCCTCCACACCACACAGAGATACAGCTGGTCAGGATACTCTCTATGGTGCCCCTGTAGAATGTGATGAGGGAGGGTGGGGGCAGGTGGGCTCTCCTCATCCTCCGCAGGAAGTACAGGCGCTGCTGTGCCCTCTTAACCAGTGATGCAGTGTTCACGGACCAGGTGAGTTTGTTTGTGATGTGCACCCCTAGGAACTTGATGCTGCTGACAACCTCCACAGCCTTGTTGTTGATGAAAAGTGGGGCATGGTTGGGCTGGTTTTTCCTGAAGTCGACAATGATCTCTTTAGTTTTGTCAACATTCAGGACCAGGCTGTTGTCCCTGGACCAGCCCACCAACTGCTCCACCTCCTCTCTGTAGGCCAGGTCGTTGTCGTCCCTGATGAGGCCCACCACTGTTGTGTCGTCCGCAAACTTCACGATGTGGTTTGTGGCGGACCTAGGGACACAGTCGTTTGTCATCAGGGTGAACAGCAAGGGGCTCAGGACACAGCGTTGGGGGGAGCCCGTGCTGAGGGTGATGACATCGGAGATGTTCTGACCAATCCGCACTGACTGGGGTCTGTCAGTGAGGAAGTCCCAATTGGCCCAAAAAGATCTGTCTTAAAGTTAGGTTGGTACATAACTTTATTTATATTCTATAAACGGAAATTATGTGTCACAATCACCCGGATCGGGAACACCTGTGTTCAGGATTTGGCGCCAACAGCCAGGACACGGGTGATTGTGACATTATGGGGCTAAACAGACAGCTAGCAACAAGCAACGTCCATCAATGCAGAGATGCTTTCCTGTTTTTTTTTATCGACATCAATGCCTGTTTTAAAGTACGTAAATATTTCAAACGGTTAGATTCCCTTGGCTGTTAGACGACGTAATTGGTGAGCTACTCCAGCTTTATATTTTTTGGGTATCTTTTGTCAGACCGATCGTGATTTATCTGTGAAGGGTATATTTTTAATTGGTCTGCTTATCATGAATCCAATGATACGTGGCATGACGTATTTTAGTGACAGGTGATATCGTACAGATACTGTGTGTGTACATGTCTGAGAAATGTATTTGCTTATACACGTATATATATATATATTATACATATATATACTGGACTGTCTCAGAAAATTAGAATATTGTGATAAAGTTCTTTATTTTCTGTAATGCAATTAAAAAAACAAAAATGTCATACATTCTGGATTCATTACACATCAACTGAACTATTTCAAGCCTTTTATTATTTGAATATTGCTGATTTTGGCTTACAGCTGAAAAAAACTCAAAAATCCTATCTCAAAATATTAGAATACTTCCTCAGACCAAGTAAAAAAAATAATTTTATAACAGCAAAACTAAATCAAACATTTGAAAATGTCCATTGATGCACTCAGTACTTGGTTGGGAATCCTTTTGCACGGATTACTGCATCAATCCGGCGTGGCATGGAGGCAATCAGCATGTGGCATTGCTGAGGTGTTATTGATGCCCAGGATGCTTCGATAGCGGCCTTCAGCTCATTTGCATTTGTAGGTCTGGTGTCTTTCATCTTCTTCTTAACTATACCCCACAAATTCTCGATGGGGTTCAGGTCAGGGGAATTAGCAGGCCAATCAAGGACAGTGATGCCATGGTCAGTGCACCAGTTACTGGTGGTTTTGGCACTGTGGGCAGGTGCCAGATCATGCTGGAAAATGAAATCCTCATCTCCATAGAGCTTTTCAGCAGATGGAAGCATGTAGTGCTCTAAAATCTCTTGGTACACAGTTGCATTTACTCTGGACTTGATGAAACACAGTGGACCAACACCAGCAGCTGACATGGCTCCCAAAACCATTGCTGACTGTGGGAACTTCACACTGGATTTCAAGCAACTTGAATTTTGCTCCTCTCCAGCCTTTCTCCAGACTCTGGCGCCTTCACTTCCAAATGAAATGCAAAACTTGCTTTCGTCTGAAAAGAGGACTTTGGACCACTCTGCAACTGTCCAGTGCTTCTTCTCCATAGCCCAAGTCAGACGCTTCTTCCGTTGTCTTGAGTTCAGAAGTGGCTTGACCATGGGAATACGGCTATTGTAGCCCATTTCCCGGACACGTCTGTGAACTGTGGCTTTTGATACCTGGACTCCAGCTTCAGCCCACTGTCTTTGAAGCTCCCCCAAATTCTGGAAGCGGCTCTTCTTCACAATTTTGTTAAGGCTGCGGTCATCTCTCTTGGTTGTGCAGCGTTTCCGGCCACATTTTTCCCTTCCAACAGACTTTTTGTGGATATGCTTTGAAACTGCACTCTGTGAACAGCCTGCTCTTTGAGAAATTTCTTTTTGTGTCTTATCCTCCTGATGGAGGGTATCAACGATGGTCCTATGGACAGCAGTCAGATCAGCAGTCTTCCCCATACTTGTGATTTAGTTTACTGAACCAAGCTGAGTGTTTTTAAGGCTCAGGAAACCCTCGCAAGGTGTTTCGAGTTAATTAGATGATTCAGGTGATTAGTTGAATAGCCTACTTGTATACTTTTTCATGATATTCTAATATTTTGAGATAGGATTTTTGAGTTTTCTTAAGCTGTGAGCCAAATTCAGCAATATTCAAATAATAAAAGGCTTGAAATAGTTCAGTTGATGTGTAATGAATCCAGAATGTATGACATTTTTGTTTTTTTAATTGCATTACAGAAAATAAAGAACTTTATCACAATATTCTAATTTTCTGAGACAGTCCAGTATATACAGTGGAACCTCGGTTTTCGAAAGCCTCTTAGTTCAAACAAATCGGTTCTCGACCCAAAATTTCGCTGTTCGGTCAAATAATCGGAGTTTGAACGATGGTACGCTAGGGTGCGATGCTGAGCGGCGTACGGGTGTAGATCGTGTAGATTGCCCCCACCCCTCGTGAAGAACTGTTATCACATGCGGACGTGTTTCGTTTTGCTTTCGCTTTTAATATAGGTGTACCAAGTGTTTTAGCCCCTAATTATGCCTCCGAAGAAGGTCGGTGCAAGCAGCAAAGTTGCTACAGATGAAAAAAGAAGAGTAGTGCGTACAACTATTGCATTTAAGAAAGAAATAATAGCATAATATGAAGAAGGTGTGCGAGTTTCCGATCGTGCTATACATACAGCATGGCTTCTGCTGAGCACCACAAAGGTAAGAAATCCTATTCACAATTCTTTTCTTTACCCTTTGTTTATTTTTACACGTTCATGTTAGCGTAATCTTTCGTACGGAAGATTACGATAACGCGAACGTACGATTAGCCTGGGTTAGCTTTGTTTACATAAAACATTCAGGGTGTTGTAACGGAGCCCCATTTCCAATGAAGCGCTAGCCACTTGTTGTGGTTACGTGTAAACGACCAGATTTTATTTTTACACATTCATGTTAGCGTAATCTTTCGTACGGAAGATTACGATAACGCGAACGTACGATTAGCCTGGGTTAGCTTTGTTTACATAAAACATTCAGGGTGTTGTAACGGAGCCCCATTTCCAATGAAGCGCTAGCCACTTGTTGTGGTTACGTGTAAACGACCAGATTTTATTTTTACACATTCATGTTAGCGTAATCTTTCGTACGGAAGATTACGCTAACGCGAACGTACGATTAGCCTGGGTTAGCTTCATGTTTACGTTCATGGTAAACATTCAGGGTGTTGGAACGGATTAAAAATGATTTACATTACTTTTAATGGGAAAACTATTTCGGTGATTGAACAAATCGGTTTTCGAACAGGGTTCTGGAACAGATTATGGTCGAGAACCGAAGTTCCACTGTATATGTATATATATATATATATATATATATATATATATATATATATATATATATATATATATTATATATGTATATATATATATATATATATATATAGTTAGCTATTTAGTGATTCAATAAAACTCACTGTCCCTTTAGAGCTGGGGTCAGCAACACACGGCTCTGAAGCCGCATATGGCCCTTTGGCGCAACCGTGTGGCTCCATTGCACTTTAAAATAAATGTTTAATAATGGAAAATGTTATGTTTTTTGTAGGAGGACAAACATTCTTATTCTTTTCCAAAGAATATAGATGTATATAGTATATTTATACAGTATGTGCTGTCTTCCTTATAAGGCTTGTATATAGCTTGTCATTTCTTGTGGCTACAAACATGTTTTGGGGTAGTTTTCTTTTTGGTCCAATATGACTCTTTCAACATTTTGGGTTGCCACCCCCTGTTTTAAAGAAATATTTCCATATATTACTGTAAATATTTTTGTTATTTTATATTTCCCCCCATTTGTGGGAGTTTCAGTGCTTAGCTAAGCTACAAATATTTTTTTCTTTCAGATCGTAGGTAACAGTAGCCATTATTTTGCATTGTCATTATGCGGTACAGTAGGTCTGCCTTTACCTGGACTCAATCAATCACTATGCATACTGCTGAGTTGTTTTTTCTTACCACGCTGCTCAAAAAAAGACTCCAGTTGAAGGACAATGTGCAATTTGAAAAAACAATCTAGAAATCAATAATATATTAATATTGTATTAAATCCAGGTTTTAAACTTATTCCGGCTTTTTGCCTTCCGTTGCACTCTAATTGTAGACAGCAAGATGAGGTACAGTGCATTTCTCTCCCCCTGATGTTGCCATAACGCAGACGCTAGGACTTTGTCATCACATTGCTGCACACTTACCAGATTCCAAGCACAGCAAAGAACACAAACAGGCTCATGGCATGTACAAGAAACAGAAGCTGCATTTATGACCCCAATCTGTTTCGCAGAAAATGAGGGAAAAAAGGAGTTGTCTATATTCCAAGGATTCGTCTTAATGTTCTGTTAGCGTGATGAGAAAGGGACATCCATGATCCGTGTGGCAGAGGAGGAAAAAGAGGAGGAGGAAGGAGTGATGATGTTGCTAGGGGCTGCTTCAGCTGCTGTTTCTCATCTAGTGTGCCTGTCGCTGCTAAGGGTGGGCGATACGGGAATTTTTGGTATCGATCCCAGCCAAGTAAATGTTGGGTAGTATCGGTTAATACCGATACAATACTGCTCCTTTTTTCTTGGAAATATTATTATCATTGAATAATTAAACCCTGCTTCTTGAGTTTGTTTATAATCACAATGAACTCAGCACATAGAGTTTGGTAATTTAATGAGTTAAATTTTTTTATTAAATAACTATATTGTAAACTGTAACAGTATAAAAATATATAGAAATATTTATATCACAACTCTTTTGGAACAATAGCAAAGAGAGTCAAACTAAGCAAGCAGCAATGTAATAAAAATAAAAATACTGTATAACAACTACAGAACTAAAAAAAATTTCTATCAAAAAATGTTTTGTAAATGAGGTCAGTTATGTAAATTAAGTGTGAATTATCGCTTATTTGCTTTGCTGCCATAGCGACAATGGATTTACAGGTTTTTGTTCTGAAACAGTAACATGTTTACATTTTTTGGTTGCAGCTTGTTGCAGGGTGAGCTTTTTTTCACGTTTTTATGTCCATTTGTGGTGTTGCCACAGTAGCAGTCCAGTTTACCATACGAACTGTAACACCTGGCATTTATCTCTGTCATTTCCAGCCCTTGGTAGGGGTGGGCACATCGCTTTGGCTGGCAGGCAGGAAACAGCAGACCAGGTAGAGAGAAGTGTAAAAACGCCAAAAGCCGGTGCCTGTCAGCCACACACTCAGTCATGATATAATAGAGTGGCCTAGGCGCTGGATGAGAGAGAGAAGAGATGCGCTATGTACTAAGAGAATGGGATTTTGAGGATCTTGGTGGAGGGGTGAAATATAGATCCTAGCACAACAGCATCAATCGGAGTACTTGCTTATTATTGATAACATCGATATTTAGATCAATCTTTCCCCCATTTTTGCTGTTGCTTTCTCAGTTATGATGAGAGCTAGAACGTAAGGAAAAAAAGGACCGCAAAGTAGCGCCCAATTTGGATAGTTTCTTAAAATACAGACTCTTGAATTAATGCATTGATACCCTGTGTTACTTCTATTTAGTGTTGGGCGTGTTATTAGACGAAAACAAATTAGTTACAATTATTAGTTATTCCATTTGAGTAATTCAGTGACCCCCGACATTACTGGCAGCAAAAAGAAGCGTGTTACTCTGAAAGTACCTGTGTAGTTGCGAATGACTGTATATAAAAGCTGACCCCCTGAAACTGCTTTGAAATAATGACCTACTTTTTATTAAAAAATTGAATAAAACGCATACTTTAACCCAAACCTGGGCTCTCCGGTCCTTGAGGGCAGCATGGTAGTAAGGACATTATAGTTACAAAATGTTAATGATGTGTGTCAGTGCTCTTACCAAGAAAGTACCGTATTTTCCGCACTATAAAGCGCACCGTGTTATAAGGCGCACCTTCAATAAATGATATATTTTTAAACGTTTTCCATACATAAGGCGCACCCCATTATAAGGCACTATAAGTGCATGCTGGTTTAAGATCAGGTAATTGTGCAATTTTGTAATTGTAATCCTGTGCAGTCCTTCGAGACATTTTTGTGATTAAGGGCGTCATAAATAAATGTGACTTAACTTGACTTGGCTACAGTAGAGGATGTAGTTACGTTATGCAACCATTAGATGGTGCCGCGCTAAACGGAATGTCAACAAAACAGTCAGATAGGTCAGTCAAACTTTATTAATAGATAACAAACAAACTTTCCACAACTCCATTCAATCCCAAAATGAATAATCAGCCGTTTTATTATTTTCTCTGAGGTAAAGCATTTTCGTGACCCATCTTTAACATCTTTGAACAACAGCAAGGCATAACATTTTACTTTCCTCCATTTAGTCAACACGCAAAAAAACGTCTGATACTGTTATGGTAAATTAAACGTTAGTGCAATCGCAATATAGTGACACTCGTAATGTGCAAAAACAACAAGTGCAAAACAATAACAGTAAAGCAATAACATAATAACTGTAAAATGTAAAACGTTGTAGTGGGTTTTACATAATTCACCCATGGAACCATTGTTCAGTTAGTGAGTTCCTAGGGGGACTCTTAATTCTGCCGGCTCGAGCCCACTCTCGTGTTTTGGTTTGTTTTGTAAGTTTCGATTGCAAGTTTAAATGTCATTAAAGTCTATGTCATTTAAATTATTTGAATGTCCAACATATTTATTTTCATTAAAAAAACAACAAAGAAAACAAACAATGAAAACAGTGTAGCGAGCAGAGACGGGAGTCGTAGGCGGAGTGTCAAACAAAGGTGCCAAAGGACGCTGCTTTAATAACATGTAAACTTGCGATAACCAAAACAAACACACGAGAGTGGCTAGAACCGGTCGAATTAAGAGTCCCCCTAGGAACTCGCTAACTAAACAATAGTTCCGTGGGTGAATTATGTACAACCCACTACACAAGCCCCCCCAGAATTCACCCATAGTCAAAGTCTCTGTGCCTGGTTGGGACGCTGACCCGGCCACTGCGGGTACAAGGAGTTGGAATAGCAGGGGGGTGAGAGCTTGTGGACTCAGTTGGAAAGCCCACAGTTGCTGGGGGCGGAGGGTCAGAGTGGGTACCCACGGGACCGAAGGGTCGTGCCGCAGGAGGACGGCCGCGCCGTGGGGCTTGGGCCAGTTCCAATGGCTTGGACATATCCATGTGGGCAGGCTTAACCCTGTCCACGGAGACAGTCTCTGGCCTACCACCGATGTCCACGACCATGGTCTTGTCGCCATGCTGCAGGACCTTAAACGGTCCATCATAAGGAGGGCGCAATGGTCCGCGGTGGGCATCGTGGCGAATGAAAACAAAACCAGCCGAGCGCAGGTTGGAGGGAACCCGTGAAACTGGCCTGCCGTGTCGCGATGTGGGGATAGGCACAAACGCTCCCGCAGTGCCCTGCAAGATGGACTTCTCCCTGGATGCAGCCCAGGGTGTCGTTGGGTCTGGGATGAAATCACCTGGCACCCGCAGCACTTGACCGTAAACCAACTCAGCTGAAGAGCACTGAAGGTCCTCTTTGGGAGCGGTCCTCAGTCCCAGCATGACCCAGGGTAGCTTATCGACCCAGTCCCCATCGGTCAGGCTGGCGCGCAAGGCCGCTTTCATCGAGCGGTGGAACCGCTCGCACAACCCGTTAGCCTGGGGGTGGTAGGCAGTGGTGCGGTGAAGTTTGACTCCAAGGCTCTCGGCAACCGTGTTCCACATCTCGGAGGTGAACTGTGCGCCCCTGTCAGATGAGAGATCTGCAGGGGGTCCAAAACGGGCGACCCAGGTTCCGATGAACGCCCGGGCCACATCGACAGCTGAGGTGGAAGTCAGCGGAACTGCTTCAGGCCAACGGGTCGTCCTGTCCACCATCGTCAGGAGGTAAGTGAAACCGTGTGAAGGGGGCAGTGGGCCCACCAGGTCAATGTTAACGTGGTCAAACTTCCGTTCGGGGATGGCAAATGGTACCAATGGGGCCTTGATGTGACGGTGCACTTTGGCGCGTTGACATGCCACGCATGAGTCGACCCAGTCCCGGACGTCCTTTCTCATCCCTTTCCACACAAACTTCTGGGCCACTAGCTTAATGGATGCTTTCCTGCCAGGATGAGACAGCCCATGTATTGCCTCAAAAACAGCCCGACGCCAGCCAGCAGGGACAAGCGGCCTAGGCCAACCCATGGAGACGTCACAACAAAGCTTGGCCCCTGAGTTTCCGACCGCAACCTCCTCCAGCCGCAAACCAGTGTCTGAGCTCTTGAGCGTTTGGATGCCGTTATCAGAAGCCTGGTCCACACTCATACTGGAATAATCAAGCCCCAATTGCACAGCGCTGATGGTTGCTCTGGACAGGCAATCCGCAACCACGTTGGACTTCCCAGCAATGTGCCTGATGTCAGTCGTGTATTCCGATATGAATGACAGCTGGCGCTGCTGGCGGGCAGACCATGGTTCGGACGTCTTGGACATGGAGAACGTAAGAGGCTTATGATCAACAAAGACGATGAACTCACGGCCCTCCAAGATGAAACGGAAGTGGCGAATCGCCAACCAGATGGCAAGTAGTTCTCTGTCGAATGCACTGTATTTACGTTCTCTGGGGACCAGCTGGCGACTAAAAAAGGCGAGTGGCTGCCAAGCATTGTCAACCCACTGCTCGAACACAGCACCCACTGCAAGGTCTGATGCGTCTGTAGTCAGTGCGACTGGGGCTCCGGGGGCTGGGTGAGCCAACATGGCTGCCTGGCACAGCGCGGTTTTTGTGTCCTTGAATGCCTTGATCCTCTCAGCGGTCCATTCAACAGCTTGATTGGGTGACCTACCCTTGAGGGCTTCGTAGAGTGGGCGCATGACATCAGCGGCTCGGCGAATAAACCTATGGTAGAATGTCACCATGCCGAGAAACTCCCTGAGGCCCCGTGCTGTTGGCAGCTGAGGAAAGGTGGAGACGGCCTCTACCTTAGACGGCAGGGGGGAAGCCCCATCCTTGGTGATGAGATGCCCAAGGAAGTGGATGGAGGGTACGCCAAAAACACATTTCGCGGGATTTATAATCAGGCCATGCTGACTGAGCTTGGTGAAGAGGTCTCTGAGGTGCTCCAAGTGTTCCTCTTCTGAGGAGCTGGCAACCAGGACGTCGTCCAGGTAGACGAACACAAAAGGCATGTCCCTGAGCACTGAATCCATCAGCCTTTGGAAGGACTGAGCGGCATTTTTCAGTCCGAACGGCATCCTGAGAAATTCGAACAACCCAAATGGAGTTATCACGGCCGTCTTCGGTATATCTGAGGGATGCACTGGCAGTTGGTGGTATCCGCGCACGAGGTCCACCTTGGAAAAGAGAAGTTTGCCCGCCAGGTGTGCAGAGAAGTCTTGAATGTGCGGGACCGGGTAACGGTCGGGCGTGGTAGCCTCGTTAAGGCGGCGATAGTCCCCGCATGGGCGCCAGCCACCGCCTGGTTTCGGGACCATGTGTAATGGAGAGGCCCAGGGGCTGTCTGATCGGCGAATGATGCCGAGACGTTCCATGTTAGCAAATTCGGATTTAGCAACTGCCAGTCTGTCTGGATTGAGTCGTCGGGCCCTGGCATGAACCGGGGGCCCCTTGGTTTCAATGTGGTGCTCAACCCCATGTCTGGTCGTGGAGGCTGAGAAGGTGGGCTTCGCCAGACTGGGGAACTCGGTGAGGAGCCGGTGGTAAATATCACCGTCCAAGAGAGAGCTGGACAGACCCTCAAAAATCCCCTTGTCGCGGACACACGCGAGAGAGGAGAAATTCAATGCGTCAACGAGGCGGCCATTTTTCACATCGACGAGTAATCCATTGGCACACAGAAAATCTGCACCAAGAAGAGGAAAAGCAATATCCGCAGTGACAAAGTCCCATGTAAACTGCTGACCCCCAAAACACACGTCCACTGTCCGTGTCCCGTATGTGCGGATGGGGGTGTCATTGGCAGAAGTTAATGGAGGTCCATGTGTTCCCCCCCCCACATCGTCCACAGTGGCAGGGAGGACGCTCCTCTGGGCGCCGGTGTCACACAAGAACTTTTGGCCGGAGATGGCGTCCCGGATGAACAGTAGCCGGTTTCTTGCGCCTGCACTCACGGCCGCTACAGAGTGCAGGCCTCGAAGTTTCCCGTCGCGTTGGAAGTGCAAGGGGGACGGCACTTCTTGGCCCTGGGCCCAAAACGTGCATGGTAGTAACACAGACCTGACACATTCTGATCGTCGGTGGCCGCGCGTGCCTTGCTGGCTGGGGGCGTCGCACTTGATGGTGTGTAGGCGCGTGTAGGGGCCAGCACCTCATGTGTGTATCTATGCGTGGCCAGGAAAAACCGGTCCGCTTCCTCTGCCAGTGCACGCGGATCTGTAATGGTTGTATTTGCAAGCGCCGTCTGGACATGCGGCGGCATGTGACGCAGAAAAAGTTCAATGAAAAGAAAATTTGGCTCTTCGGTGCCAAGCAAGTTTAACATCATTTCCATGTGATCCGATGGCCTACTGTCTCCTAAGCCCTGAATAGCAAGGAGGCGTCGAGCACGCTCAGAACGCGACAGTTCAAAGATTCTGAGGAGATATGCCTTCAGTCCCTTATATTTATCCAGTTCAGGAGGGGATGTGATGAAACTCACCGCTCTGGCTGCAGTTGAGCTCCCCAGAGCAGACACCACGTGGTAATAGCGAGAGTCATCGTTAGTGATTCCGTGCAGGGCGAATCGAGCTTCTGCTTGTGCGAACCACGTTAGCGCTGATGACTCCCAGAACTCGGGGAGCTTGAGAACGGGCGCGTATGCCATGACGGTATGCTCAGTAGTATGCACAGCCTCGGAAACTTCCACGAGACTAATGTCGGGGTCACCAATGTAGCGAGCAGAGACGGGAGTCGTAGGCGGAGTGTCAAACAAAGGTGCCAAAGGACGCTGCTTTAATAACATGTAAACTTGCGATAACCAAAACAAACACACGAGAGTGGCTAGAACCGGTCGAATTAAGAGTCCCCCTAGGAACTCGCTAACTAAACAATAGTTCCGTGGGTGAATTATGTACAACCCACTACAACAGTTTAAAACTAGTGCTACAAGCAGTAGCGAAGTCCCACGAAGCCTTTGGCTTTGTTTGGGGCATTGCCTATCTTGTTAAAGTCCTTTATGAACCAATATTGTCAGGTTGAACACACATACCAGTCTAAGTAAGTGACTAAACATTGGACAGGTCGAACAAACAATAACATTTTTCCTACTAAAATTGTATTCTTGTTTTCTTTTGGTATTTTATTTTAAAAACAGTGGAAACATACATACTGTAAAACATCACTGAGGCCAGTGAAAAGTCCTTCATCTTCAAACTTTTGCACATGTGCATGTGTTTTACCAGGACTGCAAGGCGCTTGTCACACTTTTTGTCATTTGGATGACTTGAGTACAAGGTTCATATACGTGCTTGAAATCCTTGAAAATCTTGAATATTAATGTTGTGTTTTCAAAGATTGAAAAGTATTTGACTTTTGGGTTTAGTGCTTGTAAATGCCTGACATTTTGCATTTTTTTAACAAGTCTGCTTAAAAATGACGCCACAACTGATCAACTGATCGCTTTCCCATTTTTTCTATCCTCGACAGCTGCCGTTAGTTTGGATGGCAATGTCCTGTGAAGCGTCATCGCCTCCTACAGGACGCACCCAAGAGGACAAGTGTATGCTACAACTGAACCGGGCACTATGAAACTGTCAGAACCAGAACAAATACAGGACACAATCGCGTGACGTTCTCACACTAGCCTTTGTTTTGCGGGAAATAGTGAGTCATGCACGTTAGGAAGCCGGTCTGGCATGGAAAGACCAGAAACCAGAGACCGACGCGACCTATTTCAATTGCCCGAGTTGATATCGGACAGATGGGGTTGATACCAGACAGGAAGGATAGATAACGGATCAAGATGTCGAAAATTAAAAGGGCAAAAACAGACGGAAACTAAACTGGAACCCGAAATTAAACGGGACAAAAATAAACGGGACCAATACGGGACTGGAGATATCAAAGGAAAACAGGACCGAGTCAGAACCCACGTCTTGTGGGGCAGAAGTTCATTTGACGGGCTGACACCTCAAGCAAGAGAGCGCTGAGCTTTATATAAACAGAAAGTCAATCTCTCAACGAGCCGCAGCTGGCGTCACACGGGCGGGGCCAATTGGGCACGATGGCAACCGTGACACACACAAGCGGGGCCAATTGGGTGCCATGGCAACCATGACAGAAACGTGTATTAGTGCTAGGATTACATATCAAATGTGGACATGTATTATGGACCAGGCAAAGAAATTAAGGTAGCATTTCCCAGCGGTAAATTGTAATGGGAAGTACTTCCTGCAACTAAATATTTAAGCTTTAGATTACTGCCATTTTTTTCCCAACACCTACAGTATATGGGGAAAGTTGTGTCTCAAAAATATTTACACACGAAATGTTCAGATTCACAAATATATTCGCGATTTACTCAAGATTTAAAAATCATGTCTTGATGGATCACAGATATGTTTGTGGTTCACGAATAACATAATTCGCAGGATTTTTTCTTCTTTTAACTGTTTTAACAGGTTTAAACTGACAACAATAGTGGGAATTTCTTTGCAAATTGGTTCATCTGGGTTTATGAAGCGGTTCTTGTCAAAGACCATAATTACGTTTTGTGGCACCATACTTATCCGCGTTTAATAGAAAAGTCCAGAAATTCGTTCAGTCCAAGGCATCAACGTGTTAATGCTGTGACAAATGTTCAAATGAATCATTTCAATGGACAGGGAACAGTAACTCAAAAACGTTTCGTTAACACTAAGTTGCGCCCATGTATTGGCAAAAAGTCAGAACCCGAACAGGAAGAGGACCCAGATGCATGACGTTTTCACACAAGCTTTATTTTACGGGAATGGGGCAGTCATGCGTGTGATCGCTAGGAGAAGTGAAATAGAGAAGTCAGAGGCAGACGAGATTGAGGCCGGACAGAACAGATGGGATCGATACAGGACACATGTGTAAATACCGGACGGGACATTCGGGATCGATACCGGATACAGGAGCAAGATACCAGATAGGACAAGACAGGCAGAATCGATATCGGATACTGGAGACTGGAGCAAGATACCGGGCAGAAGGAGACAGACGAGATCGATATCGGATACTGGAGACAGGAGCAAGATACCGATTTTCCACACTAAAATTCTAATTTTATGTGTGTTAATATAAATGCATGATTTTTTTGTTCTATCAAAACGAGATTAGTTAGTCATGTATTTTCTACTAAACATCATTTTGAAGTCAGGAGGTCTAGATTACCGGACATCGGCTAATCCGGATACTTAGATAACCCAGATAATTTTCCCGGTCCATTTGAATCCGGATTAACCAAATTTTACTGTAAATTGTTTATGCATTTCTGAATCAGCCAATTGCAGTTACCTCAGATTACCAAAGGAGGACGCCAAATGTCCACTATATAACATAACAATCAATCTTATTTTGAAGGAGCTACACTTTTATTAAATCATTCGCGGTCAATGATTTGAGGCTGAATTACTAAATTGGTTAAACAGACGTACTAACATTGCTTGATAGAACACAACAAAATGTTTTCAAACTTAAGTCAATCAAACATTTTAACAAGCTGGAACTTGGAGTGAGATAGATTTTCTGGAATGTTGAATGCAGTGGTAGGTGTATTGTGGAAAGTGAAAATAGTTTGACGAAGAAATAAGCAGATATTTTCTCTGGCGTGTTTGAAGCGTTAGACCCAAATCACCATTTGCTAATCATACATTTCTTTATGGTTGCGCCCAAATACCTCATCTCGGGGAGAGACGTAGTTGCTTCGGTCATCCAAATTCAGCTAAAGCGCTCGGCCGAGAGAGAATGAGCGGCCTGTGGTGATAAGGCCTTGCCCTTTTGTGATGTTTTTCCTTTGATGCAGAAATGGCATGGGCGCTTGGGGTCATAGGGTCCAGGGGAAAAAGCTAATGCGGCTTGCCGCTGCTTTTTAAAGCAATCTCGAGATGTCAGCTATTTCCAGAAGCGTTCCGTTTGAACCTGCAACGCGAATTCCTCTCAAGGCAATGTACTTGAAGCTTTCTTTATTGACAACAAAGTTCTCATCTAGACTCCAAAAGAGAACAGTTTCATACAACACGTCATAATATAGTCAGGAATAAAAGCATCTTGAAACTAAAATGTACGGCGATATAAGGAAAAATATGGGATTAACACACAATGAAAAATTGCCACTCTTTTGATTATATGCTAACACTTTAACTATTTGAAGCTTTATGACAAACACGTAAAGATATTTAGGCATGTCACTCTCCCGATAAGAACTGGGACTTTTAAAAGCTGTCCATCGGGTACGTCAAGGGACAGCCATAATTCTGTCTATCAGGGGTCATTGATACTCCATTAAAGAGGTGCATATTTCCTTCTTTTTGACATTCGGTGCATTGGTTGTCCAATAGTCCCATGGACCTGACTCCTTCTATTTTATCATCCTGTCTGTAACACGGGAAGGTGAGGGGGATCTGTATTTGTGCGTTGAAGTAGCAAGAGGGCACCTCTCTACACTATATTATAGGATACACGTAATGTATTATAGTTTGTCAGCATCAACACATGTAATTAAAGGATCATAATGTCCCTGAATATAAATGTCATTTTGGCGCTTATCTGTGAAGAACATCTGTTATTATATACAAATACATGAATGACACAGATTGCCAGAAGTCACAAATAACATAGACACTAAATTTGGGTGCAGCATTAAAATAAAACTGTGCTGTGTACAGTCCCTCAGGAACACCACAAATCATTTAGTGCTTATCATCACCCTGTCATGCGGTGCATAATATAACATTAAATAATATGAAAATAAGATCGTATTATTTTCCCTTGCATGTTAATAGTTTTTGGCTAGAAGGGGTACAAATGCAGCTGGTACAGTAAAAATAGATTACTTGATAGGAACAAGTACAATGTTATCATGTAGAATGATTGACGTCTTGAATAACTGGTTCTCTGTTGAGGTAGGTCGCCCAGTAAACGAGGTTGAAGCTACCAAATAGAACTGGGAACATGATGCGGGAAATACGGTCAATCTTGCTGACACTGTTGAAGGTTTTCTTGTGTTCCGGTTTCTTCTCCGACGAAGTTTGGCTGGGATCATTGACAGAACCCTTAGAAATCGTGGCTAATGTTGAGTCTTTTTTTATATTAGGTGCATAGTTAGCCACAGCCACGGCATAGTCGTTGTTCTTCTTAAACACAGAGGATTCTTTTTTCTAGGGGAAACATTACATCAGGTTAGACGAAGTAAATATTGTATAAAGAATTTTCATTCAGAAATAATCCCGACATCTAGTAATAGTGGATAAAAGTTGGGCAGATAAAGCTGCAGACAGTTAATTTGTCAGTTCAAACGACGTGCTGTATGCTGTGTGTCGGCGCGCAGGAATGTGTGAGCTTGTGTTGATAATGATATGTAATTCAATGCTCTATTTAGATGGACAAGATTTTGAGGATTAATACAAATATACTGACTGTTTCAAGATGAATATTTGGAAGTAATTGAAACTGAAATTACAGATGATTTGCTCTGACAGGCTGCGGTGGGATACTTTCACCCTAACTGGGAAGGCCCCATCACTCATTGGAGAAATATAGATTACTGTTTTATGACAGTGTACACTAGAGAAGTGTTTTACAACATTTTTTGAGCCAAGGCAGGCTTTAAAAAAAATTCTTGAGGACAGTGGCCTAAAAACTTTGGAATAATTATTTCCTGGCAGCAGTTTCATGTTATGTTTGAAACATAAGCTAGCATGTTGTCTAAATTGTACAATGTTTTTATGTTTTATAATTTGTGGTCACCATGGCTCAGAATGCAGGTTATTTATTTATGGTAATCATGTTGCTATAATTTTGGATTTGACTATATTTTTAAATTGTTTTTTTATAAATTAATAAAAAATAAAGTTAAAAAAGGAAGTCTTCGTTTGGCGGCCCAACAGGGATCCAAGCCAGAAACTAACTCCTCACTGTCCATCTTTTTGGTTTGTGTCCTCTCTAAGTTGCACCACATTCCCCCTGCTTTAGACTACAAAGGGCAATCAGAACATATACCTACACTAAAGTGACAAACACCCTAAAAAATACATTTTTATGCAAATGATCGCCTCAAGGCTGTGGAGACAGAGGAGCAAGCCACATCTATTTAGAGGCCTGACATAGGTGTATGCCAAAGATACAAGCTAAAGAGGTGGGTCGGTAATCATTACACTGTCTTTTCCACAACACTAGAGGGGGAAAGGCCAAAAAATGTAAAACACTGGACCTGGACAGAGACCATCTTCCTATGGAAAGAGTACTTAGAGCTTATGGGATGTTGAACAAGAAACATTCACATTTAGGATGATAGTCAAGCAACAGTCTACAACCGGGTATGGCATACTCTTCATAGTCAAGTCTGTGTATGATCTGCTGGGATTCTTTGGGATTCCGTTATACTTACCAGCAAGCGGATTTTTCAAAATCTGTGTAAGATCAAGCTTGGATGGGACGAAAAAGGACCCTAAGGGGATCGCTTATTAATCGCAGCAGTGGGCAGTAAAATAGGATGAGCTGTATGGCTTCCGTGTTGATTGATGTCTCATCCCAAGAAACTTTGGTGAGATAAAATCCACAAAACTGCACTACTTCAGCAATGTCAGTGACGTTGTTTATGGAACAGTGTCCTACATTTCATCTCACCAACCATAAAAACAAAGTACACCCCACTTTTGTGATCGGAAAGGTTGAAGCAGACCACCGTCCCAAGACTGGGACTTTCTGCTGCATTCCTTGCAACTCAAATAGACAGAATGCTGAAGTTTAAGTGGAATGATTCAGTTTTTCAAACCATACCACTGCACGCAGCAGATTTGGTATGGTAACATGTTTAAAAATGAAAAACCTTAAAAAGTCCTTGCAGCAGATGCTTTGAATCTTGTGTCAGGAATATTGCAGAGCACAAAAGGAGCAGTAGATGGCAGCAGTAAAAAATACAGCTAGAGGACTACATGAAAGATTAAAAAGACAAGCTCGCCACTCTAAGTCTTTCTGCATGGTGCGTTTTGAAGAGGAGCACATCTTTCATTAGGAAATGGCTGCTTTGAAGACGGGGTCGACAGTAAAGATCAGAATCAGTATTTACTCATTACTAATTACTTGACCCTGTTCTAGAGAACGGAGTGCTGAGGACCGGGGAAACACTGAACAGATCAGCATTGGAAGAATAATCCAGTAATTATACAGAAAGGTGGACACGTGTCCTAATTATTAATCATCTACATCCACAAGCTGAGTGGTCATGATGGTAGAAATCACATGACTTCAAGGCTGCAGTAGCATTACTGGATCTTACAAGCAGACTAATTTGCGAGGACAATCATCAAGTAGTGTCATGTATGCCAACGGCATTGTGGCAAAATAGGAGAACAGATTTTGTCTGATCTTTCCTTTGTCGGTAATCAAACCTGACATACCTCCTTTTACACATATTGGGATGGATTACTTTGGGCCCAATGAGGTGAAAAAAGGGTGTATTACTGTGAAACGGTATATTTACCTGTCTGGCCTGCCAAGCCATTAACCTAAAAGTAGTTCATTTTCTAAACACTCACTCTCGTGTTCATGCCCCTTCATAAAATAATTTGCCGAAGAGGACAAGTGAAGGAGATCAGGTCAGATGATGGCACTAAATTTGTAGGCTCCGTTCATGAGTTTGAAAAAACTCAAGATCGAGGATGCCTTATTCAGGATGGTATTTCATTAAAATTCAATCCTCCCCATAAAGCCCACCATGGTTATGTATGTGAGTGGCTAATGATAGCTTGCAAGCCCGTCTAACTTACGACAATAGACAGGATAATGAAGCTTTGCAAACAGCCTTCTGTCATGTCTGAGCAATACACGTGTAGAGCTGTTCGTTTTTCTAATTGGATGCATAAATACAAAGCTACACATGACTTCAAACAAGTAAGACTCATGCCCCTCATTTATTGGAATACCGGTACTCTTGATGGGCAGAACTACGCCCTTCTCTACATCCCCTGATGGACAGAACAACACTCGTCTCTCCAAATATTTGAATAACAACGCCCCCAAATGGACAGTTTAAAAATGCACACCATTTGTTAATACATTCGTGTCCAAACGAAAAAGTTCCGGTTCTTATCACAAAAATAATCTATTGAGATATTTTTACATATTGGTAATAAAGATTAAAATCACCAAAGCGTTTGCATGTAATGAAAACATTAATGATTTGTGTGATGATTAATGATTAATACTACATCAATGTGACGTTTATTGCTTTAATTCTGAGTATTTTATTCTGCTGTGTGTGACGAAAAGGGCCCCTTTGTCTTTGAAGGGTTGAATTTCATCCTATGATGAAAGGATATCGAAAAGCTCCGCATCTGGTTTACTCTTGCAGGTGATTGGTCAAGATTTACGACATGCCTGAGCTCAAAATAGGTAATAAAAGAACGAAACACTTTGGTACTTTCGAACTTTCACAGAAAGGCAAAGCTATTTCGAACAAAACGTCTGCGAACGACTCAACTCTAAAAACTGTCAAAATCACATTAGCCTAACCAATTAGCTGTGGTCCGGAGAAGTGGATGTTTATAAAAGATTTAAGAAAACTATGAGTCAGTTCCTAGGCATTTAATACAACAAAATCCATATTTGTTTTTCAAGTGACGTCTACAAAAATAGATTCCTTCTGGTGTGTGGGAATTATACCTTATCACGGACGATACTCTTTCCATCCCAGGCCCAACCTCGCTTTGTAAAATAGTTGACAGTGGCAAATTCAATGAGCGCAGAAAAGACAAATGCGTAGCACACAGCAATGAACCAGTCCATGGCCGTTGCGTAGGCCACTTTGGGCAATGAATTGCGAGCACTTATACTAAGAGTGGTCATTGTCAGCACTGTAGTTACACCTGCATGAAGACGGAAAAAAAAACAATCAACAAACAATGTAAATATTTTATAAATGAGAATCACATATTTGGAGACGGATCAAAATGATTCAGGGTACTGTCTGGAATCAAATATCACGATTGAAGAGAAACCCTTGTGCTGGGAGGAATGTATTTAAAATGAATTTTTATGTCAGTAGCTGGGTTTACATTGAGTATTATCAGCCCCTGCTACAGAGACAAAAAAAGCTTAAACTCTTGTGATTCAAAATATGCTGACCATTTCAAAACTTAGAAGCAATCATTCTTTTCAATGTGTCTTCAATTTAGAGCCAAAAAAAAACCTGCGTAAATGAAACTAAGGATCCTTTTTTACGCGCGATTATCACATGCAAGTCCGCACAATAGTAATTTAGACACAGAAAGAGAAGTCAAACATTTACAACTATTTCACAACGTCTAGGAATTGACCAAAGTCAATACACGGTTGAAAAAGTTGAAGAGCTGTACATTTGTCGTCTCCAAATAGCCACTTTTGGAAACGCCTAAACATACTCTTGTAAAAATGTGTGAAATTTAATGTTTAGTTTTTCTGAATGTGATCATATTTGACCAGGGACCAGGTAAAGCTTCATGCTATTGTCCCAGCTATTTTCAAGATAAGATGCCCATCCTACACTCTTGCGGGCATGTGATTGCCAAAAATCAAACAAAAAATAACCAGCGAGAATAAAAACCTTCAATTTCTGTGTGTTCCGACGTAGATTACTCAAATTTAGTAGCACTTAAAGTGGCTATTTCAGGGCCCGGTCACACAGCCATTTGCGTCTGTATCGAGGCTGAATCACGGCCAGAAATTTCTGCCTGTGAAGCAGACGCTGTTGGACGCTTTGAGATCGCCATACAGACGAGATACAGCAGTGCTTTACACGCGGTCGGAAATTCACACGCGGTTGGCCGCGCGAAAAAGTTTTGCACTGCTCAAAACTTAAGACCACGTGTTAACCACGGGCGGCACATGTGGTAAACACGAGGCAATGACGCGGAAATGACGCGGAACGACGTGCTATGGCCGCGGCCAGGGCGTGGTTACACGTGGGTAGGACGCGAAATTTCAGCGGGTAATCGTGGGTGGAGCACGGTCATAGCATGTTCTGCGCCTGTATCGCGGTGTTATTACGTGAAATTAGCGTGTTACGCGTGTGACGGTCAAACGCCTTTCTACGCGTATATGCAGCGCGATTTGCCGAGCACACGTCAGTTGTGCTCGAGACGTCAAGGGGTGAACATGGATCCCCGTCACCGTAGTGACCTCGTCTTAATCCATTTTTATTTCTTGACATTTCTTCTCATTTCATAACAAGATAATAAAATAAAAATAAAAAACTATTACAATAATAACATATTGGCTTCTTCGGTGCCATAGCTTGAAATCTTGATCTTCACGGGACTGTGTCTTGAGCGGTTATGATTTCTACAGCCCAGTGTTATGCCGAGAAATGCATCCCTGCCGAGATTTGCATCCCCTCGCTACTACAACCACTTTTACCTCGTTTTATCTCACTTTTATATCACTTTTAGGGAATGTAATGGCGAACATATAACCAAATCCACTTCGTCTTGCATTTGTTGGGAATGTTGTAACGGGTGTAATAACTTTTGTTTTATTGAAATTCCTGCTGAAATATGTGTATAGTTTTTGGTAAATCTCCTGCAATGATGAGTCCAACAGTGCCATCTGCTGGTATGGGGTGGGGTTTGGTTTTGGCTTCTGACATGTGACCGGGAGGCGGGGTTTGTTGGCAGTCTTACCAGAGAGAACTGCAATGGTAAGACACATCTTTTGGTGCTCCACAAAATAAGTTAATTTTAAACATTATAACCCCAGCTGACAAATCTCTCAACATGCACAGTAATGTGATTGATATTGTCAAGCTGTTTAGGTTTATTTTCGTTTTGTTTCTGTTTTACTAAATTATGAATTCCCCTTGTAGAGATCAAAGAGATCAAAGCCAGCAGAAAAGCTAATGTTGTGACTTATCCATTTGCAGGTAACTTGTACCCGTTTTTATACTTATTATTGTTTTTATTTCGATTTTCTCATATACATTAAAAAAGGATGATGTTGGTTAAAATTCAGACGAAAGAAAAATATGTTGAATCCATTGTAAACGTAAAAAAAATCCACTATACGATCTCTTGTTAAAAGTATCTTGTTAAAATGTAAAGATGTAAAAATGTATTGTGATATTCTAAAATGTATTTTATGTAAAGTGAAAAGAAAGCTCTTTGATATGCTTTGTTGGCAGTCTTACCAGAGAGAACTGCAATGAGATCAAAGAGATCAAAGCCAACCGAAAAGCTAATGTTGTGACATCCATTTGCAGAAACTGTAATGATAAAAACCTCATCATCCAGTCCAGCGTGAATGTGGATCTTTGGTGGGACACGTTCACCCCGGTTACAGTAATACAACATAAACCATTCCGTCTTTGTTTTTGTTGTGAACGTAATCGAACGGTAATGCACACCGTATATAAATCACTTTTGAGAACTGTTATGCACTTTACCGTAAAGCTTATTATGCAGAAATAAGCTTTACGGTAGAGTGCATAACAGTTTCAATACGAGCGATTTGAATAGAAAAAGGCAAAATAAACATGTTACCTGCTCAAAAGTGATTTGTATATGGTGTGCATTACCGTTCGATTACATTCACAACAAATACAAAGACGAAATGGTTTAAGTTGTATTACATTACCAATAAATGCAAGACGAAGTGGTTTTGGTTATATGCTCGCCATTAAATTCCCTAAAAGTGAGATAAAACGAGGTAAAAGTGGTTGTAGTAGCGAGGGGATGCAAATATCGGCAAGGATGCATTTCTCGGCATAACACCGGCTCGGCAGATTTTATACCCGTGGTCCACACGCGGAAATTACGCGATGAGGGAGCAGAACAGTTGCCGGCATCTGTTTTGCGGGCATACCACCGATGAACAGCGGGTTGGCCAATTTTGCGCATTTTCCATCGCGGGCAACCAAGGGCAAAAAAAAAATCGCAAAATTTTACCCGCGATACAGACGCAAACGGCTGTGTGACCGGGCCCTCAGTCTGAGACAAAACCTGAGGGTCTTACCTTTCAAAAGAGACTGAAACTGTCCATATTCTCCAAATGTTTCAAGAAAATCATTTAATTTATTTTGGGTACGTCTTGGGCTGGGATTTTAGGCAAATTTTACAGGATTATTAATGGGTTAATTAGAAGCGTGTGACTTTGTCTTGATCTGGTTCTTTGTTTTATTGACTATTTTTGCTTGTAAAAGATCTTAGTTTGTTAGAATCAAACTACGGTGTGTGTCGACATTTTTCCTTTAAATTTATCCATCATTATTAATATCAATGAACTGCAAAATAGATTTAAAAAAGGAAAAGTAGCTAAAATACATTGTTTTGAGAATTGCTCCTTGGTGATATTACCAGAGACAGATTAGGCTATTTTGAACTAAATATGGTCATGAATCTTCAGCCCCATCCGCTATTCAACTCGGTAACCACCAAATTAGATTATGAAACCCAAATATATATAATTTAAAGCAATTCTTCCTACAATTGAGACTTAGTGGTTATAATAGATCTGGATTAGTCATCATAATATTAAAACTTGTATTTAAGCAAAAGCTTATAAGTACCCGATGTGTGTGTGTGTGTGTGTGTGTGTGTGTGTGTGTGTGTGTGTGTGTGTGTGTGTGTGTGTGTGTGTGTGTGTGTGTGTGTGTGTTATGCGCTACTTACAGTCTCTGTAACGGTTGATTCGGTTTTCGTTAAAAAAATTCACAGTTGTAATGTAGGCCTCTATGATTGTCTTTAGCTAGGTTTCCTGTCAAGGTCTAAAATGTTAATCATTAAATTTGGTTTTGGGCGGGCGCCACGGTATCAGACCAAATCACATTAACTTGCTTTCGTTCTTCAAGAATTAACAGGAACTTCAATGACCTAACTTTGAGGACATACCTTCCTATTATCTCTTGCTTTGTTTGGATGGCCAGAAAAGTCTCTTCCTCTTCTTTTCTTCTTGTTCTTTTTTCTGCATGTCTTTTGTGGGGTCCATTGTGAATGATAGGTCTTTGTGGTGGTATCATACAGTAGGGTGTTTACAGAGCGAGAAGGGGGCACGAAAAGCAAGCTGGAATTCACACATACGTTTGCCAGGTAGAACACTTGGAGTGGCAAATAGCAGCGCGTACTGTACTGTATTTTTGACTGTATCCTGAAATGCTTTTGTAACTTGAGGCAATATTTTCCCGTTCAGGTACTTTTTAACCTAAAACTTTTGTATGTAAAGACATTTGTAATTAGAGGTACCACTGTAGGTTGTAAAGATGAGATAAAAAACGTACACTTGAGGAATTTGCCGACAAAATGCCAAAATTGTAGAACATGTTTGATACTGCGAAATGTTTTTCTCCCAACCTAAACCTCCAGACCTGACGCAAATGGCTGACGCCTTGTGTGCGCGGGGTTTTAGATAACTTTACATAGACGAATTACATTGACAAACAAAAATCCACTGTGGTTACTTCTTTATTTTTTCTTCTAAATCGGTTTCAGTCCATTACTGCTAAAAACAACTAGCATGCGTAATCTATCATAATAAAACTTTATAAATCTCTATTTCTGTTAATATGTGTGTGTGTGTGTTTGTACGTGACTTACAGTCTCTGTAACGGCTGAATCGATTTTCCTAAAAAACATTTACAATTGTAATTTGAGTGTTTTTAGCTAGGTTTCGTGTCAAGGCACTCCCAATAAAGAACACCAAAAACAATAAACATGGCCCACATTCTACTTGGACGAGGTTGTTGGGGGCCATGGTTTTTTAATAAGGTGTACGTTCCAATTAGGCATTGAACCGAGCCGGTGCGAGTATAGGTGCCGCTCATTGGTGGTGAGAGCTGGTGAGTCAGGGCGTCATTACATTTTTTGTATCCATTCGCTCTGGACGGTGCTTCTTTCACAGGCGAAGTGGGAGAATGCAATGCGGCAACCTGTTAATGGGCCGCGAATGGATATGCGTCCGAGGCAGAAAGAGTGTTGTGGCTCATAAGGAAATCACGCCAGGTCCTTTTCGAACAATCGATACTTTGGCCGAAATGGCCTCTAATGGTGTGCTTTTCTGCTTAATGTTGATAAATAGAACCTCCTTTAATAATGAAATAATCACCTCTTTTAAAATGATGAGTTCCTATGGATATCTCTCATGACAGTTGCGAGTGCTGGACCAACATAAACTTACTCACCAAATACAGTTCTGGCTGGAACGGACTCTCGATTAAGCCAGAAGGAGACCTGCGAGAGGATTACTGTCATGATACAGGGCAAATATGTCTGTATCACAAAATAGCCTATTTTCCTCTTCAGGTGGAAGTGGGCAGTCATGATGGTGTATTCACCTAAGGACAGTATAAAACACCTGTATCACAATGATATTTTAAAACAAATATTGTACTAGGATCATTATTACAGCAGCATTACTGCATTTATCAGCAGGCATTGTCTTTAGTGTACAAGGCAGATTTTCTTGAAAAATGTGCAGTAAAACAGTCAGCGGTGGTCATTGAACTATTTTAACAATCTGGTCAAAAGTTCTCAATTTAGAATTCCTTTTGAATCAGAATTAGTGTTTTTTCCCCGTGCAGGTTTTCTATCTGATATGTCAGTGTTTACTATTAGGTGTGGACTGAGAATTTCTGTATTGATGCAGTCCACCTAAATATTCGGTAGTATTGATCCATGCCAGTCGGATACTTTTTGTTTGGAAATGTCATTATAAATGAACCCCTCCCAGCTTGGTTTGCTAATGATCATGTGAGTCTGTAATGGCAAACCTCTATAATGTACAGATTTGTGGCCCTTTTGGCAAATGAGTCCAACTGTCCACATGTCAGGCCTGAATGTGTTTCAAGGGTGTGTTTCCCCACCCTATTTTGAAGTCACATGGGTTAAACTGGATTTAATGTGATGATCAAAAAAGACAAAACAAAATATTGTTCATACCAGTGCTAGATTGAATTGTCTCCTTTCCAACAGTTTGGCCCACCAAATCATACTGATTGAGTCTTGAGCCATCAGCTGCTACATCCACTGACTGGGAGGCGTTGCGAGTCCAAATGTAGGTAACTTCGGATTTTGTGTACGCGTCTGAAGCAAAAAGAAATGGTAGTGTTACTTCTTAAAACTCACTTCCAGCAAACACAGTTGTTTGACATCACTCAACAAAGCATTAAATGTGTGTCACAACTATGCAAGCGTACCATAAAAATACAAATGAAGACCCAGGCTACTAAACGATTTCTGATTGGCTGTTAACTCTCCAATCACAAAAAAAGCTTGGTGTCGGGTTCCTGCACTCAGTTGCCTGTTTAATTGTGGGTTCCCTCTCTTTCTCTCTTTACTTTGCCTCTCGACCTGACCTTATTTGGTCACTCACCCTGGTGCAATTTGTCTCCTTAAAGCTGCAGTCACATGTTTCAATTTCCCTCCTATACCGACTAGCCCTTGTCACTATTTTAACACTCAGTCGCCTTTGCACTCTGCTAGTCTGTCTTCCATGTCACGTTCCAAGCATACTCGTCTCAGCCGTTTGTTATTCCAGTGTACCAACCCTTCCTTGCCATTCCGGGTCACGGGTACTGCCTGACCAACCCCTGGTCTGTCGTCTGTGCTGCTCGTGTTTATTGGAACACTGACCTCTCCCCGGCTTCTTGGATCATGAGTGTTGCCTAACTGACTTACCATGCTTACCTGTCTGAACAAAACTTTTTTTTACTAATCTGTGTTTTCGCTCTTTGCTTCCGCACCATGCCAAGTGGATTCTTGACATGGGTAGCTACTGCCTAAAGTAAATTGCATGTCAAATACTATATATATATATATATTATATTGAATATGGTGCTACCTACAGTATAACGATGATGGAAATCCACCACAACTAGTGGTTAGTTTCTGTTATTAAAAAAAAAAACATTGTCACGTTCCATTCATTGATTTCAAACAACACTGAATATCTTACAATATCATCCACATCATAGCGTAAGAGAAACAACATAACACAGGTGGATTTCATAAGGCTTGCTGAAACGGATGCTAGGCAACACATCATGTGACAAGTATTGTGAAACAGTTAAGTATGACGGTGTTTTTAAGACTTACAGCTGCCGAACTTGAGAGGACATGAGTGAGAATCCATGGGAAAGTCTTCCAAGTGCATGGGGCATTCAGCCTGAACTGTTAGCCTGAAGATAAAAGACAGAGCATCGATGTGGTGCAATGTTGACCAGAAAATGGGAAAGGGGGATGAGTAATTGAATTCAGTTGGGGGTTAGGTGTTTTTTGTGTCATGATCCGGCACCTGCAGTCCCTACCCTTCTCCAAATGATGGGAGCATTGTCCCATTTTCCAGTCACCCTCTCCACTCCCCTGTCCACGTGCTTCCAATCATCTTTGGCCACCATCTGCAACGAATACTCTGGTCTCGCACTCCATGTTGCTGAACATCTACGCTCTTCTTCCCAATACTTTTTTTGCCGGGTATTCTCCTTGAGATATTTTTCAAATATTCTTTCCAGACTTTCACCCCCCTCAAGACAACTTCCTCAAATTCTTCGCCAGGCCGTTCGCACTCTCAGTAGTGTCAATTTTTGTTGAATAAAAACCCACTAGTTGGGGTTTGATCACATTCCTATTTTTCTGATTCTTGCGTTCTGCATTTAGATCTGTCTGATAAATACATGAAACGTTGTGGGTTTTTGATTGCATGACAGAATACCACCACATCTCTTGGTCAAATACTACACACTGTGCCTTTAACTTTCTTATAAGGCGGGGCACTCAAACTATCATCCAAAGGGTCGCAAATGTCCCCGGGCCACAAGTTTGAAACCTCTGGCTTACATCACTGACATTATTGGCCAATGATGTTGCTGTTCATTGACATCCACACCCTAAGGCCGATCTGCTTTTGTAATCTGAGATATGAGAAAAAGAAAGAACTCCAGGAAGGGCTTTTAAAGGAGGTTGGAATTTTTTATCTGAGGTTTGCACTCTCTCCCTTGTTCTCCTTGGAAGTTCAAAATTCACTGATGTATTTTCTCCTGATTTTGAATGTCTAGTCAAATTTATATTTCTCAAAACCGCAGTATTAATCAGAAGAGGTTTGTCAACATTCTTGCTTCCGAATGACAATGTTTTTTGTTCCTTGTCATTTATGCAAAGCACCCATTGAGGTAGGCTACCATCTAACTCGCTGTTACGCTCAGATAAGATAAAATACAACAACCTACCCCTCACACCATGCCTGTGTACCTTTGCCTTGTTTGAACCCACCAAAGCTGTGTTAATTTATTCACTTAAATTCTTTTTTTTCTGCACGGCCAAATTAAAATTCTGAAATGCAGCGAAAATGCAGCAGCTACACCGCTCTAGCATGCTTGCCATGTTCATCAAATTGACAAACATGATAGGTCAGATTTGCCTTAGAGCAAAATCAAAACAGTGGCTATTTCCATGCCAGGCCTACAGGCAACTGTCAACAAAATGGGACCCCATGTGTTCAGAATCATCTGTCAAACTCAACCATCTGGTATTATCAATACAAACACCTCAAAAACATGTATTCATTATTCTTGAAAGTCACCTCATAGTATACAGCAGTGTCCCATCTTCCATAATCCGCAGTAGTTTGTTAGGCATTGTCATGTTATGTGCCACTGACTTCTTGCCATTGTGGAAGAAGGTATCAGGAGTCCAGATTTTACTGGCCATTAAATTGTTGAGGGGCAGAATGTTCATTGGACCATGGAATTTTAATCGTTCATCTTTCCAACTCTGACGGAAGAAAACATCTACAGTGTATTCCTAGAAGAAGAAAAAATACGTAGTTAAGTTTTAACTCCAAATAATCAATACCAGTAAAATCACAGTTTGGGACAATGACAGATGTGTTTATAACAAGCTTTTAGGATGGAGCACTGGTTAGGGTTTTGGTTGTGTATAAGGGTAGAATTTTGTTTTGGGATAGGGTTATATTTGAAAAATCCAGATCACCAGTACCTTAACACAGAGGTAGGCAATCCAGTCCTTGAGAGCCACATGTCCTGTATGAAAAACCTCCATAATCATGCAGGAAAAAAATCCTGAAGGCTAGGTTTAAAGCATGGCTTAAGGTGTTAGTAGGGTTAAATTTGGATCTTGGGTTATAACACTGGGGTTAGAGCATGTTAAAAAATTGGAGCTACGGTAATGATTTTGGGCTTAGCGTGGTTTAGGGTTTTGATTAAAGCTAGATAGACAAAAACTACGTTTTTCAAGGCCGGCCGAATTACCAATCTCGATTTTATTGATCAGTTATTGCGACAGGCTTTGTGTCAAAAATTAAACTTGATCATTAGAATAGCCTTGCCTGGTGTGGCAATTTACATGCTTCATGTCTGATATAAATGCACTGATCATATTTCTCTTTTCACAAACACTCCACGCACAGAGTGAATTTCTCATGCAAGATCGAATACGCAAATGTACGTTGTCCTGCTGTCCCCACTTGACTGATGATGACGCCTAGATGATGGCTTGTTTTTCAGGCTCAGCCGTTGTTGAAGCAAGTGCCATCTTGGATTTACATCAGGGGTGTCAAAGTGAAACTCACAGGGAGCTAATCTCAAAGCAAACCCTGACGGACAACGTGCACGCATGCTTCCACATTCACAACTGATAAGGATACTAACTTCTGGTCACTGTTTCAAAGCACCACAATCCCATCCAAACCTGTAAAATACACCCAAACTGGCTAAAAATGTCATGTCCTATATACCCCTTATACCACAACAATAAAACAACCGTAATACTACAGAAATACTAAAAAATACAAATAAATATATCCACGGTAAAACTACAAAACTAGATATCAAATTTAGCGCATAAAACAGTAACCTTATTCATTTTTTTGCTTTCATTCTGAGGTAATCTATTTAAAAACAAGTATAAATAAATATAACCTGTAGATGTGTGCATGTACACTCATTAATAAATGGAAGAACTTGGATAGGTCTCCAGGATTGGCCCCATGGCCAGATTTTTTTAACCGAATGTGGCCTCTGACTTCAAATATTTGCCCACCCCTGGGTTAGAAATATTCAGAACCAGTTGGCTACTCGGGTATTATTTAGGGGCTACCTGCACCACGTAGCAGACCCCTGCAATAGAGAAATAGGAAACAATGACTAGGGTCTGGACTGAGAGCAGCAGGCTTCATCCAATCTGGCAAAGAGCTCAAAGGTGTGAGGGAATGTGTATGACAGCAAAGCCATCAAAGGTAGAGAGACATTGGATTGGAAGAGGTGGAGTGAAATTATCCCTTGCAAGTTTGATGAGGATGGAGAATGAATTAAACATACATCTTTCTATATTTTGAAGAAGCCATCTCCATTATCGTCACTACCATTTCTCCATCTATGCCATTTGCCGTCCACCTTTGAGAGTAGTCAGGTGGGGAGGAGGTGTGGTTTCGATCTTGATGGAAAACTGAAGAATGCTTTTAAGGCATGAATAAGTCTGTTTGAAAGATGGAATAAAATATAATGCGGAAAAGTGGACGACGGGTGCGTGTTGCACTCATGTCTGGGCTCTTGAGGACAAACCAAAATAATACATATTAATATATGAAAAAAAGCTTTTGAGTTTGAAAAAGGCTCTTTCAAATGTGTTTTACTTGTTCCTTTGAGTGGGAGTGGCAATAAACCCTCCTCTTGTGTTAGGGTCCCCACCGACCCGTTTTGGATTTGAAATGCATACAAAGACCACATGCATTTGTTTATTGCACCAAGGGTTCTTGACTTTGTTAGGAACGCCTTTTTTAAGAAAATAACACTAACAGAAAAAAATGTCAGTACATTATAAAATGTTCTAGATGAAATTGTTTCAATTTTATTGTTTGCTTCAATTTTGGTCGGGCTATAAAGACAAGTTTATTAGTTAACATAGTGACAACAGGCCGCTCTCCCACTAATGTGAGCTTGGGGGTATTCTCATTTTTCAGTTTTTCCAATAAATCTGCATAAAAACAAAACGAACACTTCTATATTAAACTGTTGATCCAGGTCAACATTGTTGTAGAACACAAATATAATAACGTAAGATATGAATGGCCAATTCTGTATAGTGCTGGCTTTGAAGAGTATTTTGGGGAAACAATGTCACTTCAGACTCTTCAGATGAAAGTACCGTATGTCCGCACCATAAGGTGCACCTAAAAGTCTTTTTTTTTTTTTTTTTTTTTTCCAAAACTGATCATGCGCGTTATAATATATGGATCAATATTGAGTTGCAAGGTCTTGCAACTAAGGCAAGCAGCCGCTGACTCGATTTTCCCCTGTAGGAGAAGTAGTTCATCAATGGTATGTTGGTGAATGCTGGGATATATATACCGGTGTTTAATTTCCTAACCAATGTGTCAACAATGATTTGAATCTGTCACTATTGGTTAAAGTTATTCGTAGGTAAAGAAGGTGGGTCAGACTGATCTTGATGTTTCTGTGATGAGGTTTTTTTTTAATTCAATTCAATTCATTTCAAAGTGTTTATTGTCATATGCACAGTAAAGAACAACGTTTCTTTGCACGAATAAATTCTTGCTTTGCTGTACACACCGTTGCCAGTGGAAAAGAAAATAGAAACTAAGAAACGGTTGGCGTTTCTTGAATCCCAAGAGTTTAACCTTCCTAAGGGCCCGGTCACACAGCCTTTTGCGTCTGTATCGCGGGTAAAATTTTGCGTTTTTTTTTTTTTTTTTGCCCGTGGTTGCCCGTGGTTGCCCGCGGTAGAAAATGCGCAAAATTGGCCAACCCGCTGTTCATCCGTGGTATGCCCGCAAACCAGACGCCGGCGACTGTTCCGCTTCCTCATCGCGTCAGTTCCACGTCCTTTCCGCGTGTGGACCACGGGTATAAAAGCTGCCGAGCCGGGCTGTAGAAATCATAACCGCTCAAGACACAGTCCCGTGAAGATCAAGATTTCAAGCTATGGCACCGAAGAAGAAGCCAATATGTTATTATTGTAATAGTTTTTCATTTTTATTTTATTATCTTGTTATGAAATGAAAAGAAATGTCAAGAAATAAAACTGGATTAAGACGAGGTCACTACGGTGACGGGGATCCATGTTCACCCCTTGACGTCTCGAGCACAACTGACGTGTGCTCGGCAAATCGCGCTGAATATACGCGGAGAAAGGCGTTTGACCGCCACACGCGTTACACACGCTAATTCACGTGATAACGCCGCGATACAGGCGCAGAACAAACGTGCTATGACCGTGCTCCACCCGCGATTACCCGCTAAAATTCCGCGTCCTACCCGCGTTTAACCACGCCCTGGCCGCGGCTGTAGCACGTCGTTCAGCGTCTGTACCGCGTCATATCCGCGTGTGTACCACGTGTGCCACCCGCGGTTACCCGTGGTCTAAAGTTTTGAGCAGCCGCGCGTGAATTTCTTGCCGCGTGTAAAGCACGGCTGTATCTCGTCTGTATCGCGATCTCAAAGCGTCCAACAGCGTCTGCTTCACGGGCAGAAATTTCTGGTCGTGATTCAGCCGCGATACAGACGCAAACGGCTGTGTGACCGGGCCCTAATGATATGTGGAATGACACATTTGAGTGATTGGTGACATCGTACAGACACTGTGTCCGTACGTGTCTGAGACATGTATTTCCTTCTTTGCGAGCCGTCGGAATGTGAAGGGGTTAATAAGTTTGACTGAACTATCTGACTGCTTTGTTGACGTTCCCTCTGTAGCGCCTTAAAGTCTGGTGCGCCTCATAGTGCACAAAATACGGCAATCCAGGGGAGTACGGCATCAAAATCTGGGAAGCCTGTGATGCCACAATCAACTACACCTGGAATTTACAGATTTACACTGGTAAAGCTGTATGTGGCATCACCAGGAAAAAACAGGGAAAACATGTATTATTATTACGTATACTAACGTATAGATTATATTACAAGATGGGGGGATGAAATAAATATCAAGCAGATGTGTTGTAATACCTCTCAATAATGGTCAGGTAACAAAAAACCCTTTCATTTATTTAGACATATATCTTGATGTTAATTTAACCATGGTTTAAAATCGAAAAAAAAGGCCCTGAGGCCCACACCAGAAAAGATAAAGCAATTATTTTCTGGAAAAGCAATCCCAACAAGGTGACCGAGAGATCTGAAAAAAAAGGTGATGCTTGTACTATATTTTACAGCTGAATTAAGTTTCGGGTCATCACCAACCCGCGAACAATGGAGCGTGTTACCTAAAAGCTAACGCAAAAAGAGGGTAAAAGGCATGACATCTTCTTTTTTTTATTTGCTGTTTGCAGGGTTGGGTAGGGTTACTTTAACTTGATTACTTCCAATTACTTTTGGATTACTCCAATACCAAATAGGCTAATAAAAGACAAAAGAAGCTAAATATGACTCACAACACGTGGTAAGCTTTCTCTCCTGGCTTTGATCTCTTTGATCTCCGGCAAAACTAACATAAAATGCGACAGAAACAAAATGAAAATAAATCCAAACAGCTTGCCAACATCATTTTTGCCGTTTCATGTAGTCCGTTACTCCCCAAGCCTGCACAAAAGTTAGTAATTTTATTCATATTTAGTTTCTTTTTTCTTTTATTAGCATATTTGGTATTGGAGTAATCCAAAAGTAATTGAAAGTAATCAAGTAAAATTAACCCTACCCAACCCTGGCTGTTTGTATCCATCAAACTGTGGCTGTTTATGAAATGATTTACTGCAACCATTAGTGTTGGGTCTAATGCATTACTGTATTTTATGAGGCGCATCTGAAAACACAAATCGTGCCTTATGTGCATACAAAATTTGAAATGTGTTACTATATTTGTGCAGTGATTGATCAAAAAATGTCACCATATTTGTGCAAAAAAAATATTAAATCTTACAAAATTACAAGTACTGTATAACAATGTCAACATGGCAACTAAAATACCTTCCATTACAAAATATTTAAAAAGTAAAGTCAGCGTTGCAAATGAAGTGTAAACAAGGTATACCCAAAAACCTTAAATTGATCAGAAATTTGTAGATGCAGCTTACAATACTGTGTGCCTTATATGCGGCCAAATTTGGAAATGCTTTATGGTATTTGTGCAATTATTGATCAGTCGATATTTCATTGCGGACCACAATTGCATAACAATGGTGACAATGAGGAATGAACCAAAAAGCAATGGTAAGGACACTGAGTTGTCACAACCAAGCCACGGAGGACATGGATGGTTGTTCACAATTGCATTACATTGAATTCAATGGGAATTGAACACGGATCGCAGCAGGAAAGAAGTCGGTTCGTATCCACTAGACAGGGGGTCGAGAACTTTTTGATCCAAAAAGCCATGATGGCAAATATATATTTTTTAATTTTATTTTTTGGGGGGGAAGAAAGAGCCAAACCATATATTTTAAGACAAAATCCAATAAACCGCCAAACCTGCTCTCCAGACAAAAGCTAATTCTTCAGCACATTTTATTTCACTGTGAGATGTTTGATGGTTTTATAAAATATATTAAATGACAATAATGCCCGAGCCAGTGCCCCATGTCAATAAATATATAGACTACTTAACATTCTCTCCCCCCTGCTTAAAATTGCCGAGGTTTGTTTTGACCGTCATTTTTGTTTCAAAACAAGGTGCAAGCAAAGTTATTTTGTAAAAATGTCACAAAATAATGCACACAGGGATAACATCTTATTTATTTTCACTGCAGACGGCGCTGGCCAAGAAGGGGAAGGAGTGCGCGTTTCCTGTTTATAGATTTGCCCATTCCCACTGCTCACCCAATCAAGAAGTCCCAGGTGCTGTGCTAAAGCTTTTGGGTGTTTAAAGTTTGTTTTTTAGCTATCTATCATCATGTAAGTGGGGAGGGGGGCACGTGGGTTATACAGGAACAAAAAATTTCTCGCTTTCTATCCTTATCTCTCTTGACATCTCTCATTATTTGTCATCAGCTCTCTCGCATCTCATTTCGTTCTCTTCATCTTTGTGTCATATATTTTTATTTATTTCTCCAAGCTCCATCCATCATCCCCTTTCGTCTCTCTTTATGTCTCTCTTTATATCTCTCTCTTGTCATTTCTCTCTTCATATCTCTCTCGTCATCTCTCTTTTGTCATCTATCATGTCAGCACTCTCATTTCTCAAATTATATTCTAAAAATAGCGTGATAGTAAGATAAGACCTAATGCCTGTTTCATGTGTCGAATTCCTAGTGGTCTAGTGCAGTGTTTCTCAACTTGTGGGTTGGTACCCTAAAGTGGTTTTTAGTGGGCCGCAGGCATTTGCCCTGGCAAAATAATGCTAAGAAGAAGGAAAAGGGGTAGGAGCAATTACACAGTATATGGTCTTTTGTTCCTGTTCAGTTAATTGATGAGGGACCTTATCATTTTATTGTGATTTTATTTATTTTGTTTCATTTTTCCTAATCATAAAAACAGCAAGGACATGCAGCCCGCAAGGACAGGGTTGCCACCTCTGCTTAGGGAGGTGTAATGCATGTGAGACAGTTTATTATGGATAAACAAGTCTAAAGAGTTGGGTTTTGAGTCAGAATCTGAAAGTGCACAGGGTGGCGAAATGCCAGAGCTCAGGTGGAAATGAGTTTGGGGTTTTTGGGTGCGCCTTATAGTCTGTAAAATGCAGTAATAAAAATTCACTACATACAATAAAAACTATTTGTGTTCTACAACAATGTTGACCTAGATCAACAGTTTCATATAGAAAAAGGGTGCAAGAAGCTCAGAGCAAGCATACACTCAAATAAGTATGGCCGTAGCCTCACCGATCCCCCAGAACTGTAAGGTAGACCTACATATACGTGCAAACACGTTTAAAGCTTTCATTTATTTGTACGCATTGATCCATAAGAAAACCCCCCTTCATTAATGAAGGGACAACTAAACAGGACATGGAGAAGTAGGCACATACCATGTCTGTATCTGACACTGGTCCGAAGCTGGTCACGTAGATATCAGTCTTGACTTCTGTTGCACGATCTGTACAGAAATACCGTGAAAGAGAAAGTAGTGCATTAAAAATGCCAGAACAGAAAGGATTTTGCTCATTTGTGTCAGCGGTGGCTCAAGCCGCAGGACAGTTAATATGCAACGCTAATTATTTTGTTGTATTATTGAACGTTATCAAATCTATAAAGGTTTTTATCCCATATGAATTCACTTATCTGTTTCAAGTAAAATAGGAAAATGTATATATATAAAATGAGCAGAATAGTCTGCCAGTAGAACAAAAACAATTTGCTTACTAAATTTGTACTTCTTTATTTTCTACTAAAATAAGAAAAATAATGTGCAAGTGGAAAAACATTTTTATTATGCTCCTTCTACTGCTTGACAGCATTCCTGACAGCGGGCGTCTAACGACAGGTTTGGTGGTTGCAGCCACTACAAGCAAGAACCACTTTATGGTCATAGCTCTAATCGGTGGCCTCGAGAAGGGCGGCACAGAACATGGTCTACCCAGACAGACTGTCTCCCACCTCTCCCAAGACATTGACAAAGTTTTGCCATAGGTCAAAATTGAAACTCTTTTCATGTTAGATACTGTCAGACCTTCCTAACAGACCTTCAGATACTGACCACTTTACAGCTGCTGGTCAGATCAACTGCCTTAACAATGAAGGCATGGAACATGGTCCACTCGGAATCAATGAGTTCTGGTGGAAGTGGGATTTAAAACTCCATCTGAAAATAAATTCAGGTACACATTTCCACTAGACCCTCACAACACACTTGGGTCTGCTAGGTTGAATCGGCATCTTCCAACACCATCGGAGCTTACTCACAACCAGGTAGTTATCATTTGACAGCTCCGCCCCTCTTTTTACCCAAATACCAAAAACGTATGACCACAACTACATATTGGATTATCCCACCCGGGTTTACCCTGTCCAGGTGCCGAGTGCACATATGGGCTCTTATCTTTATGCATGGAGTTCAGTATGAACAAGCTGTGACAAGCACAGAAGTCCAATAACAAAACACCATAAACGGTTTGGATCGGGGTGGCCGTTCTGCCAATCACGCCACTTCAAATCTCACAGTCACCTAAATCATCTATAGCCACAACCAAATCACGGTTGCATTACAGTTAGAAAAATATACAAAATAAAGACTAATAAATAAAAAAATATAAAGTGCTCAACTTTAATATAAAGTATTTACATCTGAAATAAAAACTACAGAACCGGAATATCTCACCTAAAACTAACAAGTCAACATGACAACTAAAATAACTTCCATTTGCAAGTTATGGAAATATGATCAAGAGTAAATAAAGTCAACGGTACATTGTAAAAACATCCAACAGTACAACAATAAAGTTAGAATACTTCTTCTGCAAATAAAATACTTTTACTGTCCAAACTGTTTTAGAACCATAAGAATAGTCAAGAACATCTAAGAGAAAATTCCTCTTGCCCAGAAAATAACAGGTTAAAATAGCATCCATACAAACATTAAATGACCACCTAATCCTATTGTAATTTGATTTTATGGCCTAAGGGTCTATGGCTTATATGTGACACCTAAAAATATTTATGGTCACAAGTTTGGATGGAAAATAAGCAAATTTAATTTGGTGTAGGTCACAAATTTGACCACAAGAGGGAGTTTGTCAGCCGTGATGCTGATGACGTCAAACAACAGAACCCGTGGTGAGGCGAGCCGTGGAGAGCTGGAACCATGTGGGGATGAAGAGGCATATAAAAGATGCTATGATAAACATTGGCATCTGAGATCTAAAGTCAAGGGGTGCTGGCCCATCGGCATAAATCTTGCTTTCCCTGCCCCCCATGCCCCTCTTGCGTGCAGTCGCGAGAGCAGTGCGGTCATTGTGGAAAGAACTTCGTGCTTTTTGGTTTTTATTATTTACATTGAATGGCCATTCGGCTTCAATCGTGGCTGTCCCAAGTGTTCCTTAATTAATGGTGCAGGGAGCATCAATTTTTTTATATGATCTTTTTAATTTAATCAAATTTTTTTCGGCAAAAGAGTGAACCAGCAAAGGGGTCTCTGTATATTCCCAAGAGTTGGACCTAAATCCCATTATATAAAATTTGACACAAGGCAAAGAAGCTTACCACCCAAACCTGGCCTCAGCCTGTTGTCGTAGCCATCTAAGAGACTGTCCAGAATCTTGGTGAACGTTGTGATGTCTTTGCGTGTTGCATTGGAATCTGCTTTGGACCTATCATTAAGGGAGACATAATACGCTCAATTAAGTTTTTGCAGCTTTTGGTGATTTTAAAATGAAAATTCCTTACAAAAAAAAGACTTTGTGCTGTTCTGCTCCAATCGCCTCCAATTGCCTGGCCCTAACAAGCCCCTTCCATCAACGTTGGGACTCTTCACCTTAAGTTTGTTTTCTCATTGTTGCTCTTTATTAGTTATACAATCAAGAAGTTCATATAAATAATGTAATTATAGGGAAGTACTTAAAAGTTAATACGAACATCACTGGAAAAAAAATCTTAAAGATGCCAGAGATTTTCATTGAATTATTTGTTATTGCAACATCCATTGCAGCCTGGTCATCCTGGAAGGGGGATTACCTCATGTGCAGTCCCCTCTCTCAAGGTTTCTTCATTTTCCTCATAATGACGTTTTTGAGTTTTTCCTTGCTCTCATGTAGGTTTAAGATCAGGGGATGATGTAATAGTAGTCTGTAGTTTGCAATAATCTGTGGTCTGTTCAGCCCTTTGTGATTAAGGGCTATACAAATAAACGTGACTTGACTTGAATATTTGAAACTCGCACCAAGAACCGAGTGGAGAACGTGACTGGTTGCCCTGTCTTGGAGAGGTTGGTGCAGAAATACAGATTTGTTCAGTAGCAAAGGTCTTTATACGGTCAGGGTACCGACCGGGGATGTCCAGTAGCGAGACAACAATCATGGTTCAATATACAGCCGAGGGGTCAGAGGTCCAGTAAACTCTATCAGCAAAGGTGACAGTCCAAGAGTTTTTCAGGGGTAGAGCTAAAATCAAGCAAAAAAAACAGCCCGAACAAATAACTTGATTTAAGGGACCAAGCCCTCGGGGACCAGGTTGCCCAACTCTGGTCTACATCACAATAGCTTTTGTTCTTAATGGGATGGGGCATCACAAATGCAACAAAGGTACATAATTTACCCCCTAAAGAAAGTTGAGTAGCCTAAATACCGGTACTGAAAATAGCTAACCCGTGCAGGGTCATTGTGATTTTCTAGTAAATTTATGTTTTTTAATGGCTGACTGAGTATAATCTAGTTTACTTCCAATAATGAACCAGGTAATAACATAATAACAGGTCATTTCAGAAACTCATGCAAACTGGTCGCTCTTTGTGCTAATTCGTAACAAGAAGTAGCTCTAAACTTAAAAAAGTTTGGAGACCTTTAAACTAAAACATTTGGGGTGTTAAGGAAAAAACTTGTGTAACTTTTAGTTCAATATTGAAGATGTATTTGTTTTTTCATTCCTAAGAATAATGATAGTTGCAGTCATCTGTGACCTGTAACTTACCGTGTGTGAAGCGCAATTATGTTGACCAAGACGGTCATGAAGTATAAGCACCATTGTCCTCTCATTGTTAACTGTTAAAGAAACAACAGGAAAGAAAAAGCATATGAAGGAATGGGAAACTACTCCATGACTACAACCTTTCACCACGATGTGTCTTGAACATCAAACCCAACAGTTAATGCTTAATATTAAACTATGTGTCGTGCATCAATTATTATATTATAGTTGCCTACCTGATAGGCTACAGGTGTCAACTGTAGATAACAAACTGTAGGGGAAGATATCCAAACCAAGTTAAGGAAAGCATCGGTCAGAAGGAAAACCAGTCAGAAAAAAAGAAGACGAGTCGGCACTGTGCACACATGCCTGCTTATGAGTGATGCAGATTCTCATCTGCACCTAACCTGACTGACTGCGAGCTGAGTGGAGTGCTGAGCTTTTAATAAATAGTGAGCAGGAACCAGCCGCAGCTCCCTTTCTTCCTTCTTATCTATGATGCACTGGGCGAAGGCTCGACATGCATTATTAAATCCGTGGTTTGTTAAAATAAAGCAGACAATATACCGCGTGAACTCAGGACTACGGAGAGCACCCGATTAAAAGCTGCATACTTAGATTTAAGAATGAAGCTAAATTTTGTCTTTGTACAAGCCACACTGGATATTAAGTCGCAGGCTTGAACAGCCATAAAAATGAACAATTTCTTACATTTCAAGCCCGGAGCACACCTGAACCACAGTTTGGGGTATTTGGCGCCACGCCTCTGCCTGCACACTTGACACAGTTTTCAGCTGCGACGTTTGCAGTACTGCTTTGAGTTGTTTACATCACGTGTTTTCAGATTACAATGATCAGCACATATTTACATCAGCACTGAAAGAAAACGTGAATGAGGGCTATAACTCTAGATGGCGCCACGATAACCATACTGTGGAGAATAATGCCAGATTGCAACACAGAAATGTTTTTTGTGTTGTTGTCATTGGTGGTTTCCGCTGTAAGGGACCAAATTGCATTCGCTTGTTATCGTTCCTTGAGGATTTAAGGAAAATTCAGCGACCTAAGATTGAAGCGGATGATATGGTAAGAGAAGTTTAGCATTTGTTATATATAACCTGGACTGCTGTTCAATTCACATGTATAAGTTAAGGACTTAATATGTGGGTGAAATAGTTGAATTATCATATATTGTAAATATCAAATCATCTCATCTCATTAGCTGCACCGCTTATCCTCAGTAAGGTCACGGGGGTGCTGTTTAATTTTGATATCCTGTTTCTATATCAATCCTGTCTGTCCCGTCCTGTCCGGTATCGACCCCATTTGTCCTATATCCGCTCGGGCGATTGGTGTCGATCTCGTCAGTCTCTGGCTTCCTGTCTTTCCACGCCAGACCGCTGCCTAACGTGCATGACTACCCGTTTCCCGTAAAATAAAACCTTGTGTGAGAACATCACGCATTTGGGTTCCATCCCTGTTCCGGTTCATGACATCCTGTTATGTATTTTATGCATAATGTTTGTAAAGTCTCGATCAAGACGTTGCCCTAGCATCTCTATGGTGCGAGCTAAGATACAGTGCATCCGGAAAGTATTCACAGCGCTTCACTTTTTCCACATTTTGTTATGTTACAGCCTCATTCCAAATTGTATTAATTTAATCTCTTATCTCAAAATTCCACACAAAATACTCCATTATGACAATGTGAAAAAGTTGTTGTTTTTTACTTTTTTTGAATTTATTAAAAATAGAAAACCAAGAAATCACATTTACATACTTATTCACATCCTTTGCCATGAAGCTCAAAATTGAGCTCAGGCGCATCTTTTTTCCACTGATCATCCTTGAGATCTTTCTACAGCTTAATTGGAGTCCACCTGCAGTAAATTCAGTTGATTGGACATGATTTGGAAAGGCACACACCTGTCTATATGAGGTCCCACAGTTGAGTGTGCATGTCAGAGCACAAACACCAAGCATGGAGTCAAAAGAACTGTCTGTAGAGACAGGATTGTCTTGAAGCACAAATCTGGGGAAGGATACAGAAACATTTCTGCTGCTTTGAAGGTCCCAATGAGCACAATGGCCTCCATTATTCGTAAATGGAAGACATTTGGAACCACCAGGACTCTTCCTAGAGCCGGCCGGCCCTCTAAACTGAGCGATCGGGGAAGAAGGGCCTTAGTCAGGGAGGTGACCAAGAACCCGATGGTCACTCTGTCAGAGCTCCAGCGTTCCTCTGTGGAGAGAGGAGAGCCTTCCAGAAGGACAACCATCTCTGCAGCAATCCACCAATCAGGCCTGTATGGTAGAGTGGCCAGACAAAAGCCACTCCTTAGTAAAAGGAACACGGAAGCCCGTCTGGAATTTGCCAAAAAGCACCTGAATGACTCTCAGACCATGAGAAACAAAATTCTCTGGTCTGATGAGACAAAGATTGAACTCTTTGGTGTGAATGCTAGGCGCCATGTTTGGAGGAAACCAGGCACCGCTCATCACCAGGCCAATACCATCCCTACAGTGAAGCATGGTGGTGGCAGCATCATGCTGTGGGGATGTTTTTCAGCAGCAGGAACTGGCAGACTAGTCAGGATAGAAGGAAAAATGAATGCAGCAATATATAGAGATATCCTGCATGAAAACCTGCTCCAGAGCGCTCTTGACCTCAGGCTGGGGCGAAGGTTCATTTTTCAGCAGGCCAACGACCCAAAGCACACAGCCAAGATCTCAAAAGATTGGCTTCATAACCACTCCGTGAATGTCCTGGAGTGGCCCAGCCAGAGTCCAGACTTGAATCCGATCGAACATCTCTGGAGAGATCTGAAAATGGCTGTGCACAAACGTCTCCCATCCAACCAGATTGAGCTTGAGACTTATTGCAACGAAGAATGGGCAAAACTGCCAAAAGATAGTTGTGCTAAACGTGTGGGATCATATTCAAAAAGACTTGAGGCTGTATTTGCTGCCAAAGGTGGATCAACAAAGTATTAAGCAAAGGCTGTGAATACTTATGTAAATGTGATTTCTTAATTTTCTATTTTTAATAAATTCAAAAAAATAAAAAATAAAACTTTTTCACATTGTCATAATGGAGTATTTTGTGTAGAATTTTGAGATAAGAAATTTAATTAATACAATTTGGAATGAGGCTGTAACATAACAAAATGTGGAAAAAGTGAAGTGCTGTGAATACTTTCCGGATGCACTGTAGTGTGAAAAAATAATGATAAAACGGAAGAAAAAATAAATTAAAAATAAGCAGAAAAATTTAAATAAAAGAAAAAGGGGGTCTTTTTGATCAATGTGTTACCAATAATAATGTAATATCGCGCGCAAGATCCAGTAGCCTAGATGGTAGTGTGCCCGCTTCGAGACTGGGAGGTCGCTGGTTCGCGCCTCGGCCGAGTCATACCTAATTGGTAAAATGGCGGCGCCCTCTGTTGGCTGCGGCTGCATCGACTCGCTACAACGGGTCAGGTGTATCGACATTTCGTTCTGTGTACATTGTTACAAAGAATGACAATACAAAGGAAATTATTATTATTTTACAAAACTATAATATCATTTATTATTTTCAATCCTTACTGAACTTTTAACTAATTTAAACTTTAAATCTTTTTATATTAAGCAACTTCAAAATCAGACAACTGGAATCCCAACACGACACAACGAAATGTCAATAAATGTGTCTTGGGCAAGTACAGCCTGGCGGCGTGCATCACTCTCAGACCAACATGTTTCCACCCTGGACAATATTGAACTCAACATATTTTCCTATGTGAGGATAAGCTCAACACTGCCTTCTGCCGGAGAGAAAGCATAGTTGCAGTTTTGTAAGGTAGTACGCAAAGATGATTTGACGACAGTGAGACCCTGAAGCCAACTTCAGCGTCGTCAAAAAAAGGGCCCAGTGAATTACTTAGCGCCTCCTAGTGCTAAAACAAACCCCTTCATTAATTAAAAAAAACCCAATATTGGTTTGGATAATAAGTGAAAATACATGAACTATCATATAAATGTACATTTTGTAATTACTCGAAGGTCGAGAAAATGTCATTTATTTACATAACACGAGCCTCATCGAGAGGTAGCTGATGATATGGTCCGCCATCTTGTTGCTAAAGGTACTCAAGAGCCCCTAATAACGTCGAGGTCCCTGGTAGCAGTCATCAACGTCATCGTAGATTGTTAATATTGTCACGCCCCGCTAGCTGATTACATTCTTGACGAAGCTTTTATTTTTTCAGCAAACAAACACAAATTATTATTGTTTTTACTCTACTTAGTCCGTCTTGCTGTGAACAGATAGGTGCCACGTTGTTTTTGTAAGGTTCATTATCGCTTAATACACACCTGTCAACATATACAATGTATCCTACACGTCTTTTGATAATTTAAAAAAATATGTTTTTGAAATATCCTGCTACTTATAATAAGCAACACTATATTTACTGTGAGCGGTGGATGAAACAATAAAGATGCCGAAATAATTGGTTGGGTTGTTTATTTGGTAAATAAAATAAACGTGTTTTACACAAGTTGTTTTTATTCTACATAGTCTGTCTTGCTGCGAGTAAATAGGTGCTTTTTTATATTTGGAAGATTTATTATCGCTTAATAAGTTGAATTACAAACATTAAAAAGGGAAGCAATCAGCGATAGATAGATAGATGGGTGAACTCCCACAAATTTCCCTTTGCCATTAGGTTTTAACGTTTGTATTGATTAACATTAGTAATAATTTGTATAGCTGATTTCATTTGTCGAACTGAATGTCTGATGCATATATTGTGGTGTTACCACGGCAACTCTACAAAACGTCACCAAGGATGCGGACATGTACAGAGTGAGGTAGGGATGGGAATTCCGTCTTTTTTAGATAAATGGCTTTTTCAGCTCACCTCACTGCAAAGTGCCGTCTCTTTCGGCTCTCAAACGGCTTTTTAGATTTTTTTAAATGATATATTGCCAATAATATAAAAACATCGTGCCCCAAATTCGTCAATTTTGAAAATGTGTTATGCCACAACATTAAAAGATAAAAGGCAAAAAAATAGATAGAAAGGGATGGAATAAAAGGGAAGAAAAGAAAGACATTGAGAGAAAGTGAGACAAAGACATGGGAAAAGAGACAGGGACAGAGACAGAGGATGAGAGAAAGAGATGTTAAGAGAAAGAGAGAGTAAAAGGGAGACAAAGAGAAAGACATTGAGAGATAGAAAGATAGTGAAAGAGAAAGAAAGAGAGAACAAAGGAGAGGGGTGAAAGCAATCTAAGAGAGAGACAGCGAAAAAAAGAAAGTGTGAGAACTAGTGAGAAGGAGGGTGTGAGAGAGATAGAGAGAAAGAAAGAAAGAAAGAGTCAAAAAAAGAAGGAAAGGAAGTGATGCGATGATAAAGTGATACACCGAGAGAAAGATAGAGAGAAAGAAAGAGCCAAAAAGGGGGATGAATGAGAAACAGACACAAAGGAGAGAGGGGAAGAAATAGAGAGAGAAAATGAAAGATAGGGGAACGAGAGGGATAGATAGAAAGTTTGAGAGAGAGAGAGGGGGGGGGAGAAACCGGCTCCTTATTGATGTGGTTCCGGCACTACACGTTAAAAGTAAAGAGTCTGCTTATGTGAGCGTTTGGTTCACGAACGACTTATCCAAGTGACGGCGAGGGTCTTCGATCTGTGTGGGCGGCGTTCATAACTCATCTAAGAGGGGGAGCGCGCAACAATGCGCCAGGATTTTTAAGAAAACATTGGATAAACGCTTCATTTTGTACTCTATACTTGCTTGGGTAAATGGATGTGCTTTAGAATGCAAGCAGGATGGACACTCGGTGTTTGCGTAAGCCATTTTGATGCACCTGGAGCTTTATTTTCCGGAGCAGAAGAGGCTTCGCGTTCCTCAAGCTGGAGCGATTAATCGGCCACAAATGAAAGACAGACAGGAAATCTCGATTGCTTGTTTGATGCAGAGGAAAATTAACCCACACTATTTATAATTCAAAAGACAACGTCCTTGCATTTGTCTTTTTCTAGTACTTTGAGCGCTGTTGCTGTCATGAAGATGCGTATCAATAAAAAATACAGGCCTCCGCATAAACGACAAATGCATGCGAATTGTTAGCCTTTTGACTTTCTCTGATTTAAAAGTAAAACATTTTAGTGGGGTGACTATAGTGTGATAAATGTAGAGCAAACAGAACAGCAATCAATGAATATGTGCAATGCTTGTCACAGTTACCCCCTTAGCTCTACAAAAAAATGCATTTTTACAATCAACAGAAAGCCTTTTGTTTACTGACAAAATACTGATTCTGTTTACTTACAGTGGGTCAATGAAAACCTCACATGGGACCCATGGAACAGATAAACTATGATTAGCAAAAGCAAATATTGTTTTAATGAGCCATGTGAGTTCCTGGGGATGCAAAAAATATATATTACCATCGTTCAAATTGGATGAAATAAGCAGTCTTTGTGTTACTGTTACACATCGATACAGAATTGAACATCGGGGAAACACTTGGATTGTACTCTCATACTTTCATCAATGGGAGGTAGACTTTTTGACCTAGCATTTCAAACACTATCAATAAACGGAGACAATCGTCCGTTGTTTTGTGAGGGACAATGATGGGGACTGCGTGAAGGGATGGGCCCTATTGTTGTTTTGTTTCTCATCAATGGAGGTGGCCATTAGCCCTGCCCCATTTGGAAGCACTGGCAGGAGAACCACTGACATGTCCGTTTTAAGTGCCACCAACCAGCTGAACACCGATGCCTCAAGGTAATTCCTTAAAATCTTGAGCCCTTGTTGTCAATTTATTGTTGAACGTATAAGCCTGCACTTTGAAGTGAACGACAGAAGACGGCTACCCAAAACACTCTCTTTCTCTCTCTTTTTCTCCTATTTCCTCTTTATCCCTCTTTCTTTCTTTCTCCTGCTTTCTCTGTTCTTCTCTCAAAAAGTCATAAAGATGGTGACTACAGAAGGTATTAAGAAAATGATCACATATTTACGGCTACGCCGAAAGAAAAGTGAAAATGAGGGCTACATTGTGTAAAATTCAAGCCGTATATTTCTAGACAACCATATGGTGGAGAATAGTGCCAAATTGCAACACAGATTGGGTTTTTGTGATGTTGTCATTAGTGGTAACCCCGGTGACAGACCGAATTGCAATCGCTTGTCATCATTCCTGAGAGAATAAAAGCCACTCAAGTGGCCAGACAATGACTCGGATGCTACAGATAGAAAACTTAAGCGTTTTTGATGGATATCTTAGGCTAGGTTCACACTGCAGGTGAAATCTGATTGTTTTTGCACGGATGCGACCTGTATCCGATCAACTTAAGTCTGTCAGAACGGAACATATCCAATTTTTTCACACCAGGCCCAGGCCACCTTCAAATGTGGTCCTAAATACAATGAATATCCGCCCTTTTGAAAAGCGACTTCTGTGTGAACGGTCAAGGCACATTCATGTCACATACACATTATTGATAGGCGGCAGTCGTCACTATTTTGCCTTCAATTAGGTGGGAGGGAGCGGACGTATCAACATCCATGGCGGACGAAAACACTGAGTGTCAGGATTTCAAATATTCATGGTAGATGAACAGTTTTTTGGGGAACTCACGGAACAGCCAACATCCAATCGCATACAACTGGATTCATGACATGTTGACCAAACAACAGCGATAGTACCCTCTAGCAGTAAAAAACAATATTAGCATTAAGATTACACAGCATTTAATGGGAGGAAAGCGAGGTAAGATTTAAGCAATATTTTGGGAAGAATGCTCTGCTGTTAATGCTGCATTCCAGAAAAGTGGAAAGTGGGAAATCTTCAACCTGCGACCAGAAAAATGTCACTGAAATTACACTCTAGGTGGGAGGTCCTAGTCACAAAGTCGTAGCAAAAATATTTACCCTGACTTTATCGATTGCTTCAATTTGACTTCACTCGACAAAATAGTGATGCCGATGGACAACGTACGGAGAGTGATAAAACATAAATTAAGGACCTCAGCCGCCATTATTCCCCATCAATTTGAGCGCTGGCGAGAAGGCAGATGAGCAATATAAGGAACAACTTTTCGAGATCAGCCGTCTTTGCTGTTTACATTCGCCTGGAACGTTAAGGTCGGATCTTGTACCATCCGAGTGGTGGAAATTTGACTTCCTACATTTACGGAATGCAGCATAACATCCATGAGTACTTCCGCAAAGATGAGCGCATCACGCGTGACGTCACGTGTCCTCTTAAGCTCTGGAGTTTGAACCTAGCATTACGCTGCTGTTCAATTCTTACTTAATTATTTTAATTGAGGACTTGTTTGGTTGTTGAAAAAGTTGAAATATTGTAAGTACGTTGTATATATTCAGTAAAGTACTGTCAAACCTCCCATTTTGCTCCGGTTATGTATTTTATAAATTATGTTGGCAAGAATATTGACTAATTTATCCAAAAGGCGTCATTAATGTTTTCAGATCTCACCAACGTGTTTAATATTTAGAGCCCATGCATTATAAAAAAAGAGTAGCTCTTTATTTTTTTCGGCACTGCCACACAAAAAAAGAATAAGCCGAATTTTTTTTTAAAGATGCAGTGTCTGGTATTTAGAATTTACGGTTGTTCTAAAAAGTGAAAACATCACATCAAATTTGACGAAACAACAAAAAAGTCACAGAACAAAAATAAACGTTTATTTTATGACATTTACGCCAATGTTAAGTTTTCAATTCCATTGCCTTATCATAAAATCTCTGTAAGTTTATGTTTAAAACATTTGTAGTGCAGAAAATCCAAAGGTTTTAAGATTCAATTTTTTAATATATTTTAATATTGTCACAACCAGAACAGAAGGAGGACCCAGATGCGTAACGTTTCTCACAAGTTTATTGAGATATAGAGGAAAATCAGTGCCAGCGATCTGGTGCTCGCTGGAAGAGGGAAGCAAGTCGCTCACGGGATCGGAGCGTGTACTTAATGCGAAAGTGCCTCTTCCGGAGCAAGAGATTGTAGCGTGGTTGGACGGTAAAAACAGGTCGTTAGCCGGGACGGGAGATCAGAACGTGGTCGGGGTCAAAAAACAGGACGTTAGAAGGGACGGGAGATCAGAACGTGGTCAGGGTCAAAAAACGGGTCGTAGCCAGAGACAAACGGGGAAATCAGGAACGGACGAGTGGAAAACAAGTGACAAAACGGGACAGACGGGAGTCAGAGTAAAAACATGCTTGCCTCGTGTAAACAGAGGTTCGCTGACGAACTGACAAAGGGCGAGTGAAAGCGCTGAGCTTAAATAGGAGGGGGGACCGATCAGGTAACCAGCAGCAGCTGGTGCCAAACGAGTGGGCACAGGTGAGTGCAATGAGTAATCGTGACAAATATAGATTGCATTTGTGTTACAGGAAGTCAAAAAATGATTTCAACATTTATCTTTAACATTATCTTTAAGACAAAACTACTGAATTAAAGTATTTGAGTAGTGTTGTGCTTCTCGGGTCAAATCCCTGAAGCGTGTGCTGAGTAATGTAGATGTTGATGGCTGTGACATTTGAAGCCCTGCAAAGCGGGTACAATACGTGAACAGAAAAATGTATAACATACTTAGGCATGTCAATAAATGTGGAGTGTAAAACATGCTCTAATTACTAAATAAAACCTAGTTACACAACATTGATATCAATGACAATAAAGACAATTCAACTCTTATCTCGACTGTATGTACTGTATGCAGAGGTGGGTATAGTAGCCAAAAAATTTACTCAAGGAAAAGTACTGTTACTTCAGAATAATATTACTCAAGTAAAAGTAAGTCAAGTCATGTTAATTTATATAGCCCTTAATCAAAAATAGTCTCAAAGGGCTCCACAGACCACAGATTATTGCAAACCACAGACTATTATTACACCATTCCCTGATCAAAAACCTACATGAGGGCAAGGAAAAACTCAAAAACCTCATCATGAGGATGACCAGGCTGCAATGGATGCTGCAATAACAAAAAATACACAGATATTGTCAACATAAAATATAGGTTATTCATATGCTATAGAATACAAGTGTGTTCTAAGCCTAGATTTAAACAGTTCCCCTGAGGTTGGAGATCGAATCTCAGGAGGAAGAGCATTCCACAGCACCCGGTCCCGAAAGGAGAACAATCTTGAACCTGCGGATCCCTTCTTGGCTCTTGGGATCATTAGTAGACCAGCGTTTTCAGAGTGGAAGCTCCAGACCGGAACATAGGGGGAAATCAAATCTGAAAGATATGAGGGAGCAAGTCCATGCATGATTTTGTACCAACAGAACCTTAAAATCACATCTTAAGCTAACAGGGAGCCAATGCAGGTTAACTAAAATCAGGGTAATGTGTTCAAACTTTCTTGCCTTAGTTAAAAGCCTCGCTGCAACATTTTGTACCAGCTGAAGGCTCTTGATTTTGGACTTTGGGAGACCGGAGAGTAGTGCATTACAGAAATCGAGACAGGAGGTAACAAAAGCATTTATTTCAATCCCCGCATCCAACTGAGACAGCATAGGGTGAATTTTAGCAATGTTGCGAAGATGGAAAAAAGCTGTTCTAGTCATATTCTTAACATGTGTTTGAAGGGACTGTTCGGGGTCAAATATGACACCTAAATTTTTGACCAAGTCACTCTAGGTGATATTACATTTGTCAATGTTCAGAGAAGTTTTTGAGAACAAGTCACGGAATTTAGATGGACCGATAACTAAAATTTCGGTCTTCTCAGAGTTAAGGAGCAAGAAGCTGAGTGACATCCATTCTTTTATCTCAGTGAGACAGGCCTCCAAATTTCCACAGTTTAGTGTGGCAGATTCCTCCATCGGAAGATATAGTTGAGTGTCATCTGCATAGCAATGGAAACTTACATTATACTTGCAAATAATATGCAAATGCTGAAAAGAAGGGGGCCAAGTGTCGAGCCCTGCGGAACACCACAAGTAACACTAAAGGGTGTCAGATGTCATTTCAAAACATTTAACACAGTGCGTCTTATCTGAGAGGTATGATCGGAACGATAAGAGGACAGTTCCTGAGAGACCAATCCAGTAGTCAAAATTGCTCATGTACTAAGTAACTGAAGCAACGTCGTATTAATTGATTTAAAAAACAAACCCCCCCAAAAAAACAATCAGATCATCCAATTGCCAAAAAATACATTCATTTTAAAATCAGGTTAAAATAATCAATGTTAAATTCAAGTGCTTTGATTAACAATAAAATGAAAATAATACAAATCAAATAAATAAATTGAGCACATGTAGCACTAAGTACCACATTAAAAGCCCAAATACTTATCTTAAGAGGCTCTGCAAGCAGAACAACAAGCTAGCCTATGAACTCAAACAAAGGAGACATTGCATATTTTAGCTTGTGTTTGGCACCCTTTCTAAGGGGAACATGCTTTTGATGTGAGAGCAGGGTGCTCCTTCTCTTCTGTGTTTCCACAGTTGGAATTATTGGTAAGCAACAATTTCCATCTGTTTCATCCGTAAATAACGTTTCCCCCACTAAAGTTGAATATGGTCACGTGACGAGGCTGCTACGTTTGATTGGTTGAACATGGTAGAGCAGAGACTGACAGACGCTTACTTACGTGAAGGGAATTTATTAAGTAACGAAGTAACGACTTCAATATTGCCTAATGTAGCGGAGTAAAGTTACCGTTTTTGCTTCACAAATTTACTGAAGTGAAAGTAAAAGTATAGGGATTTAAAAATACTCCTACAAGTACAACATTTCCCAAAACTTTCTCAAGTAAATGTAATGGAGTAAATGTAAATGAAATGAAATGATCTGCATTTATATAGCGCTTTTCAAGTCATGGAAGACTTCCCAAAGCGCTTTACAATGTGCTTCACATTTACCCATTCACACACACACACACACTCACACCAATAGCGGCTGTGCAGCCATGCAAGGCTGCCAACCTGCTTATTGGGGGCATTAGGGGTTCAGTGTCTTACCTAAGGACACTTCGACATGTAACATGGAGGAGCCAGGATTCGAACTGCGATCTCTTGATCCCAGGACGAGTGCTCTACCTCCTGTGCGACTGCCGCCCCTAGCTGTCCTGCTTAATGGGACCTTGAAATCACACCAAGACTGATTCTATTGAACAGCGAATAAGCTCCGTTACTACCCACCTCTGTTTGTTAATCTGTCCAACCCAATCTTCAGCGATCCAAAATGTCTTTCATTCCAATGGCTTAAACACATGTCTTTCTTTTTTGTTTTTAAAGAGTTATCTCTTCAGTAACCATCCTCCTGAACACCACCCCAGAGGTCACCGTATCAAGCACTGAAAAAGTACCAGGAGGCCAGGAGTCAACAACTTCATTCGTTCTGAGTGCTGCGGAGGAGAGAACAGTCCTGAAGGGCATCTTGGTGGCAGCTCAGGCCCTGGTTCTTCTTTCAATCTTCCTTCTCTCCACTCTTGGTAACTTTGCAGTCCTAATAGTTATCATCAAACACAGACAGCTGCGGACAGTCACCAATGCATTCATCATGTCTCTGTCGCTGTCCGACTTCCTCACAGCCATCTTATGCCTGCCCTTCTCCTTTGTCATGCTCTTCAACAAGGACGGTGTCTGGATGTTTGGCGAACGTTTCTGCGTGGCCAACGGGTTTTTCAACACCTGCTTTGGTATAATCTCTACCCTGACAATGACTTTAATTTCCTTCGATAGGTACTATGCCATCGTCCGACAACCACGCGCTAAAATTGGACGACAGAAAGCCACAAAGTTGTTAGTAGCCATCTGGTTAAGCGCGATTGTGTTCTCCCTTCCGTGGTATGTTTTGATGCAGAAGTCAACACAAGTCCATAAGCAAGGTTTCTACCACTGTATGTACGTTTTCCACTCCGGGACCTCGCATCTAGGAACGGCATATAGCATTTCCCTTATCGTCATTTGTTTTTTATTACCCTTTGCTTTGATGTGTTTCTGTCATTACAACATTTGTAAGACCGTTCGTCTCTCTGAAATACGAGTCAGGCCGGTGACCACGTACGCTTACTTGCTACGTTTCTACAGCGAGATGCGCACAGCTACCACGGTTCTCATAATGATAGTTTTTATCATTTTTTGCTGGGGTCCATATTGTTTGATGGGCTTGATCACTGCTTTAGGGGACTACACGTTCAACCCTGTGATGGACACACTAGCCATCTGGCTGGCTTGGACAAATGGAGCCATCAATCCCCTCATCTATGCATTGAGAAACCCTAATATATCAATGCTATTAGGACGGAACAGAGAGGAGGGATATCGGACCAGAAATATAGCAGCATACTTGTCCAATCACAACCACAACCGGGAGATTTGTCTCAATCAAGTGGAGAGGATACGAGACCGCTACGTGAGTCGGGTCGGAGTGAATAATAACTGCAGACTGTCAAGCTCAAGTCCGGGAAAAGGTGCTGGTGGAGATGGTGCAATGTGGGCTTGTAAAAACCCAGCAGTGATTTTCTGTAGGGATGTCTATTCAGAGAATAGAACTCTCAACAGCTTTGTTAATGCACCAATGACAAAGACTGCTGACACTAGCCTGTGATGGATGTATTCTTAAGTTATGTCTTATTTTTTGTCTTGATTACATTTTTTTCAGGTTGCGTTTTGTCGTGGTTGAGCGGAGACACATTTCCATTTAAATTTAAGAAGCTGATTTCATCATCTAGATTGTTTTTGTTTTTTTTAATATTTATCTCATCAAGTATTTTTAACCAGTATCTAAATTCAAACTTAAAAGCAACAATGAAAATGTGTTTTTCTCCTTTGGGAAATTCTCTTTGTGTCCTTATGCTGCATTTAAAGTAAACTGACTTTTTCAGTTCCCTGCTATGAAGTGAACATGGTAACACACTTGAGAAGAATCAAAGTTAAAAAGTAGGGTTTTCGATTGCCTTTTCTAATCAAACTTCACTCAGTAACAGTGACCATTCACCTAGAATTTGAACGGCATAACAAAATAAAAACATTTTGAATCATCCATCCATCCATTATCTGCACCGCTTATCCTCAGTAGGGTCGCGGGGGTGCTGGAGCCCGTCCCAGCTATCTTTGGGCAGTGAGCAGGGGACATCCTGAACTGTTTGCCAGACAGTCGCAGGGCACACAGAGACAGACAACTCACTCGCTCATTCACACCAGGGTACAATTTGGACCGGCCAATTAACCTAACGTGCATATTTTTGGAATGTGGGAGGAAACCCACGCAAGCACGGGGAGAACATGGAAACTCCACACAACTCGATCTCATGACCTCAGAACTGTGCCTCACGTGCGCTAACCACTGCGTTGCTGTGCTACCCCATTTTGAATCAAATTCTGTAAATTCTAAACTTCAGTGCAGGTCATCTGTTTTCGGACCATGATGGCGATTACAAAGACAAGCACATATTTACTACTGTGCCAAAAGAAAATGCATATTAGGACTGCGTCGCATAAAATATAAGCCGTATATTTCTAGATGACAAAGCCAATTCATCCATACTATGCGGAATAGTGCCAGATTGTAAATATTGTGTTGCTGTAAAACATCTACCGCAGCGTGAGCTGCGACAAATATTAAAAAAAGAATCGATAATAACCTCATACAATTATTTAGGAGTATAGCCACATTTCATTCAGCAAAAATCCCTTAATTTGTGCACAAAATCCATTCCCATTTCTTTTCTCAATAATTTATTTTCTATTGCTATTCAAGCTAATGCTTGAGGTTTGGCCTGTCCCATTTCTGGCAGAGGTGGTCAGTGTAACTCCAAACTTTACTCAAGTAAATGTATTCTTCCTTCAGAATAATATAAATTATGTAAAAGTAAAAAGTAGTCCTCCCATTACTAGAGTAATAATTGAAGTACTTGGTGAAAACATTACTCAAGAAATGAGTAACGGCAGCAACATCTTAGTTCCCCAAACAACCATTTAATTGGATCATCATATCATCAAAATCCATCCCATCCAAAATAAATTGCATTTAATTATAAAATATATAAAAATAATCAAGGTAAGTACCTCAAAATAGTATACATTAAACAAATAAATTAAGCACAATAGCACATTTAATGCCCCAGTACGTTTTCAAATGGCTCTATAGGCAGAACGAAATCCTAGCCCCTGGGTTGGCAACCCAAAATGCCAAAAGAGCCATATTTGACAGAAAAAAAACACATTTGTCAGAAAAACCTTTTATAAGCCTTATAATAAACTCAACACATGCTGTATGTATATTCACTAACTATCGAAATGAATAAGTGGGATGCAGCACATTCTGTGGAGAATGACGCGACTCTGTTGTGGTTTATCGCCTTCAACTTTGCTATGATATTAAGAAATTACGGAATGTTTCATCCTTTCTATCAAATAAAGAAATGCAATAAAGAGATCTAATTGTTCATGTCATTTTTATTTTGAGGAAAAAAATGTGCATAATGTGCCCCTTATCTGGCCAATAAAGAGTGCAATAAAACACAGCATGCATTTATAGAAATAAAATGGCAATCTTTTAAGAAAAGATCCATCTATCCATTATCTGCACCGGTTATCCTCAGTAGGGTCGCGGGGGTGCTGGAGCCCATCCCAGCTATCTTCGGGCAGTGGGCAGGGGACACCCTGAACTGGTTGCCAGCCAGTCGCAGGGCACACAGGGACAGACAATTTGTTCACTCATTCAGACCTAGGGACAATTCCGACCGGCCAATTAACCTGACATGCATGTTTTTGGAGTGTGGGAGGAAACCCACGCAAACACGGGGAGAACATGCAAACTCCGAACAGGAAGGTTGGTAGTTGGATTTGAACCCATGACCTCATAACTGTGCCGCACATGTGCTAACCGCCGTGATGCCGTTTTGAAAGGATAAAGTGAATAAAATCACAAATACAGTTCTGTGTAGTTATTTTTCTCTTCTTACCTTCGGGGTCCATGGTGGATCACACGTGCACGCACACACACACACAAACAAACAAACACTTTTCTACCTGCACAGCTCCTTTAAAAGGGACGGGGCTTGACCTACACAGCCCGGCTCTCAGTGAGAGCCTCTCACTCAAGGCAAGGGGACACGGGAGAGCATAGAAGGAAAGGAAAAGAAAATAAGCAAAGAAGAAATGCGTGACTTACATAAGAAGCAAGTTCAATTTAGCCTTGTCCTGGTTTTGCACCCATTTTTCCACCTGTCCGTTCCTGATCTCCCCGTTTGTCTGCGGCTACAATCTGTTTTGATCCCGACCACGTCTGCTCTTCCGTCCCGGCTTACGACCCGTTTTTTTATCCCGACCACGTTTTTGTTTTCCTGTCCTGGCTATCGACCTGTTTTCCGTCCCTGACACCGCTACCTCCTGCTACGGAAGATCCACATCCGTTTTCGGATCACGATCCAATTGCGAGAGCGACTTGCTTCCCTTATCCAGCGAGCAACGGTTCTATTCAATAAACTTGTGGTTAACGCTACGCATTTGGTTCCTGATTCCGTTCCGGTCGTGACAATGTCCCTTTAACTTTCTTGATAAGGCAGGGGGCTAAAACTCCTTGTGAATTTGAGACCCCTGCTTTAAATTCTTTATAAGTGACTAAATAGTAGCATCAGTAAAGGTCATGTAGAGAAATAATTCACCAAAGAAATAAATACTATTTGAAAGTTTAAGTTTATACACAGAAGCACACAAACATCCTCCTCTTAATGAATATACTGTATATTTCGAGCTACGAGCCGGTGTGCCCTGCCTTCAAAATTTAAGTACGAGACACTATTTCATTTTTATGGCTTTATAAGCCTGCGTCCTAAAATCCGGTGTGGCTTGTACAAATACAAAATTAAGTTTCGCTCCTACAGTTAAGCACGCGGCTAATAATCAAGTGCGCTCTGTTGTCCGAAATTTACGGTACTAGTAACATGGTTAGTGGCCATGTAGAGAAAAATAATCCACTAAATAAATTTAGTTTGAGGCATGTATTATCAAAGCTGCGGTCTACATAAATTTAATCACAGGCACGCGTGTGCTCAAAACCTATTGGGTGAGGTCGGGTGTGTCTGCCTTAGGCAGGAATGCAGTAGCGTGTGTTTTTTGCTCTCTGCATAATTTCCTGCACTGTCTACAATGTGCTAGTGAAGGGAATTCCAACTCTCTTTAGAGAACCGGCTTTTTTAGCTAAGCTCTGTTAAGAGTGATCAAAAATATGTACTTAATAAAGCTCTTTTGACTCGCGAACGGCTCTTCAGAATTTTTCGTTTTGTTGCTTTAATCCATATATTACGGAAAGTGATGTAATATTAAGCACAGAATGATTGATTCATCAGTTTATTACATTTCATTTCACTACTGTATTACAATATCCTAACTTTAAACTCATTCATACTTTAAACCTTTGTGTACCAAGCAGGACTTTAATGTCAAGCAACACAGAAGCCCTGAGAAACACTCAACACCACAAAATGTAAATTAAAAATATGTACTGGGTTTAAGTATTCTTTTAAGAAAATAATCCTGAAAGCATTTTTATTATTATAAAAGGTTTAGCGGTCGCCACTGAAGATTGGCATTTATAAAGTACTTCATCATTGAGGACAAATTTGGCTTCTTCTGTTAGTGATAGAGAGAGAGAAGTTGAGAGAGAGAGAGAGAGAGAGTGAGAGAGAGACAGAGAGAGAGAGAGAGAGAGAGAGAGAAAGAGCGCACGAGAGAGGGAAAAATTGAGAAATTAACGACAGAGAAAGTGGGAGAGGGAGAGAGAGAGATCAAAAGTACAGAGAAAGGGAGAGAGAGAGAGAGATAGAGATAACCATAGAGAGAGAAACAGAGAGAGAGGGAGAAGAGAGAGACATAGAGAAAGAGAGTGAGAGAGAAATATAGAGAAAGCGAGAGAGACAAACAGATAGAGGGATAGAAACAGAGAGAGAGAAGAGAGAGAGAGAAAGAGAGTCTGAGAGAGAGAGAGTCTCAAAGGGAGCTGGCTCACTATAAAGTGCCAGCTCATAGAGCCGTTTCGTTCCCAAATGGCACATCACTATTACATGCCTTGATTTGTTAGTTTCGGTATATGTTAGGGAGTTAAAATGTAGCGTGGCCAGTTTCAAGAGAATACAGTAATCGAGAAAGAAGAGACATGGATTTATGGAAATAGATTGCATACTATAACTATTCTTTGGAAGTTTTTGGCACTTGTAGACTTCATTTTTTACCCAGGAACTAATTTTATTGGGGTTTTTCTATTTTCCTTGTGATTGGATCTCCTCTGCTGCTCCACTTCACAAGAAATATGTCAGCAAACGCTTCGGAATTGGGAAGTTTTGCTTTTCTTGAGGTACTTGGATGACACTTGTATACCATCCGCTGACATCACCCAACACCAGTAAAACCCTGGGAATGCTTAGGATAAATATGGTATTGCAGTGCATAACATTGATGCAAGTCTAATTCCACAAAGGTAAGTCAAGTCAAGTCATTTTTATTTGTATAGCCCTTAATCACAAAGAGTCTCAAAGGGCTGCACAGGTTATTGCACAGACTACTATTTCAGAATATTATTACACCATCCCCTGATCTGAAACCAACATGAAGGAAGTTGAAATTCAAATTTCATTTTTTTAATTGGTTCGTCTGTATTGTCATTGATGTCAACATAGTAAAACATAGAATGCAACGAGATTAGGCATGGCCCTCCTAGTAAACACGTACTAAAGAGAGAAAAATGTGATAAAAGACTGTCAAGAACATTTTACCTAGTTTGTGTATGCTTATTATTTTTATTACTATTATTACACCATCCCCTGATCTAAAACCTACATGAGAGCAAGTAAAAACTCAAAAACCTCACCTTTCTAATTTTCCAGAAAGAGCGACGTGAAGTTGTATTTCCAGTCCATTCAAATTATTCAATCTTTTTAGGAAATTTGTAATCAATTTGTATATAAAAACACTTACAGTAAAGCAATGGTCCCCGAATCACAGCCCACTGGCCGTAGTCGGCCTGCTCCACATTTGGTCCGGCACCTTGAACAATAGCAATAACAGTATTTTGATGCAAATTGTTTTTAAAAAATAAAATAAAAACTCAAACTCTGGTTTGTAATGAGCTCTGGACCTGGGGTGCCAAGGAGATAGCAACAAACTCTTACCACTGGACTACCAGTGACAGATGACGTGTGAAAAGGCATTGGCCGTCAGACTTTTGGTAAAGAAAGTTGTGTCTTTACAATGTCACCAGTCACATATCTTTGGAAAGTGCAAACACTTGGGGTTCAAGATATGATGACCATTTACTCATCACAGTAACATCACTATCTGTCTGAAACAGGATACCTGAAAAACTATAAAAACGGAATAGCTTACCCAAAAGCGCTGGGAACCTTGACTCATGATACAATTCCCCCAAAATCTGGTCTGGTTATATTCATGAAAGTCCAGTGAATCCTGTATTAGTAAAAAGGTCATGACCAATTCAGTTACAAAGATCTTCAGCGAATAGTGACCAATTCAACATGGATTGACACATTGGTTAGACAATGAACATCCCAACGGAATTTTACACAATGTGATGATCTGTATTGAGAAAAGAGGTGAACGCAGACATGTGCACATGCAACCAGGGATCAATTTTTACACCTGTGTATTAAGCGCAAGTGTGCGCAATAATGGATTGACTTCTAGTAAGAGAAGTCAAACATTTACAACTCTCTGACAATGTCTAAAACTTGGCCACCGTAAAATACACAAATGTTTTTATGGCTGTTACAACTGGTGTCAAACCTGTTGGAGATGTTTCCAGGCCCCAATTGGTTTCATTAGCCACTTACACACACACCATCCTGCCCCTTAAAACTCCTATATATATATATATATATATATATATATATATATATATATATATATATATATATATATATATATATATATATATATATATATATATATATATATATATATATATATATATATATATATATACCAAAAACCATACACTGTCACGACCAGAATGGAATCAGGACCCAAATGTGTAGCGTTAACCACAAGTTTATTGATAGAACAAGGAAGGGCAACGCCCGCGATCCGGTGCTTGCTGGATGCGGGAAGCTAGTCGCTCACACTATCGGATCGTGATCCGAATACGGAAGTGGATCTATCGGAGCGGGAGATGGCGGTGTCAAGGACGGAAAAAACAGGTTGATAGCCGGTACAAGAGAGCAAACGTTGTCAGGGTCAAAAACAGGTCGCAGCCAGAGACAAATGGGGAGATCAGGAACGGACGGGTGGAAAAAAGGGTGCAAAAAGCGGGATCGACGGGAGTCAGAGTCAAAATGCTTGCCTTGTAGAAACAGAGGTTTGCTGACGGACTGACAACAGGTGAGTGAAATGACTGGGCTTAAAAAGGACAGGGAACCAGGTAGCCCGCAGCGGCTGGCGCCAAACGAGCGGGCACAGGTGATCCAAACCAGTCATCATGACACATACCATCACCATTGTCTTGGCTTTGCAGGTATGACAATAAGCTTAGTATGAAGCAACATAATAAGAAACATTCCAGGACCTATTCATCTCCGAGCCACATGTACACATGAAAAGAGCCATTGGTTCCCAACCCATGTGTTACCCGATAAATCCAGTAAAATGGTCTATGAAAATGTATTTTTATTTGACGATTGAACTTCTTTATTTTTAGGTAAACACGTTGATAGGAGCAACGATGAACTATCAAGAACCTCCGCAAGAGCGGAACTTTTTGGCTACCTTATTTTCGTGCTGTTTCAAGAATAACGACCAACCGGAAATCACCCACTTCCAAGATAATGTCAAAACTGCAGCGCTAGAGCCCACTTTACCAATGCCTCCACATGAAGAGCTGGATTTGATGTTCACTGAGCTTGTGGTAAGTATGAGTACACAACTACCGTATTTTACGCACTATAAGGCGCACCTAAAAGCCTATATTTTTTTCAAAAGCTGCCCATGCGCCTTATAATACAGTGCGCCTTATATATGGATCAATATTAAGTCGCAAGGTCTCGCAACAAAGGCAAGCAGCCGCCGACTAGATTTTTCCTCGTAGGCGATGCAGTCCGCGGTGTATGCTGGGATACATATGCCGGCCTTTCATTTCCCAGCCAATGTGTCAATCATTATTTGAATCGATCACTATTGGCTAAAGTTATTCGGAGGTAAAGAAGGCGGATCCTTTTTATCATTTACAGGCTTGCATAGGCTAGAGGGGCGAAACAGAGCCTGCAATTGGCCAAAAAGATGAATGTGAATCACAGTTTGGTTGCACTGCGGCATTTGAATCAGTCACTATTGGCTAAAGTTATTCGGAGGTAAAGGGGGCTGGTCCTTTTTATCATTTACAGGCTCGCATAGGCTAAAGGGGCGAAACAAAGCCTGCAATTGGCCGAAAAAGATGAACGTGAATCACATGTTCGGTTGCACAACATTTTTTGGTCTTGTATTTGTAAATATTTTACTCTCCTGGATTTACTACACTCACGGATATAAGAGGACCATGGTTGCACATTATTATTGAACGCAACGACTTCAGTGACCTACTCCGGCTATATATTTTCCCAGTATCTTCTTTCAGACTGACCTCGATGTTTCTGTGATGAGTCTATTTTTAAATTAAACTCAATTCCAAGTGTTTATTGTCATATGCACAGTAATGTTGCGAGCGAAAAAGAAAATAGAAACTAAGGAATGGTTGGCATTTCTTGAATCCCAAGACTTTAACCTTCCGAGTGATATTTGGAACGATGCATTTGAGTGACATCGTACGGACACCGCATGCGCACGTGTCTACGACACATATTTGCTTCTTTGCAAGCTTTCGGAATGTTAAGGGGGTAATAAGTTTGACTGAACTATCTGACTGTGTTGTCGACGTTCCCATTGTAGCGCCTTATAATCCGGTGAGCCTTATGTATGGAAAATATTGGACCAAAAACTATTTTTTGGGGGTGCGCCCTATAACCCTGTGCGGAAAATACGGTACTTGGTATGCCTTCAAATTGATTCAACCCCAACTGATCTCGTTTTACAACATTTTCATTTATTTTAGGATGAACTGGATCTCTCCGAAGAGCACAGATCTGGCATGTTTGCGTTGCCAGCTGAAAAGAAATGGAAACTTTACTGGAGTAAGAAGATGGTGAGAAGCTATTAACCCTCTTATTATACATGGGGGTGCTTAGGGCCCCATTTCAAAAGCGCTATTTAAATTACCGTAACTCCGTGACCGATGGGCTATAGAGAAAATGGCAACGGTTCTGGGAAGAAGAGAACACGGGCTTTGCGGCAATAAATATAAAAAAAATACAATCTAAGTAGTTCTCTAAATTACCCACAAGGTGGCAGCAACTTCCCACAATGGTATTTCACAGGCATCCACGTGTGCCAACAGAGCAATCACAGGCTAGAAATGATACTGACAGGGCATAATAAACAAGTCCTTTAAAAATTACTTTACTAGTTTGGATTGTCATAGGGGCAATAAATAGGGGTACTCGTTTGTCATGTATGATGTGTGTCTCTATTTAAGGAATTGCTTCATCATCTTCCATACAGGCCCCTGAAAGAGCAAGACTCAAAACCATCCTTGGAATATATTTATATACAGTTCAAATCCCCAATTTATGTTCTCTTACAATGAGTTCATGTTCAGTTCCAGTACCTGCTTCTTTATAATCCTGAACTATCCAAACTCGTTTTTTGTTGTTTTTCATGGCAAACTGTTATTACATTGTCTTAAGACATATGTATGGTAGACAGATATACATAAAAAAAAATCTACTTTCGAAATACAGCATAAGTACTACAGAAATACTGAAAACTATGGAAATAAATACTACATACAAATGACTTCAGAAATACTTTAAGAATGGTACAAAAATAAAACTACAGTAACACAACAAAAAAACTAAAGATCTTCAATAAAATCAGACTTCAGGAATACTTAGAATAAGACCTGAAACAAAACTACAGTAATACTTAGAACTAAATAACAAACAAGGTGCTTAAAACGGGACCCAATATACGATTTTGCTCTAATTGTGGTCGTTTCAAAACCAATTTGATGAAACTAATCTATTTAAAAAGAAGTATAACATGTCACATGCGGCCCCCGGCTCCAAATAGTTGCCCACCCCTGGAGTAGAACATGGAATGAGTTCTCGTAGGTATGCAAATGAACAAGTAATAGGGGGCCCCAAATCCAATTCTGCTTAGGGCCCCATGAAGGCTTGAGCCGATCCTGATGGTGGATGTTGCCTTTCATGGCCAAAATAAGAAAACAATTTCCAAATGACCTGTATGATACTTGGTCAAAGGGTTTAAGTAAATTTGGACTTTTTATTTTTAGTATTACTATTTCTTACTTCATTATGGCAGGGGGGTTTTGGGGTTTTTAAAGGTTATTGATCTATATTCGTTATTCATTATCCATTATCCGTTATCAGTCAGTTCATAATACGCTACAAAACCTAGGAGCCGGGACACTTACTCTCAGCCAAAAGAGAAAAAGGTAGAAGCCTGTACAGGTGACAGTTATCAACATATGTTAAAACGTATCTTTAATATTGAAGCAACTGCTGAGTTATAGTCAAGGGTGTGAATTTGGTCTGGACGGAGTTGACGTGTCTCCACCAAACTAATGTGATCACTTAAAAAAAACAACGATCAATCAACGTCTCCATCACCCAGCAGCGCAAAAAGGGTTAAATAGCCTTTCATGCTAAAGCATTGACGCATAGGACCAACGGGATTGGCTTTGCTTTCCCCTGTTTCACGTGAGACTTATGTTTGGTTATGATTTGGTCCCCACCAACGTCGAAGTCACACTCACATAATTTTTATACCATTACTTCATTCCTCGAGGAAATATTTGCAAAAGACTGTAGTTAATCAGTGAATTACTGCACTATACAAGAAAAACAAAACAAAAGACTGTCCATGATGAGGAAAAACACATGACTTTTTGCTGATGATGAGAATTCAGCCTCTTTTTTGAGAATCGGCTATTGTGGCCCAGCTCACTAGAAAGAGCTACAAAACAGCTCTTCAGATTTGTTTTGTTTCTTTAAACCATATAAAACCATCCATCCATCCATTTTCTGCACCGCTTATCCTCAGTGGGGTCGCGGGGGTGCTGGAGCCCATCCCAGCCGTCTTCGGACAGTGGGAAACAGACACCCTGGACTGGTTGCCAACCAGTCGCAGGGCACACAGGGACAGAAAATTTGCTTGCTCATTCAAACCTAGGGACAATTTGGATCAGACAATTAACCTCACATGCATGTTTATGGAATGTGCGAGGAAACTGAAATGTCCAGGGGAAATCCACGCAAACACGGGAAGATCATGCAAACTGTACAGGAAGGCTGGATTTGACCCCATGACCTCAGAAGTATGCCACTGACGAGCTAATCACTCATCTATAAAAAAAAGAAACAAAAAGATAGATAAGAAACAAAAGAAGAAAAATGTAAAAGAAGGAAAAAAGAAAGGAAAAAAGAAGAAACAGGTTTTTTGGGCGTCCATCTCGTTGGCATGTTACCAATAATAATGGTAAATTATGCACTAGATGAAGTCCCAAAAGGGAAAAAAAGGAAAAGTGAGGGAAAGAAAAAAAGGATGAACATTTTTTTTTTTCAAGAGTTCATTGTGTTTGTGAGCCACACATTACTATCTGGAAGGAAGCCAGCTTCTGATTGGTGGGGAGGTGAATGATATCATTCACTTCAAAGAGACACCATTTTGAGCCGTTGCGTTTGTAAACAAAGCATCATCATATCAAAGGGATCCGGGTACTGGTTGGTAGGGAGCAGGCTCCTGTCGTTGATTTCAAAGAAGCGTCTCTAAGAGCTGTTCTCTTCACCAAGGACAACATCACCAGTTGGTGTTGTGTGGTCTCGGTGCGCAGCTTGTCGTGTTCTCAATGTAGGGATTTCATGCATCACAGGTTTCCTCTAAGCTGCCACGGGACTGAGTGTTGACACAAAGTCTGTGAGCGTAGCTCGGCACAATGGTAGGCAACATCAATTCCAAGTGTGGCAACTGAATCATTATCAAACATGTCCAAAACCAGACATCAAATTCTGCTGGCTTTCCAGCAACACTAATTAGTTCTTCAAATTTAAATGAATCGTCATATTGGAATGGTTGCACGGCCCACATTATTACATAAGATTTCCATCCATCCATTAGCTGCACCGCTTATCCTCAGTAGGGTCGCGGGGGTGCTGGAGTCCATTCCGGCTATCTTTCGGGCAGTGGGAAGGGGACACCCTGAATTGGTTGCCAGACAGTCACATGGCATAGAGAGACAGACAACTGACTCGGTCATTCACACCAAGGGACAATTTGGACCAGCCAATTACCCTGACATGCATGTTTTGGGAATTTTGGAGGAAACCGAAGTGCCCTGAGTAAACCCACGCAAGCACTGAGAGATGCAAACTCCACCCAGGAAGGTTTGATCTTAGGACCTCAGAACTGCGCCGTGCACGAGCTAACCATTGCGCCACCGTGCCACCATATCAGATTTTCATTTTTTAAAAATCATCTAATGTCGTGTAATACTAACATTTTTGTTGATTTATTTAGTCGGTTGCATAATACAGAACTGTATTTAATCGTGAGTACAATGAGCGTTCAAAGAGACTCCAAAATACGTGTTTTTTTTTTATTTATTTTCTTTGTTCTACTCTTAAAAAATGAAAAATTTAAAGAAAAAGTTTCATTTTTTTTCATTTTTCCCAATTTTTCCCCCTATCTTTTTACTTTATTTTCCTTGTACTTCTCTAGTTTCCATTTTTTCTTTTATTTGTTACTTCTTTTTATCATTTTCCTAGCTTTTACTTCTTTTTTTCTTAAGATTCCAAACCAGGTTTAAAGCCAGGGTTACAAATTGAAACAGGGTTCGTTTAGATGGAGAGCTAGGGTTTGGGCTGCAAGTTAAGGTTTTAAACTGATTTTAGGGTTTCAAAATAAGGTTGGGGCGAGAGTCAGGGTTTGAAACTCAGGTTTAGGGTCTCGTTTTTTTGATCGGTGTTGAATTTCTACTTTTAATGCTACTGGTAATGGTACTCTCACAGAAAGAGAGATAAAAGAACGAGCAGATGCTAACAAGCCATGCTAATGTCTGAATGCAAACAAGCATGTGCTAAAAACTACATTATATATATATATATATATATATATATATATATATATATATATATATATATATATATATATATATATATATATATATATTTGCAAACAAGCATGTACTAACAACTACATGCTAATGGGAAAAGGCTAATGAGTAGATCTTAACGAGTCATGCTAACGACTACATATAGGAGCCCAGCATCAACTCTCACATTTGCCCCTGGGATGTTCAAGTTATTTCAGGAAAATTAAAGTCGGCTGCTGTACATTTACAGTAAATGCTTGTTACACTCAGACGGTTATTGAATATAAATTACAATCTTAAATTAGAAGGGATTTTTTTTTAAAATAAAAAAAATGACCTATTAGAGTTCGTTTAAAGATGTGGAATGAGGTTTTTAAAAACATCTCAAAAATTAAGGCCAAATGATATTTACATTTCAGGAAGTAGAGGAAAATAAAGGAGCTACCAGCTGGCCAGAGTTTTACATCGAGCAGCTTCGGTCATTTGGCGCGGTAAGTAAAACGGAGGTAGCAGGAGCCCATTTCAAATCCACTTTTTGATTTGGCCACAGGACAGTAGATTAAGGTGCTTAGTTTTCCTATTTGTTTGTTGTCATGTCAGCGAAATAGCCTATTGGCCGTGGAGAATGGCGAGGATCAGGGAAGACAAAGGGTCGTCGAAGGCCTCAAGACAGCTCTGAGGACACAACCTATGAGGTACCTTGTTATTTGTGTCCACCGCCAATACTCTCATATCGTATTGCAGGGGGTCCCTGACGTGGGTCATTGTGATTTCCTAGTAAAATGTTGTTGTTTGCCTGTGGTTGACTGAGTCAAATTAACCCGACTCCCTACTTATCTCACTTTTCTCTTTCTATCTTTCTTTCTTTCTTTCTTTCTTTCTTTTTTCCCTCTCTTTTCCTTCTTTGTATTACTATTTCTCTTTCGTTCTCATAAAGCAAAAAAAGAAAAAAACACAAAAAACCCCCCAAAAGAATAAAAGACAAACTGAAAATCGGAACAAAAGGTAACTAGAAATGTAAACAGCTTAGGAAATAAAAAATAAAATAACAAAAAAAAGAAAAAAATAGGTAAAAGGCTAAAAAGTGTTGTCTTCAGATTAAAGGACATAATCCACTTTATTATTCATAATACTTTGTTGATATTATCGATATCAAACCTTTACTTGAAAATAATACAATAAACCCTCTTTTTTCGCAGGGGGTTGCTTTCCAGTCAAAACCTGCTAAGTAGAAACTTTTATTTATTTACTTACTACTCAAGAACAAACCCAATTTACAAGATGAAGTATTTATTTAAGAAATAAAAGTACAATACTTTATAACTTTGTTTTTAACAAATTAGTCAAATTAGAATTTTGAAAATAATCTTGCCATTTTATTGCAAAACTATTTGGAATACGGACACTCCACTTTACTTTACACGATACTTTGCCGCTATCATGTGAACGTTATGAAAAACTACATGTACCTCCTAATTCTGTCTTATAGAAACCACATATTTTTCCATTATCAAACATTTTTGAAACTGCGCTAGGGAGCCGATAGGGAGCGCCAAAAATCCGCTTGTGGCTCCAAGTTTAGTGGGTTGGGAAATCCAAATTTGTTGGAGATGGAAAGCATGCTTCTGTCTTTAGCCAATCAGAAAGCAGAATACAATGAAAGATGAAAATCCCCAAAGTACGCAGGGGTACTTTTTTGCATGTTTGTTGCTACCTGATTCATATTATACAGATTGACTTCTTTATTCAATCTTCCACAGGTTTGTCACAAGGTTTATCGACTTGGATGGCTTATCATGTATCCTAAATTTCCTGAAGTCAATGGACTACGAGACAACAGAGTCTACCATCCACACATCATTGATTGGATGCATTAAAGCTTTGATGAACAACTCACTGGGCAGAGCTCATGTCCTAGGACACGCTGAGAGCATCAACATCATTGCACAAAGTCTTGTAACAGAAAACATTAAAACCAAGGTACGCAAATGGACAATTATCGAATCCTATATCATGTTTTACTCCAGGTCCACTTTGGATTTAGAGCATAGCTCAATCTGATGTGGTTGTATTGGGTAGTACAATTAAAAATAAGGGCTTAAAAGCACAAAGAAGAATAGAAACAACAGAGACTCAAAGTGGCCAAACCACATTGATTTTCTTTTGTTGTTTTTCGCCAGGCCTTTCGCAATGTTTTTGTTTTACGGTTTGGTTTCAGATTCAAAATATTTATTGTCCTCGTCAAAGAGCAATGAATCTTTGCTTGGAGCATCCAGTCATTGATTCACAGAAAAAGCAAAGACGCACAGAAAACCCAGAATAAATAGCGCTAAAACCCAATTCCCATAAAAACACTGGTATTAAAAGTGCAAAAATGGTGCCAGCAGCAAGATGGCGAAAAATCCTGTCAGTACCCTCTAGGTGAGCCTCTTGTTAAGTAAAATAATTTGTTTAAATCTACAAGTATTTAAAAAAAATCCCCGATTATATGATGGGTCATGCGCTGGATTTTCCGCACTATAAAGGCGCCCCCCCTACATATTACATATAAGGTGCATTAGACTATAAAGCACATGGACTTAAATTACAGTAAAGGTTAAGGTTAGACAATAAATGGAAGTGCCGTATTTGCACATTTCTAATCACTAAGAATATAGAGATTCCTCGGTTTTCGGATTACCGGGAGAAAAAGTGAAAACCCGCAAAGCAGCGTCACACATTTATGAAAGCCCCCTAAACTTAAACTTACCTAGAGATGACATCATTATTGACTGAGAGTATACAACTGTCACAAAATAACAATTGTTGATCAACAAATAATAATACACAAAAAATAATTGTAGTTGATTGAATAGTTTTATTGTCATTACACAAAAGTCAAACAAAACTGAAGGGCTTCTAATTTTAGTGTAAGAAATCAATTTAGCTCGCATCGGGTGTCCTCGAATGGAGACAGATCTCCGCGATGATTAAAGATACCAGATCTTATCCACTAGTCCACTAGTGGCAGACAAACAGACAAAGACTTTCTTTAAACAGCCCAAAGCCACCCGCTGATCTGTTTGAGGTGCGCTCTCTGTTTTATTTTTTGTTGTCATCGTTATTGCATACAGACTATTTGTTTTTCAAAACGCTTTACCAAGGCAAATTCCTCAATCCTCTACGTTTAGTGAATAAAAAAGATGTTCTTTTTTTTTATCTCTTAAGTAATCATTTCCATTGTGTCATGCCAATTTCCGCTATCTTGGCTACAGATTTCCGCCCTAGAGATTCTGGGTGCAGTATGTCTTGTGCCCGGAGGCCATAAGAAAGTACTTGAGGCCATGCTGCACTACCAGACCTTTGCCTCCGAGAGAACGCGCTTTCAGGTGAGATTATGTTTAATTACACATACAAACACAGCATTATCAATCTCATTTCATATCGTTTAATCAACTAACATGTGTTAGGACGTATCACTTGCAGAAAAATGATTGTACCGTATCTATATTGCACCTGGTTTCTTCATGCAACGAAAAGAACAGGCTTTTCTTTGGCATTATTAAATATTACATTAAGTCACAAAAAGGTTAAATGAATTTCCTGTCTCATTGAATAAGAATGAAATTTGCAAAAAAAATAATAATTTGTTAACTGAATAGGCATTGAATGCAATTATGTATTCAATGTATTCACCTGTTCAAATCCTATCTTTCTATCTATCTACCGTTGTCATACCCCTCAAGAGGGGTGACCGACAGCAAGACAAACACATACAATAACAAAGAAAATAAAAGGGGAAAAAAATAGCAAAAAACACACACACAAATATTTGAACAATGGCCAACCCAATTGCCCAAACACCCAAACAAGTTAGGCACCTCGGCACCTAAGTTGGTCAATTTCGTCCCTCCAGATGAAACGGGACACCAGAAAGGCCATGTCAGTCGTGTCAGGGTGACACAACACACTCTTTTGTTCAACAGCAGGGCCCGACAGCTTTCACTGGTTTACCCCTGCCGCATCATACGGGTGCCCAGCCCATCTTTAAGAACGCGTCCACAATCCCACTATCCTTTCACAACACCTCTCCACTCCTTTCTATCTCCAACAAGAGCTCTAGCTTCCATTTTATTTAGATCTCTTTCCTGCAGTGTTTTCATAACACCATCCATCCACGTCAATCGTGGCCTTCCTCTTGGTCTCCTCCCATTGACTTCTGCTCTGTAAATCCTCTTCAACATTCGCTCCTCATCCATCCTCTCCATGTGTCCAAACCAACCGAGTACTCTCTTATCAACACGCTTGCCCAGTTCCACGACGACTCCAGTTCTGTCTCTCACAATTTCATTTCTAAATCTACATAATTTGTCAATTGCCCTCACCTCTGCTCACCCTTTCTGCCCCAGCTGCCACTAGTTCCTTAATTAGTCCTCCTCATATTCAAGCACGTCATTCTCGTTCACTTCTTGTCAGTCCGTCAGCAAACCTCCGGACATGCAAGGCAAGCATTTTTGACGCTGGCTCCCGTTCTTTTCCTGACCTGTCCTGCCCAATCCCATCCCCTGTTTCCTGTATCAATCCCATGTCCCTGGCTTCCCGATCATCTTCGGTTACCTGACTTGTTCCGATCTCCGACCACACTCTGTTCTCCTGTCCCGGCTACCCGACTTGTTCAGATCTCCAACCATGCTCCGTCTCCCGTCCCGGCTACCCAACTTGTTCAGATCTCCAACCATGCTCCGTCTCACGTCCCGGCTACCCGACTTGCTTCCGATCTCCGACCATGCTCCGTCTCCCGTCCCGGCTGCCCGACTTGCTTCCGATCTCCGTCCACACTTCATTCGCAAGGGCTACCTGCTGCTCTTGCCCAGCGAGCACCCGATTATGGTCTTTTTCTCATCGCCCTGACTTCCCCGATCCCTCAATAAAGCATTGTGTGAAACGTTACGCATTTGGGTCCACTGCTCGTACCGGTCATGACAGGCATAGTACAGAGAGGAAGAGAATGGCGTCTGAAGGAAAGCGAATCAACATTGTTATTATCATTGTTATAATATAATAGTAATAATTGGAATTATTATAACTGTCACTAATTGTTATTATTGTCATTACTGGTGACTGAATGATATTAGGCGACTACTAACACTATAGAGTTAATAGAGGGGTAAAACTAAATTCATCTGGTAGGATAAAAACAGTGATGGAGGTGGTGATGATGGTGATGATAATAATGAAGAGACTGTATCCACAGAGCCAATGTGTCGAGAGGTGTTAGATGTTTGTAAATTCACAAAAGAGCTAACTGTGGGACAATTATTAATGAAGCCAAAGCGGATGGATTTAATAAGCATATGCTTCTTCCTACTCCCTTTCGAACATGTACGATAACATTGTTTGTGTATTTAGTTTTTTCTATTTGTTGTTTTGTTTTTGTTTTGTCATGTTCGAAATAAAAGTTTCATTCAGTCATTCATATGTGACTTAACTATTAGAAGTTATTCAGTATGGGATATTTTTCTCTACACAATTATTTATTTCACGGTGTTGCATAAATGCATCCATTTTGTTGGTGTCTCATTTATTACCATTGCTACATTTACTAACTGTGATCTTCTAACATAAAATGAAAGCGCAACTGAAGTTACAAAATTACGGCTAAATAAATGAAAAAGATAAAAGATAATAAATGAAGAAAGTATATAACCATGACTGAATATATTTCAATATTTCAACACTACTTACACTTACTAAGGCATTCAGCATTCTGGTAAATCAAAACCACATAGCCACGATAGATTATCAGATATGAAAGTTGCACCGCACACGCTGACATCCAAATGATATCCTCTGTCCAGTCAGTTCTTTTGATGGTTTTGCAGCCTACATCCCGTTTGAAAAGGCCTTTTCTACCGAGAATTTCAAAAAAATTACATTACATCTCGTGCATCCGTAAGCACAACAGCTAGGATTGTAGTTTTTTTTAAAAATGCGACTCAATAAAAATGCAACTCAACATTCAAATCTTCACTCGCTCCATTCAAAGTCGTACGTTTTGGGTCAGCAATGTGCATACATTCTGTGGCGATCGGGTGATGACGTAGGCCTGTCTATAAGGAGCTTGATAAAGAGATGCAGGTGTGAAGAGTGAATAAACACAGGTGGATGACTCTCTTTCAGGTTGGCACCCTCTAGGGGGGAATGTTGTGCTAGAACTTTTAAGCAACAGTATTCTTCAGAGAAAAAAAAATAAAGCGGCTGAGATTTTGTATTATTTGAATTTGTTTTGAAAATATGTTAATGTCTTCTTTTCTGTCTTGTATCCAGACTCTAGTGACAGACCTGGACAGATCGACAGGTCGATACAGAGATGATGTTAACTTAAAGACTGCTATTATGTCCTTCATCAATGCAGTGCTGAGCCAAGGACCAGGCGAGGTAAATACGGCAATCCAAACTTTTCACAAAGCGGCCTAAATTTGGTAAGCTGAATATTTGTGAGGGCAAACTATTCAGCCTGTCATGCTTTGAACAGTCTTGATAAGTTCACCCTCCATGAAAGGTTTGCCGTGCCTGATGATTAACGTCGCTACTTTGTAGCTCGCCTATGTGGCTGCCCAGACTATTACAGAATAAAAACCATTATCACACCATCCCCTGATCTAAAACCTACATGTGGGCAAGGAAAAACTAAAAACCTCAGCATGAGGAAAATGAAGAAACCTTGATAAGGGGCTGCACATGAGGTAACCCCCTTTCCAGGATGACCTGGCTGCAATGGAAGTAGTGTTAACAAACAATAAATATAGTATAATATAAAATAAAGAATAAAATAAAAAGGATGACCAGGTTGCAATGGATGTAGGATTAACAAACAATACACAGACTGTGTTAACATGAACTATAAAGTCATTCGTAAGCTATAGAATATAAGTGGGTTTTTAAGATAGATAGATAGATAGATAGATAGATAGATAGATAGATAGATAGATAGATAGATAGATAGATAGATAGATAGATAGATAGATAGATAGATAGATAGATAGATAGATAGATAGATAGATAGATAGATAATATGCAAATGTGGGGGTGTGGTTTAATGTGGGCTTTTACTCCCCTGGGTGGAGTTAAAGAGCCCCATGGCATGAGGAAGAAATAATCTCCTCATATAAAATCTTTTCTTTTTTGTATTGTCTTTTTTGTGAATGTGTGTTTGTCTCCAGAACAGTTTGGAATTCCGTATCCACTTGCGCTATGAGTTCCTGATGTTGGGCATTCAGGCAGTCATTGATAAACTTCGCTCCCATGACAATGAAACACTGGACAGGTGCAACATCCCGGAAATCTTTTTACAATATAAACTAGGGAGCTACCTTCTTACCATGTCCATTTGTTTTCTTTCAGACATTTGGACTTTTTTGAAATGCTGAGATATGAAGATGAGCTTCTGTTGTCCAAACGCTTTAATGTTGTAAGTTGTGGTAATTCTCTGAACTATGAGGGTCAAATCCTTTTCCGCATCCCTAGGATTTAAAACATATTTCTCATAAATTTCTATTTCCCAAAAGGCAGAATTAGGACAAACTCCGACCACTAAAAGGTGCTGTCAAAGTTCCCAAAATTCGTTTTGGTTTTACAATCATAAATGTATAGTTTTTATGGAAATGAGCAAGTATTTCGAACAAGTGAATATATAAAATTGAATCTCTCTCTCTCTCTCTCTGTATGTGATATATATATATATATATATATATATATATATATATATATATATATATATATATATATATATATATATATATATATATATATATATATATATATATATATATATATATATATATATATATATATATATGGGCAAAAACTAAGAAAGTCATAGCCATAAAGTTTGTTTTTCAACATCAAAAATATGAAAGCCACAAGTCATGCAATGCATATTGTACCACGCGATACTCAAAATGTTGGAACAAAATAGTATGTCCCCAGCAATTTAGGATCTATTAAAAGGGAATGATCGCATTTATGAAGAGTAAAAATTGGCGATCAAAGTGGCTGAAACATTCCTGCTGTAATTCATATTTAAAATTGGCACCGCACAGCCTGAGTTTGTTTAAGGTTGTGTAAATACAATGATACATTTTATTTTTGGTAACCTGACCGCATACTGAGAGACAACTTCTAGCTGTATCATTGCTATATGCTTTTAGTTTATATTATTTACCCAAAAATCTTGATTAAACGATTTGCACAGAATATGGTCAAACAAATTATGGTTCTAGCAGATACTAGATAGATAGATATGTCATAAAGTAGAATTTTTTCAAACGTGTCATTATCACGGCAGTGTGGCATTGTGGTTGAGTGTTAAGAATATAAGTGGGTACCAAATATTGCGGTCAATTGATATAATTAAATAGTTGACTCATTTACTTGCAGGGATGGGTTTGATATACTGTATCTATTGAACTTATTCTGCTTAATTATGGTCGTAAGTAGTGAGTACCATATTTTAACAAGAAAAAGGATAAAAACAGACATTTATGTAAAGGTGGCTGCACATTATATGGGATGATTATTGTACAATTTTCGCGTTTCATTTCTTTATTTTAATTGAAACAAACTTACCAATACTAAAAAAAAGAAAATAATGTCTGAGTGAATCCCTTTGGATCAGAACTGATCACCATTTGCTTGTTAGAATTATTTAGTACATGATGATTTGAAAGGCTTAATTGATAATTCCCCCAAAATATTTTGGGGCCGGGTTGCCTATAAGCTTTGGCTTCATCTCTCTATGTGAAAAACTTGTATGCATAGATAATCCTTCTGAATTATACACTGGAAATCAAAATTAGAGAATAAATAATAAAAACCAAAACATTTTGGAATAATACCATTTTCACTTTTCTACATTTAAATGAAATTGTATTGCGTCTATATCTTGGTACTACAAAACTTCTTTCAAAAAATGACTAGAGGCATTTAAAAAAAAAATATTTTAGGAAACGCACTGACAAAAATTAAATAACACACTGATCAATTTTAGAGAACAATTGGCATGTTTTTTTTTTAAGGGTTACAACAGTCAATAATTAGTAAGACGTTGGCAGGCTTCTCCTATGAATGACTTCATCACATCTGCGGCCACAGGATCGCACTAGTCTCTCACACTACTCTGGTGTGATTTTGGTCCATTCTTCTTCCAGCCTCCTACACATTTCAGAGATTGTATGGCTTTCCTAACCATAACTTTGTTACCAAGGATTTTCCAGATGTTCTTTATCGGGTTGAGATCAGGAATCTGGGCATCTCATGCTATTAATTCAATTTTTTTCAACTTCAAGCAAATGTTTTACCCGTTTTGTTGTGTGACATGGATCATTGTCCTGCATGAATACTACAGGCTGATTTGGAGATGAACGCAAGTCAGAAACCATGTGCTGTTGAGGAAGATTCTGATACACATTTGCATTTACTCGGTCATGTAGCTGTCCAAAAGGCCCAACTTCTGCTGCAGAAAACATACCCCACCACGTGACACTTCCTCCCCTACCTGTCACTGACTTTTTTTTTGACACACTTTGGGTTAAATCTTTCTCCAATGTGTTGCCAAACATACTGCTTCCCATCAGACACCAAAAAATTGAATTTACTTTCATCACTAAAGTGAACTCTGGTCCAGTTCTCCTATGTCTGCACAACATGCTCCTCAGCAAAGCTCTGTCTAGCTTTTGATTTTTTTCGCTAATTATAGATTTGATCACTGCAGTGTTGGCCTTCAGTCCAAATGCTCTTAAACGGCGAGACACTGTATCAGCGCGACGGATCTTTACCATGTTCAGCACTGAAATGACAAGCAATTCCAGGTGCAGTGTGGAAACAACTACCCATTGACATCCTCTGCAGTGACCTGTCCCATCTTTCATGGACGACTAGCCTTCTAGGGCAAATTGAATGAGTTTGTAGTTTTGTAAAGATTCAATATTCTTGAAATCACAGATTTGAATGATCAACTTGTCTTGTTATGGTTGATAGGGTCATCCCTTTTGTTTTCACCTGGACAACCTGCTACCGAAAGGCTTTCTGTCACTTTAGAACGGCCCTCCATCTTGCAAAGTCGGTGAAAATGGCAGTTAGAATGCTAGTTAAATAGGGTTTGACGGATGATAAAGAAAATTAGCACTATGTGCTAGATTAGCAACATTAAGTGGGAGGCACCTGAAAGTGTTCTCTAATTTTGATCAGGGCATTTTTGGCAGAATACAGTTTTTCTTTTGTTTAAATTCCTTATCCATTTTTTTAAAAAGTGTTGCAGTAGGATGGTATAGCCACAACAAAATAAACTGTTGAGCAGTAAAGATGGCATTTTTTCACAATTATTCAATTGTTTATAAATTGTCCTCTAATTTTGATTTTCAGTGTATATAACGACTGATGTTGAATTAAGTCACATTTATGATGCTATCACTGCTTTCAGGTTCATATTGAAACCAAGAGTGCAAGCCAGATGTTTGAATTGATCAAGAAACATCTGTCCCACACGGAAGCATACCCTCACCTGATGTCTACATTGAAGCATTGTCTCATGATGCCATGTCAGTCTTTCCATCGTCATGCTATTGATTTAACCGATACAGTGCATTATGAAAGTATTCACAGCAACTCACTTTTTACACATTTTGTTGTGTTACATTATTTCAAAATATAATTTCCCCCTCAAGGTTTTACGCATAACAACCCATCATAGCAACTTGAAAAAATTGAGAATTTTTGCAGAATTATCAAAACAAAAACAATTAAGAAACCACCTGTGTGTATGCACAGTAATACCTCGGTAATTGATCGTAATCTCTTCGAGATCTGTGCTCTAACAATAAATTGTTCGATTTCCGAAACATTCTTTCCTATTACAAAGTAATGGTATTTATTTTCATACGTACTAGGGATAAGTTCAGTAATCTGTGTCCTTATTTGGACAGGGTTCAGTATACAGGAGGTCAGGGGCCAAGGAAAGAACTTTGTTCCGACATTCAGGCAAAGTGTCGATTGTCCAGTAAACTCACTCAGCAAAGGCAACAGTCCAAGGGTTCACTAGGTAGTACTCGCGATTGAGAAGGGCAGGCAAGTGTTTGGTGGACTGGGAAAAACAAGGATGTGAGAACAGAGCTTAGTACATGACAAGATAGGCAACAAACTAGCACAGTTCCAAAGAAGCATACTGTTTAAATAGTGATGAGGGAAAAGTGTGATTGGAGGGTAATCAGGACAAGTGACACTAGGTGTGGGGTACAAATTAGAGCCAGGAAGTGAGTGACCAAATAAGGTAAGATGTATGCCGATCTCACAGGATTTTCTCCAGGCACAAATTGGAGAAAGCTTGCCAAATGAACGAAAAGAGTTACAATTAGGACTCTTCTTAGAGCTGGCATGCCATTAAAACTGAGTTATTGAGTTTTTGAGAAATGCCTTAGTCAGGGAGGTGACTAAGAACCCGATGGTCACTTTGTCAGAGCTTATTTCTAGATGTTATTATTTGAAATTCTCTCTATATATGCATTGACATCAGTGGTGGACTCTGTCAAGCTTTTGTGTTGTTTAGGCATTGGTAATATGTCAGAACAGCACTATTTTCAGTACACGTACATTCACTGGTCCGTGTCTGTATCATCATAATGAAGGCACACCCCAAGAACGTGATTTCAATGAAAACCCTCTATACAGTACTTTTTGAATGCACTGTTTTAGATGCTTAAATCAACAGCTCATCATTTGCCTACTGCTGTCTGTTCACAGTTAAGCAAAGTACAACCATGATTCAATATTGGGTGCTGTTGGATCGGATTGTTCAACAGCTGGTTCTACAGACAGACAACGGGGAAAACCCAGATGTTGCTCCCCTAGAAGACTTCAATGTGAAAAATATTGTTCGAATGTAAGTTGCATCTGGGATTTTGTTTAATACTGACTTTACTTCTACCATTCTTCCACATGTGTTACTAAAGGTTAGCACACAAAGAAAAGAAAAAAACAAATTCAGGTTTGTTCAACAGAGCTTACTTAGGGATCCTTCCGGCAGTTCAGCCTGTATTATCCATTCTTAACAGTTTGTGATTTTGTGTTTAGGGTAATTATTATGTAGGTGAACAAACAGGAATCTTGTTTGAAGAAGAAAACAACAACAGTTATTTTAGAGGATTTTTTTTTTTGTTTGAGTTATTTAATTTAAGTGTGGGACATTAAATTAGTTATGCGTGCAGTTGATTTATTTACCAAGTAACTGATCTTGATGGGAAAATAATGTACAATTAAATGTTTGTATCACAAAGCAATGTGTTCAAAACTTCTCTGCTTCTGTTTTGTCCAAAAGGTTAGTGAAAGAAAATGAAGTCAAAAAGTGGAAAGACCAAGCCGATTCAATGAGAAAAGGTAAGAAATCAACAAAAACGTGACTTCCTTGCTGTTTGACATGAATTGAGACAGCTGCGTAGCAATCACGACTTATAAACACAAACAGCGTTTTCACTCAGGTTACATGTGATAGATAAAAGCGGGCGTATTTGTTTTTCCTTTGAAATAGTCTCAAATTACTATTTTATGGGAACAATTACTTCTACAATTGACAAAACAATCCTAAGAAAAGTTAAACTGTGCAAATAGGGATCACCAACCTTTTTGAAGATGAGGGCTCCTTTTTTTGTATAATTGTTCAATTCAATTAGCATGGCGAGATACACGTTTTGCATGCATTTGCAATAAATCTTCTTGTGATCATGATCACTTGATGATTTGCCACCTTTACAAATGTGTACCCAAATGCAGGGAAGCCGGAGTGCAGGCCAACAAAGGATGGTATTTATTAACATAAACCAGGAACCAAGAAAAACAAAACTGGACTTAAATGAACTAACAAAGTGTCCAAAGCAGGAACATAAAACACTCCCTGACATGGTGAAAAAAGACAGGATATAAGTAGCAAATGCAAAGAACTGGCGCAATGTGGTCTCCAAGCAGTCAATATACGATATTTGGATAATTAGGAACAAGGGTGTGGAGATTTGGGCTCAGGTGGGTATAGTTCATCACCCCGCATCCATTTTGGCGCTTGATCCTGACATTAACCCCTTTCTGAACGGCCAGATGCCGGACGGCCAGGAAAAAAAAAAGATCACAGGCTGCAAGCGAACAGACTTTCCTACCAGAACAGGGAACGGCAGAAGGTCCATGCTGAAAAACAAGGCCAAAAGCAGTCAAGGGCTGCTCTATTAGCCGCCGGGGCAGGGACCTTCTCGCTACGAGGACAAGGGGCAGTCAAGCGTCCTTCCCCTTCCCTGCTGGTAAAGGGACCTAAAACGATTAAGTGACCTCGTCGCCAGGACAAGGACCTTTTTGACTCAAGGACAGGGACTGGAAGGGCCCCTCCCCTCCCCGTTGGGACTGGATACACAAGGGATCATGGGACCCTTCCCTCACCGCCCGGACAGGTTACGGAAGCGGCTTAGGGATCCGGTCATTATGTCACATTTGTGGAAGTGGACCCAAAATGCAAGGAAGCCAGAATATCGGCAGGTGTGCATATCATATGAGGGCATTCATTAACATAAAACAAGAACAAACAAAAACAAAGTCTTAAGAAAACTAGCAAAATGTCCAAAACGGAAACAAAAACAAACCTTACATGAACACAGAAGACAGGATGAAAGTTGTAAATGCAATGACCCGGCGCAATGTCCTGTCCAAACAGTCAGTATAAAGTCCTGGGATAACTAGGGACACGTGTGTGCAGTACAGCAACCTCCCTCCAGTTTGGTGCCTGTTGTAACGATGTTCTTATTATGTTTTCATGATGCATGGATCCCTTAACTGCCTGGGTTATCGTTTACCACTTCCTGTGGTGTGTCTTGGGTTTGTACACCCTGGCACTGCCTATTCCACCCCAAGCAGTTGTTTTGGGGTTGGGGTTTGCTACCAGGTGCAACAAAAATTCCTGGTTTTCATGTTTCCGGTAGAAGAGGAAGCCTACTGATCTGACTCAGACACAGCACCTTTATCATCTGGTCGGCATTGTTTTCTTTTGAAACACGTTCTCCGTTTAAAAAACAACATTACGGTAATTTGAATCAGCGTAAATACATTAACCACTGTATCATATAAACGTGCCTTTTTTAAATACTGGTAGATCTTTTTTATTTTATTTTACGTAACATGAGCCTTACCTAGAATGAGCTGACAACATTGTCCGCCATCTTGCTGCTATGGGTACCTAAAGACCCCAAAATCGTATGCTTGTGTGTCGAAGAAGTCGGACAAGGCCGGTCAAGTAAGTTAGCTTTAAAATGGTGCAGTTTGGTCACCTTGAGTCTCCGTAGTAGGTATTCTTCCTTGTGCTTTGTAACGTTGTCCCTTTAAAGTAGGCTTACCACTAAAATGTCTTTCTTGTGTAAAGCCACTGGGTGATTTACATATATGAATTATAAGCTAACTTTAAAAATATTTTTTGAAAGAATTGCTCATTTATTTAAAGACACTAACCATGTCAATTATTTTTCGTGTCAGTTGGAAATCAAATTTCTTAGGAAATCACAACGAATCATTGGTTAGTCCTAATCATAAATTGTACGTGGGGCTACTCAGGTGTTCTTAGGGTGCACTATGTTAGTGACCCCTGCATTAGAGGGTATCTACAGAGGTTTAACCGCACTTTTTGATCTGGCTATTGTGTCATGAAGACAACATCACATTTAAACAAATAACAACGAATGTTATGTCCTTATGATTGATTCAATTTTTGCTAAATCCTCTCATATAGCAGGGCTCGGAAACCTATGGCTTGCGAGCCATGTACGGCCCCTTTCATGAGTACATAATAAAACTTGTACAATTTTTCAATGTACAACTTCACGGAGAGCCGTCCGTTCAGTCCAGTATATACAACGCACAATTTTAGGGTCAAAGTGTCATACCAACAGACCCCGTTGTGGCTGTATATAACAAAGTAATCCTTTAAATGGAAGCGGATTAAACAATTTATGTTCATTGATAAGACAAGATGGAAAGCCAAACAACAAGCCTTACCTCAAAACAAATGTTTTACCTGGCGCTCTAGCAAAGACCGTAGAGCAATTTTATTGGGTGAGCTGTAGGAATGGGTGGAGCTGTTCACGGCCCGCACACAATTATTTTCCTTTGCCCAGCGCCGTCTGCACTAAAGGTAAATACCATACGTTGGTATCTTCGACTGCAGTATATTGTGACAATTCTACAAATAACTTTGCTTGCACCTTGTTTTGAAACAATTCTTTAGAACAAAAATGACAAATGTCAAAATGAGCCTTAACAGTCTGAAGAAACTTACTACTCTTAAGTGGTATTATTATATTGATATGGGAAACAGGCTCCGGCATAATTTATCATTCATAGACGTAATCAAATCATCTAACATCACACAGTGTAATAAAATGTGTGGAAAAATTAGCTACAGTCAAGAGAGCAGGTTTGGCGGTTTTGTTGCATTTTGTCTTAAAATAAAATATTTTTACTATTATGGCGCTTTGGGTCAAAAAGGTTCCTGACCCCTGTTCCACAGTTTGCTTTCCACTGCTAAACTTGAAAGTGTGAACTATGTATGTAATGGTCAAATTCATGAAGGTAAATTACCTGTTTACGTGTATATTCAATCTAGAATTAGTTTCATACTTTAAAATATTGAATATTTCCTCCCAGATCATCATGAACTGAAACAACGTCTCGAAAAGAAAGAAAGGGAGTGTGAGGCTAAGAATAAGGAGAAAGAAGACTTGATGGCCATGCTGGACAAGTTGAAAGACAAACTGGAGCGAGAGTGCAACACACATAAACAAGCACAACAACAACTTCTGGACCTGTCTGCTCGCCTGCAGCAACTTAGCGCTGTATGTTTACAACACAAAATGGACACTCACATGTAATACATTTTATTTGTATGTACTTATGCACTGTTAAAGTATTCTCTTTTGGCTGTCAGGGTTTTTTTCAAGAATGAAAAAACAGAAACCTTACAAATTACATTTCAACATTAAAAAATAGAATCATTGGGAAAAGCTAAATGCTAATCGACCCAAAAGGCTTGTAAATAGAACAAAAATATATATTGGGAAGATGATCTTTGTTTGTGAATGCATATTTTAATATTTTACCATAGACCAGATACATAAGACGTGGATTTATGGCTGCACATGCACCATGGGAGCAGGAAGCTAGCAGGACAGGATACTCCGTTGTGACAGCAAGCATAAAATATTTCATTCAACATCCATTTTTTTGCTAACTGTGCACTTAAACAGGCGAGTCGTTTCTTTTTAAATGAAAGTGGAATAAGAAAGCTTGATGCGGTTGAGAAAATGGTCAGAACGCTTTTTTTCAGCCACTTTTTACCCAGGAGGAGGACCTCTTGAAGCTCATCTTCCAAACACAACTTTATTTATCTTTATAGTCAAGTCATGTTTATTTGTATAGCCCTTAATCACAAATAGTCTCAAAGGGCTGCACAGACAACAGAATATCAACGCCTAATGTGTAGCTTTGTTTTTCAGTACTATGCTTTATTATTCAGCCTGCTTTGTAACGTTATAGAGCACATTATTTTTTTAACCGTTTATTTTTCAGTTTCAAAACAATACAGGCTACTTATAGAAGCCTTAAACATACTTATATAAACCTTAAACATAAATTCCATACAAAATTAGCACTGAAGCAACTTACGAAAAAATTCAACTTACGAACCAACTCGTTTGTAAGTCGGGCAGCGTCTGCAGTATGTTTTATTCCAAAACGCAAACTACTTCTACTAGTTCCATGTCTAATCTCATTGCATACAATGTTTCACAACGTGACATCAATGGCAATAAAGGCAATTTTAATTCTACTCGCCGAGTAAAAATAAGCCAAGAGTTGCTGTGAGTCCCACTTAATTGGGATGCACAAAGCTAATAACATGGCTAGCAGTAGCAGTCGGAGAAAAAATGCTTAAAACACGATTTGAAAAAAACAAACACAAACACACAATAAATAGTCTTACCGATGCGGCCACTCAGGGCTTTGAGCGAGGATCCAAAATATTTCTTAGTGATGGCATCTACAAGTTGCAGACGAATCCGGAGCATATTTTGTTTTCAACATTCAAAACACCTACCCAGTTTCGGTCGCTTTGGGTGCACATAGAAGCAAGACTGGAGTTAAACACAGCGGCGACTTCTAAACAGGGATTTCACAAACTAAAAGAATTACAAATTTCTTAACTTGTGATTTTTTTTTTTCATGAAAATTGTATGATTGTAATGTATTTTGCTTAGTATTCAAATCAATGTTTTTGTTTGTTTTTTGCTGAAGGAAAGTTTTTTTATACCACAGGCCTATTTTTGACCATTCTCTAATAATACATTGATTTCTAGTCCCCTCATTTACGAAGGATCAATCCAAACATCTATATTATCTATGCTAAGCAAATACTTGGATCAGATCGATACTATCGCCTGGCATCAATAATGTGCTTCTCCAACAATTTTTTGAAAGCCCCGCTTCTCTATGGAGATAGCACAGCCTTATTCTCCCTCACCCAGCGCCCTCGGCCACTCTTTAAGTTTATGCCTGAATTGTGACTGACAGGAACACATTTAGCACCTCTCCCTATCTGGTTTGCTGCTGCATCTTACCTACCAGACTGAAGGGGAGGGACAAATCTGTGTTCACACCCCAAGCCAGAAGCTAAAAATGACCTAGGTAGAAGACTTTAATTTCGAAATGTTGTGCAATTAAAGGATTTTATTTCTCTATTTGACATTGTTATACAGTATTTGTATTTTCGCGACAGTATTATTTTTGGTTCTTTCTCTCTTGTCTTTTGTCCTGAAATAGTTGTCATATGAATAATTATATGTATTATTTAAACTGTTAAATTTTGCAATGTAGTTATTTCATAAAAGATAAACATTTTAGTGCCTAAAATCTTTGTAGTGTGTTTACCTTAAATATAAACTCACTCAAGGAGGGTAGGGTGTCAAAAATTGAACGATCATGAAGTTTCCAAGAAAAAATGTTGGTATCAGATCATTATTGATCAATACTAACAAGTATTTAATGTATTAGATAGATACCAAAATTCTTAGTATCGCGAACCCCAACATTTAACTTAGATGTTGCAGTGTACATGATTCAAATTGTAATAACATCATTCTTCTTCTAATCAGACACCAAGTGTTCCAGGTGGACCTCCATTGACAGCAGGAAGTTTGTCTTCCCTTCTTCCGTCACCTGCTCTTCCTCCGCCTCCTCCGCCACCGGGAGGCCCGCCAACTTTTGGTATTGGTTCATTTGCTCCTCCTCCTCCTGCACCTCCTCCTCCAGGAGCTCCTCTTGGAATTGTAAAGCAAAAAAACATTCCCCGACCAACAAACCCAATGAAGTCATTCAACTGGAGCAAGCTACCTGAGGTACAAACATTGTTGTCGGATCTAATAGTGATATTTGAAATGTGTGCAGGTGTAAGTGTACATGGCTTAACTCTGTGTGTGTATGTATATATGTGCACCTTGGAATAAATATGAGAGGCCAGTTAAGAAGTCTGGATGTGTTGAGTATGGATGTCATTGAATGAGTTTATCCTCCCTACCTTGTTACTGCACACTCATTGACTCACTTGTACTTCGATTCATATTTATTCAGTTCTTCTATGTCCTGAATCACCAATATTTGAGCTAGTTCAGGGGTTCCATTAGGTTTGATATATAATTTACAGTACTTACCCCGATATCCTGTATTCTATTTTATTTCTTTAAGAATCTAGCTTTTTAAGCTAGTTTAACATTTAATCAATTATACATTAGTTCCTTTGAGCTTTCTCCCCTGCTTCATCAGTTCTCTGTTATTCCCTTTGGTAAATCTTCTTTCTCATTGAGGGTGACAAGCTTCAATTGAGTCCATGTTCGGTTTTACGTTTTTAGATGTTAGGTACTCCACCACCTGTTGTTCCGCAGAGTTAGCGTCTTTGCCGGTGCCAGTAGCCACTGCCTTTGCATACGAGTGAGGTTTGGTCTTTAGCCTGGTACCAATTACATCAATTACTCTTGAGTATTGCTCAAGATCTTCCCCTTTTTTTCGGGAGTAGCAATGTTCCTGTCCTGGTCCACAACACTTACTCGCATCTCCTTTACTTCTGTCAACAGATCAAGTATCATGTTTCATTTTGTTATAATTTCGTTACACTAATATGTTTAACACTAAGAAATACAACGTGGTCAAGCTCAGGGATGGACAGAATTATAATTAGAGCTTGTTTTATTAAACAGTGGCTGAAGGTTTCCACTGTCCCATTACCTAACAAACATTTTACCAACTAGGCTTATTTTTAAAAAATAATGTTTTGTTCATGAACACATACATTTATGCCAGGGGTCTTGAAGTCAATTGAGTTGAGGGCTGCTGGAGCTAGGGTCTGGGTAAGGTTGGGCCCAATTGGGTTTCCCACAAGAACATTTCTGATTAAAAAACAAAATCCACTGTCCTCGAATATCTTTTTCAAAAAATGCTTCACAAAATAAGATCTAGAAATATAAAATATCAATAATTAATGTGAAAATATATCAATCAGTAATAGATAAATCCATAATTTGCGTGGGCTGCACATCAAAGGGACAGTGTGTATTATTTGATCACTAGATGTTGCTTTATGGTGCCGTGCAATCGGAAATGAGAGCTTAAAAGAAAGAAGATGAACTGCAGTGACCTAAAGTGACCGAACCACAACATCTTTAAAAAAAAAAGAAAAAAGCTTGGCATAAACAGTGGAAAAAATAGATTTTGTTTTTGTTTTTGGGGTTAGCTATATCAGCAAGATGATCAACAATAATGTCAGGTTCTTCTAAGTGAGGCTATTGGTATTTAAAATAAAGGTACATTTCTCTACCTATGAGTATTTTAAAATATGGGCGTTTTTTTTTTCATTGTTCATGTAGTTTTCCTTATTTTTTAAATTATATTTTTTCCCACCAGGAGGCGATTATTAATACACACTGTCTCTTTAGACTTTCAAGACAGGGGCCTAGAACCATAACCACTCTGGCTGCAATTGGCCCCGGGCCACAAATTTGATACCCCTGATTTATGCTATTTACAGTTAACAATATTGTTATGATATTGATAATATAGAATATTGTTATTATTACTAATAACCTAATTTTCTTTCTCTGTTAGCTCCCCACTCCAACCAATTAGGTTCATAGACCTAACGGGGTGGAACCTTACGGGGTGGAATTCTTGATTGGCTATCCTGGAGTTAGCACCATTTTTGCCGTGTTCCTTGGTTTCCAGGCCAGCTTCCTGTTTGTCGCCATAGCTGTTATTGCTTTCTGTTTTTGTTTACCGGTTAGCTTGGCTGTTTATTGCACGGTTTTTGGTCAACAAGTTTTTTCACCAGGTTGTGGCCACCTTCCATTGATCGGTCCAGGTTGGCGGCTCTCCAAAGGTTTTTGTGCACATTAGACCCTTTTTGGCTGCTCACCCTTTGATGTACCATTACTGCATCAACCAGTGACACACACCTAGCCATTCTCCACAAAAACTACAAACTTTTTGCTTACAAAATTCATAACCTCTTTGACTATTTAACATGTATAACAATATGGCAACTGGCTTTACAGGGTGCCGGTGGGATCCTAAGATAATGTCACAGCAAAAGATGACAAAGACAAGACCTTCTGTCTTTAAATTGGATCATCTCGGAAAATAATTGGAATATATCAATAAGATATTGATCAATCTTATGGAAAAAACATGTTCGATTTTCTTACATTTTGCATTTTTAAGAATTCGGGAACACCTTTAAGGTGACGGCTCTAAGAAGAGTCCATCAACAACAAAATTAAGCAGCATCCAAATGCATAAATTTTGACTCTAAGTTGAGGTCAACCTATCACATATGACTTCATTTTTTATTTATTTATTTTTTCACAGAACAAAATAAAAGGCACCATCTGGTCAGAAATTGATGATCTCAAGGCATTCAAAGTTCTGGATCTTGATGAATTCCAGCAGACATTCTCAGCTTACCAAAGGCCGCAGGTAATTTGGACTTTTGATATTAGACTTTTTTTGTGCTTGGTACATCATACAAAGAACATCCTAATTCAAAACAACATTCTTCTTTAACAGAAAGAAACTGATGATGACAGTGCCATTGTAAGAAGAGTAAAGGAGCTTTCTGTGATTGACGGTCGCAGAGCACAAAATTGCAACATTTTACTGTCCCGGTAAGTGGGTTTAAGGTTTAATACAAAAACAAAAAAAGAACTGCACTGCATACTGATAAAATGTTATGCAGATTTTATTTTTCATTGATTTTACTAGTGTATTAATTAATTTATTTTAATATTTATTTGTATTTTCTTAAACTAATTTCCAGCAAGTGTAACATCAACATTATAAATACTGCAGAGGTGAGGGGAATCAGATCACATGACATGAGTCAACTAAAGTTGCTTATATGTTAACAAAGGCACATCAACTGTTGTTTGTCGTAATTGAAGCTAAACCCTTTAAATTCACATATCAGTTCAATTAACTGCCGGCTGGTCAACTATTCTTTATGTTGACTACATTCAACTAAGCTCTAGCATTGAAACCACACAAATTAGTATTAAACATTAGTATAGACATCTTTTACACAGGGGTTTTGTCTGCCATGTGTAGCAGGGCCCCACTAAATCCAAAACTGTGGTCACACACAAAAGCACTTTTATCTTAATTCGGCCCGTGTATTTATACTGTATTTTACTTTGATCATTTTGAACAAACATTTTCTTCAATAAGTTTTAATACAATCAATACTGAACTATATAACTTGATAAATCGTGTGTCCTTAGTCCACACGTTTGAGGGTATCTACTCACTTTTTTAAAGCAATTTTATTTAAATGGCCCAAACCTCTGCACGAATCATTTGATCAGATGCATCTGTTGACGTCTACTGTAAAATGTGATTTAGATTTTTTTTTTAACACAGGTTGAAATTGACAAATAATGAAATTTGTTCAGCAATTTTGTCCATGGATGATGAAGAGGATTTGCCAAAAGACATGCTTGAGCAGGTAATGATAGTATTCTTAACTTTTGAATAAGTGAGTGGTATTTAATCGTGTAGATGTTGTTCATGTTAATAGAATTCAAAATTGTAACAATATATATATATATATATATATATATATATATATATATATATATATATATATATATATATATATATATATATATATATATATATATATATATATATATGTAGAAATTCTCCGCAATTTCATTATTCCAAATGTCACACGTTAAACGTTTGTCCATAAAGTTAAAGAAATCCAGCGGGCACGGGTGCTTCACATCGGTAATCAAATGACAATCATGTCTTTTGTGTGATTAAGCTTTTAAAGTTTGTTCCTGAAAAAAGTGACATTGAACTGCTGGAGGAACACAAACATGAACTTGAGCGTATGGCCAAACCAGACCGCTTTCTATTTGAGATGAGCAGGTAAGAGATCATTGAACTATTTTCTAACACAACTGTTTTATTCATGAATGCTTTATTATTTTATCCATCTGTAGTCAAGTCAAGTCACATTTATTTGTATAGCCCTTCATCAAAAAATGTCTCAAAGGACTGTACAGGTTACAATCACACCATCCCCTGATCGAAACCAACATGCGGGCAAGGAAAAATTCAAAACCTCAGCACGGGGAAAATAAGAAACCTTGAGAAGGGTCCTCACAAGCGGTAATCCCTTTCCGGGATGACCAGGGTACAATAGGTTTAGCATTGGATTGCAGTAAACAAAACATAGTGAACATCAATAAAAGAAAACAATAAGTAATGGGTTAAATTTTGTCCAGAAAGTGCATGACAACACAACCACAAGCCTGGTATTTCTTGATCTGAGCTTCCTATGTCTAAATCAGGCATGTCAAACATACAGCCCAAAGGCCAGATCCGGCCCATTGGATGATTTCATCCAGCCTACCATAAAGTTCAAAGTATTCTCAAAAATAAGAAACAAGTCTCTAGGTCAATTAAATCAAAAGTTATGATTTTTTGAATCAATGCAAACCAAATGCTTTCTCTGGCTGCTAGATGGTTTGTATAGTGTGGTGGGTCGGTTCAGGTGCATATTCATAGTCATGCATATTTTTCTTCTTCCACTCGGGTATTTCCTATCACCAGGATCTTTAACAAGTTCTAAATGAGCTGATATTTTGTATCACCTGAGTCAAACAGACCTCAAGGACCAAGTTGCCCACCACTGATTTATATAGGGATCAGAATTTTCCGCGGATCCGCGGATTTCCGCTGTTTTTGAACCCCAAAGGTCATTCCCGTAAATCGTCTAAATTCGATGAGAAAATATTTTGGGGGGGTGAGGTATGATACGTGACTGTTTCATCACCCCAAGTTAGCAGTTAGAGATCGCGAGAAAAATCGGCAAAAAGAAGCGCAGCGCATTAGATCTATAACACACAACAAATAGATCGACTCCTACCATTGGTCGATAGGTTCGCTGATAACCAATCAGCGGAGCTTTTGTTCAGAGCATTGGCTTTCTCAAACATGGCGCTCCTTCCGGTCTTTTCAAACGGTGAAATGAGTGTTTGAAAAAGTAAATATGAAAATACTAAGAAGACGAGGCTTTTGTCTCCGAGATTGATAAAGGAATCAAGAATAAATTTAAGTGGTCATGGCTGGAGAAGACTGTCACAGACTGACATGTATTTTCTTTAAGCATGTTCAGTTTGTGCATTCTATTTTCAAATTAATGATGAATGGTTATTAATGTATATATTTTCATATATATTGTTGATTAGTAGCTAAATACAAGGTCCATCTTCATCATCAAAACACAACAACAATGGTGATGGTTGTAACATTGTAATCCCCGAATTGTTTTAAACATCTTAAAACTGAAAAAAATACATGGTTTCTGTTTTGTTGGATTTAATTCATTCTAGTGCAATTTTCACATAGCAAATAAGATAAATGCCGTTGGCTTCGGGTGGGTTTGCCCCCCTGAGCCCCCCACCGGGCTCCGCCCTGGACCTGGCCGGGGCCTGCGGCCCCTGGACCCTGGCTATTTCAGCTGAAAATGAAAATCTCCATTCTGATCCCTGTTTATATGGACTTCCAAACTAAACACAACATGGACTGTTTGTGCAAGTGGGTTTCGCAATGTTCTGAACGAATGAGCTGGATTATATCCCCAAATGGATCAAGCAGGCTGGGCTGATCTGCTACCGACCCTACCCTGCTTCCCCCCTTTGACACCCCAACACTCATGGACACATGCAAAAACACACACATGTAAAAATTTTATGATTTTGAACTGCACTTATTACATGGCCTATAATTCCTATCTAGGATCAACCATTACCAGCAAAGACTTTTGTCTCTTTACTTCAAGAAAAAGTTTGCAGAAAGAGTGGCTGACATCAAACCCAAAATCCAAGGTGAGAGAAAATAAACAACAATGAAACCAAATATGTAAAATGTTTAAAATCCCAAAAAGGAAAGACCCATTAAAAATTCCCTTCCAAATAATGTAAAAAAAAATTTTTTGCACTGACCCGATAAAATAAAAAATGCTTCGTAACTTACTGACATCTTACTAACAGTGCTGGGCGTGTTGCTAAAAAACTGTAACTGTAATCAATTGCTAGTTACTTCCTTTTAAAAGTAATTCAGTTAATCGGGGCCTTCCTCTTGGTCTCCTTCCATTTACTTCTGCTCTGTAGATCCTCTTCAACATTCTCTCCTCATCCATCCTCTCCATGTGTCCAAACCAACCGAGTACTCTCTTATCCACACGCTTGCTCAGTTCCACTACTACTCCAGTTCTCTCACAATTTCATTTCTCCATCTATCCAATCTTGTCACTCCTAACATACTCCTCAAACACTTCATCTCAAAAACAGGATGTGGAAGTAAAGCGACTGAGTGGAAGAAAGAGGAGATCGTAAGGATAAAAAATTTTTTTGCACGTGGAAAATCCCCAAATTCAGCACGCCTTTATTGTAAATTGTGTGCTCATATTTGCCCATTTGAGTTCCAGTTGGTTTGCTGTTCCTGTATAAGCCAAACCCCACTCGCTGCCTACCTTTCGCTATTCCGGTCAAACACAACCAAATATGCGCATATAACCTGACACGCTGATCTAAGTATTTTGTTTTATAGCTTTAAATTTGGCTTGGATGCAAGTATATACAAAAGGAAGCTAATCTAAACATGAGAACAAATTCAGCATTCTCTTACTCTGTGTTTGAGATGGCACCAAGATAACTATTGTATTTTATAGCTTATTATAAAACCCCTTCAGGAATTGCCTATACTGATCAAAGGGTGTATGTGACAATGTAGGTGATGCAAAAGTGCCCCAAAATCAGACGTCACTCTATTCAATGATCTACATTTATAATTTAATGGAATATCTTAGTCAGACATCCAGTAGTAACAAAATAGGATTTACAACATTGTACAATATTAATAACGCATAAGAGTCCTTGTTACCCGAAAAAGTAATTATGTTTCAAGAACGCGTTCCATTGTAACGCTTTGGTCCCAACATTTCTTACCTCAGTAGAAAGTATGTAACAGTGCTTTTGTGTTTTTGTGCTTTCAGCGTTGTGTCTCGCGTCAAGGGAGGTCATGCTGAGCAGATCACTGCGTCAATTCTTGGAGGTGGTTCTAGCCTTGGGGAACTACATGAATAAAGGACAACGGGGAAATGCATTTGGATTCAAAGTGTCAAGTTTAAACAAGATTGCTGACACTAAGTCCAGCATTGACAAGTATGCATTTTAAAAGTATTTTCTACTCTATTAGATAGCAACAGTATTCCACAACAGATTCTTTTTTTCAATTAGGTACAGAACGCGTAAAGGTTCCTTCCCACAATTACGCAAATATGTTTCAGAGTATGCCAAGCGCCGGCGGACTAAAAAAAATTAGTCTCAAAGTTCACCCATCTGGCTTATTTGCTGTGAGCTGTGACATCATTGAAGGAACACAACCCTTCAAAATGGGAAATCACTTTAACACAACATGTGAGGCGTCATCCGAAACAGACGGCGATCATAGTAAACAAGGATTGCATACTTCTTACTTCTGCTTGGAGAAATTGCCTGCCTGATTTAGACATAGGAAGCTCAGATCAAGAACTTTCAAGTCAAGTCAAGTCACATTTATTTATATAGCCCTTAATCACAAAAATATCTCAAAGGACTGCAAGGAGATTATAGTTTTTTGTTTGTTTTTCGCCACATATTACGGTTGGTATCATTTTTTCTGTTTAGCTCCCTGTCAGTGTCTGGGCTGCCGAGGGCTTTTCTGTTTTGTTTGCTCTCGGTTGGTGCTTGTTGGCTGCACAACGTTTGTTGTTCGGCCTGGCTAGTCTGGCATTAGCACCGGTTTTGTCGTATTCCTTGGTCTATTCCTGTATGGCTTTGCGTTTATTGCCACTTTATGTTGTTGGTTCCCAGTTAGCATGGTTGCTCACCTCCTGTTTTTTTGATTGGTTAGCCTGGCAATAGCACCAGTTTTGCATTGTATTTTTTTAATTTCAACTGATATTTCCCAGTAAGCATGGCTGCTCAATGCGTATTTTTTGGTCAGCCAGCCTCACGTTTTCCCGACGCGGCTGTGGATGCCTTTCGTTGATTGTTCCTGGTTAGCCCTGACGCCGCCCACCCCCTACTCCCCTCATCTGGAGTTCACTGTGTGATATTTTTTTTATATCAGTTGTACCATTACTGCATCCACCTGCAATATTTGAATTTTCCACAAAAACCACCAGAACTTCGCTTAAAAAACTCGTAACCTCTTCAATTAATTAACACGTAGAACAATATGGCTAATGGCTTGATGGGGGTTTGTGTTCCTTCGATGATGACGGAGCTCAGGATAGCAAAGATAAGACATTCTATTTTCCAAAGGCATTATCTTGGAAAGTAATTGTAATATACCGATGCAAAATATAGAGATTTTATGCAAAAAACATGTACTATTTCCTGACATTTGCATGTTTAAGCGTTTGCGATTACCTTAAATAATTATTCATTTCATGAATTCATTAAGATGATGGTAAAAAAGTTGTAAACGTTTTTACAAACGCCTCCATTATACGTATTTACAGAGTTGTAGAAACAAAGCTTATCTCAAGACAAATATTCGTTGCTAATATATCATTTCAGATACATGAACAACACATAGAGCAGGGGTGACAAAGACAAATGTACTGAGGTCTGAATTAAAAATGTTATTACAAGCCAGGGGCCCAACTTATTGAATGTCGAAAATGAAAGAATTTGCTAATACTAATTGCTAAAGTTGTGCTTGTCACACATAGCAACCCTTAAAGCAATATTAAACAATGACAACAGCCAAATATATACTAAGTTCAGGCAAAAACAAAGAAAAAGAATATGTAAAATAATGGTAATGCTAATACAACTTGTGATGGAGTCTGCTATCCCAGCTGCTTACGCATAGCTAGTTAATGACAATTCAAATACTAAATCTAAAATGTTCCCAATTCTAAAAAAATATTGCGGTCTAATTATGTAAATTAGTTTTTACCTCTCCAATATTTTAAATTGAGAATATTCATGCCAGAGGTTGCCTAAGTGATGCTAGACGCTATTATCAGTAGCAGATAGTTTCTATATTGGCAGAAATGGGCAAAATTGACTTCCAAGAGAAAAAATAAAACTAGCAGTTTTCTATCATTCTTTTTACTGATGTATTTTTTTTAAATATAATTGGATTGAAATACTGTACAAAAAAGAGACAAATCTATTCACTAGAAGCAACACTTTTTTAAAGAGAACAACAGTAACAGTAAAAAAATACACCATTCTTGGTGCATTATACAAAATGTATCAAGAGCATCTATGGTGCCTTAAAAAAACCTTCTCGCGGTCCATGTCCGGCCCATGGGCCTTGGCTTTGACAAACTTGACATATAGGTATCACAGGATTCAAGGATACCTTAACCACAAGGGTCGTAGGTGCACCACTTTCTGTGGTGTGTCTTGGGCAAGTATAGCCTGGATGCGCCCATCCCTCTCCAGGCTGTCTTTTGGGGGGGGTAGGGTTTTGCTCCCCAACAATTGCCTGATAAAAGTTGGTCATTTTCCATTTTTAGAAATGTCACTCTACTCAACTACATTGTTACTGTGTTAGAGAAGAAGTTCCCTCAGGTAGTGGCCTTGAGTGAAGACTTGCAAAATGTACCAGAAGCAGCAAAAGTCAAGTAAGTACAAATAAACATTTTTCAATGAATTTTAATACTTTTAATGAAATGAAATGATCTGCATTCATATAGCGCTTTTTCAAGTCAAGACTTCCCAAAGCGCTTTACATTGTGCAATAATGTATTGTACATTATTGATATGTACTCTTTACAATTACCCATCAGTATTTTAGGTATGGAAAATGATTGATATTTAATCATTTTGTTGTTTTATGAGTACCGTAAATTCCGGACTATAAGCCGCTACTTTTTTCCCAAATGTTCAACCCTGCGGCTTATTCAGTGAAGCGGCCAATTTGTGTAATTTTTCTAACTGCCACCAGCGGCACTCGAGTACAAAAGGTAAGATTTAGACCGGTGGAATAAGTGCGTCGAGGTAGACGGCATCCTCTTAGTTTGCGTACGAATTGTCAGTCTGACAAAGGTTCTTTCCGATAATAAGGATGTCGCCCTTGATGGCGGCAGTTATAAGGAGAAAGATGAAGACGGTTAACCGTGAATTTCGCAATTGCGGTATGGCTTTTTTTTACCAGATACGCATGATGCGTTGCGAGGGTGTTATTAGTAGCGCGTTGGTACCTTTCACAGGCACGGTTTGGGATGGAAATTATATTATTATTATTATTAAAGCTTAGAAAACTCTCTCAGTGTACCGTCTTTCTTTGTAAAAATGTGTAATCATGTATAATATGTATTTGCAACTGTATATTTTTGTAATGTATTTATTTTAGAGACTTATTGTGATTTGTTTTTTATGGGCGAATCAAAAAGAAGGGGAGGAGCAAACGCGGGCTGACGGGAAGTGGGGTGAAGCTGAGTTAAATCTGTTTGTTGTTGTAGTGGATACCGGTATATATTTTTCCTACCCTTAACTTTGGAAATATACATTTTTTTCATTGGATTACTTTCAACGGGACCCAGACTTTAAATGTCTGCATTAAATTCTAATTACAGATATAATTTTCCGTTTATGTTGCCGATTGTGGAGTTTGGATTGTATACTATATTTATAGTTACAATCGCTGAAGGATGCTGCTTGGGAGGGTGGGATTGAATCCCATTTGAGAAGACAGAGCTGTGCCCTTGCACAATATTATTGCCCGTTACACGTTGGTTAACTGCTGTTAAAAGTGTCGATAAGAATTGTTCAAGAACATGATATAAGGAAATTTTGAATGTTAAAAGTGTCGATAATAACTCTGAAATTGCTTATTTGGTGTTGAAAATGTCAGAAAGAAATGTTAAAACGTCATATTGTCAGATATAACAAAATTGTGAATATGCTTGGTTGCTGTTGAGATTGTCGAGAGGGGTTGTTCGAACCTCACATTGTTTGTTTGCTGCTGTTGGTGTCAATGGATTTGTTCAGACCAAAAAACAATCGCGGGACTTTGGCCTGGACAGATCTATTGACACTAACAAAGATGTTAAAAATGTCAGAAAGAAATGTTAAAACTTCATATTGCCAGACATAACGAAATTGTGAATATGCTTGATTGCTGTTAAGATTGTCGAGAAGGGTTGTTCAAACCTTACATTGTTTGTTTGCTGTTATTAGTGTCAATAAATTTGTTCAAATCTCATAGTTACAATTGCGGCACCTAGTCAAATTTGGGATAAGCTTTTGACTTTGCTACATGTTTTAAAGTGGGCGCATGCGGCTTATATACAGGTGCGGCTTGTGTAAGGACGAAACCAATAATGCCCGTAAAATGCCCGTAAAATTGCCCGTAAAATGTAGTGGGTGCGGCTTATAATTAGGTGCGCTCTATAGTCCGGATTTTACGGTACTTGAATGAAGTTCAACAGAAAAACAGTTGCAATGTCATCATTTGTTTGTCTTTGAAAGAAACTTGTCGCTTGAATAAAAAATTGGAATTTGTTTTTCTATTCTGCATAAATATAATTTACGTGTCATTGTCGATATAAATCAATCACTTTCCATTGTTTGTCTGCTTTATTTGTGTAGCAACCAGGGGGGTAGTGAAATTAACCAATATTAAGGATTAAACCAGGATATGTTTATTATCCTGGCTGAATTTAACCTCAAGTCGGTTGCATTAGACCAGGTTAAATTAGGCTCGGCTCAGTCATTATGGTGATTTATTCTCTAAAGCTACCCTGCTTCAGGCTAGGCTAACAACCAGGCTAGGATAATCTATTGTCAATTGTGTGAAAATGTGTTTTATATTATTTACATGGTCTTTCTTAATATGTTGCATCATTCTTGATAATTTAATTGTAACAGTCATTTTATAGTCATTCATGTAGAAAATGTATTGTAGACTGGCCATGTGTTTTATTGCTATGACAATTAAGAATGCTAGTCGAATTGCCATCAGAGTGTTGATGAAATTGTATGTTATTACTGTTTTTAAGATTCTAAAAAGTGATGCAAAACTTGCAAAGATTACATCAATAAAGTACTTGATAAGCGTAATATTGTATATAAACTCCCATTCACCTGTTCCGTTGTCAAAGAGACAGGTTTGTCTTTTATGAAAGATCAATGGAATAAATCAAACAAACTAATAACCTTGAATAGATAAGAATTCAAATTAGAATACTTTTTATTGTCATCAATAATAGAGTAGAGAACATTGTTCACAATGAGGTTATACCTGGCCCTCCAAGATAAATATATGATAGAAAACGAGATGAGATGAAAAAAAAGAAAAGCATACTCGCAATTTCCTTGATATCAGTGCTCTATTATTTCTCTCACATTTTCATAAACCTTTATAAGAATCTCTTGTTTAGGGTCTGCCAAAGACGATGGCCGACACTTTTTCAATTTCCAATTTGTGGTTATGAGATTGATCCTGAGGGCCCGTTTGAGGAAGCCGTGAATGCGCATGTATCCTAATCGTGCAACCAAATAAGCCAAAATGCGACAGCAAGACAAGATCAAGCTGTGCTTTTCAGTTAGCCTGGATTTCTTTATTACACTTCCATGGAATACCCCCCTGCCTGCCGCTCTCTGGGTTGACACACATCCCTATGCATGAAAATGACTGCCCCAATGATACGTTTAAACGTCAGTTAACACTCAAAATAAGGAGAGAAAACCTGAATGGATTTTAAACTTGCAAGGAGGACAGGGGGATAACCTTCGGATAAGAATGTCCGACCTGTTGTAAAGGCCCTCGCTTGAGTCATTTCTTTTTCATTTAATCTCCTGGCTTCCAAAAGCAGATCCCCCTAAAGTGTGTGGAAATCAAAGACAACATAACTGGCCGATAGTGACAATGATGTAAGAGTGAAACAATGAACAATAGTGTGCAAAAATAATCTTAATAATAAACTGTCCTCCTATAAAGTCTCCTTTGCAGTTGTCCAATATCATGAAAAAAATAAACTTATCATGCTTTAATAAGCAAAAAGTTGTCTCTTGACAATTTTAATTTCTAAAGACATTGGAGGCTTTGTTTTTTTCCCCAAAGTTCCTGTAATTCTTTTTTGTACAGGGAAGAATTTCAATGATGTATAGTGTAAATATTCCTATTTTTTCTTTCTCTCATTGCATACCGGTTTCATTTTTTTGTTCAGTATGGCCGAACTGGAGAAGGACATTAGCAATTTACGGTCTGGCATCACAAGTGTTAACGCTGTAAGTAACCAATTGTTTTCTCAATTTGCTCATACAACAACCCGCAACATGCGTGTCTATGAGCACATCTACAAAGGGGACATTTTTGCGCAAGCATAGAGCAGTACATCTACTTACGAATTGAATTCATTCTGGGAGTAGCTTTGTAACCTGAAAAAAGTAGAGACACCTTTTGAATGTAAATGCACTAATCTGTTCCAAATCCTGCTAAAGTATGATTGCACAAAAAATGAAAGGCACATAATGTAAAAAAAAAACAACAAAAAACACTAAGAATAAAGGAAATAAAAAAAAAATGTATTTACCTTTTAACTGGCCTCTTTCTTTACTAGTCCTCGGCAGTGTTTTGTGCCTGCCGTTTCTTGGAAAACTGATCAATTGACGTCTGATTTTGCCGGCTTTGACAATCCGTCAGTAATGTGCGAGCCAGATGTCAAACCCACACATGCACAAACCTTCAAAAATCAACTCACAAATCTGGATTTATAAATAAGTTTAAAAAACATCCACTGCTGTTCAATTAGGATGAATAAATTCAGGACTAGATTTGTAATGAAAAGTAGAAATATGATGAGTATGTTGTAAATTTTGAATAAAGTACTGTTAAGCCTCCCATGTTGCTGTTGTTATCTATTAGATATATAATTTTGGCCCGTTTTGCTTTTGTTATGTATTACATGAATAATGTTAGCAAAAACATGCACCAATTTCTCCTCATGAAGGGCGTCACAAATGTTTTCAGATGTCCCCTCTCCTTTGAACCACATTAACTTTATTTCAAATGCGGCATTCCAAAGGCCCTGTTCTCATTTGGTCTGTTCAAGGTATTAGGCTAAGTTGACAAATACAGTGGCTCCTCTACAAACTAAATTAATTTGTTCCCAGATCGATCTCGAATCTAGAATTTCTCGTAACTCGAACAAATCTTTCACATAAGATCATCCAAGTTAACTAAAATACATTATACATCCTGCATACTTTGGTGATTTCTCTTCAAATTTCAGATTTTTTCAGATTACTCTCTCGTGTAGTCCATGAGGACCAGGTTGCTCACCTCTGGCATAGACAGAATTTTTGCACTTATGGAACCCCATAGTACACATTACATATGCACATATACTGTATATAAGGGCAGCTGACATTATCACAAGCAACGCCTCTTATCATGTGCAATTAGCAAGTCACGTGACATGCACAGATGGCATGGGCGCATCAAGGAGAATTTTGGCACTAATTGAACCCTATAATATTATATTTGTGAGTGGCATTTGTCCTGGGGCAAAACAAAGCAGCAGGGAAACAAATCTAACACCATGATTACAGTTGACAAGCATGGACTGCAATTAATTCTGCTCTTGCAGATTTACCCACCTGCTTGCTTTTTAAAAAGCAACAAAGAAAGGTAAATCTGACAATTATAATCCTACATCATAATACTATCAGGTTGAAAGAAAACTTACATATGTAACGACAGTTCTATGAGTCACAGATCGACTGTTCTTCAATGTTCCCTTCAAGTACACATAAGTAACATTCAGTGCTTGAAGTCCGACTCTTGTGTTGATGTTCTTTTGTCTGTTACCGTGATTGGTGAAAATAAAGTTTTTGTAATGGCTAGGTCACAGATCCCATTGATTAGAGATAGGGCTTCTGCCTGGACAATACTCCGAAGAGTAATCGAAAACTTTTGCTCCTAAACAGCGTCAATATGAATATGATAAGCACATATCCAAAAGTGTCCTCGTGTAAGCGAGCTTTGATTTGATGGCTTACTTGTTTCTACTTTGACAGGTTGAGTGCAACTTGACTAAAATTACATTTTTGCTCTGCGCCTGACTGTGTTTAAATGGAGTATTAGATTGAAAAATGGATTTTAAAATATGCAAATACCACAAATGTCTCCCATGTTGCAAAATCTGAAAGTAATTACACCTTTTTATGTGTGTTTATATCAATTTATAGGAATTACAGTACCAGCAAGGTCAAACCTCTCTGGGCCGAAATGATAAATTTGTTCCTGTCGTCAAGCAGTTCCTGACTGTTGCATCCTTCAGCTTGTCTGAAATAGAGGAGTCATTTGCTGAGGCAAAAGATATGGTAAGTAACCACTTTTTCAATAGTTGTTGCTTTTGTAAGCTTGATGTTGTATGTTTACTACTGTATATATTTGTGTACAACACACACTCATGTATAACGGGCAGCCCTATTTTTTTAAATTAAAAGTTGGTACCATATTTTCCCCACTTTTTCAGCAAAATATTGTGGTTGATTGCAATGGGAATATAACCCTGGTCATCGTAGTGAGAGCGCCGAATCTTAACTACTAGACCACTAATGAACTAATGAAAAGGCATTCGATTTTATCTCATCGTCACACGATACCCGAACCGAATGTTGATTTCCTTGTGCATTTCACATGTTACAATGACAATAAACTGTATTTAATGCTTCTATTTTAGTCTAAGCATTTAAGTAACTAACGCTGTTAAATGTGGCCATGATTAAAATCATGTATTGACACCGTAAACTATGAACACAATACCAGCACAAAATTAAAAATGTGTTTATTAAATGTCCTTCAAAGTCCGATTTATCACGAGATACACCAAAGAGTTGTTGTCACTTTTTAAAAAAAAATGTAATTATGTCTCTCAGGACGACTTTCTGTTTTCTCCAATCTTTAACATTTGTCTCGGGCACCGTGAATAACAATAGTGTGATGAGGAGATAAAATGTAATGCCTTTTCAGACGTCATCCATATCACTGGTGTTCCAGTGGTTAGGATTCTGTAAAGTGAAAATGGCACATTGCATGTGAGGACAGTGCACAATGCACATTGGGGCTACCGACTTTGGTTAAGTAAAAATTGAACAAAGCAGCAAAATGCAAATCAGAATTTAGGAAAGTCATGCATTGTAAAAACAAGGCTTTTATTGCATGTCATAAATGGACACTCATGAGGATTCAATGTTAAACATCCATCATCTGCACCGCTTATTCCCAGTAAAGTCACGGGGGTGCTAGAGACCATCCCAGCTATCTTCGGGCAGTGGGCAGGGTGCAATGATAGATCAATCGATAAATATAGCACACCAAAAAACACAAAACATTGGATGCAATGAGAAACGAATCCCGGTCGCAGCGGTGAAAATGCTGAATCCTAACCACTGGAACACCAGTGACATATTCATCCATCTATCATCTGCACCGCTTAACCTCAGTAGGGTCGCTGGGGAGCCCATCTTTGCTATCTTCGGGCTCTGAGCAGGGGACACCCAGAACTGGTCGCAGGGCACACAGAGACAGACAACTCACTCCCTCATTCGCAGCTAGGGACAATTTGGACCGGCCAATTAACCTGAAATGCATGTTTTTGGAATGTGGGAGGAAACCGGAGTGCCCGGAGGAAACCCACGCAGGCACGGGAAGAAAATGCAAACCCCGCACAGGAAGGCTGGTCGCTGGATTTGAACCCATGACCTCAAAACTGTGCCACAATGCGCTTACTGCTCAGCTGTATTATTAAACAATCATGAATTAATTAAATTATCAACTGCTATCACAAACATTTTTTTTAATCCCTCGTTATAACGTGATTCGTCTTTCAAAGTCTTGTTACTTCATAGATGTGCATTCATTTCTACATTCTGCTTGGCTAATTACTCTCTGAGAAACTAGTTTTCTTTTAAAAAAAAAAGTACAGGTACAGTATACAGAATTTTTATCAGTAAAACAAATACTTAAGGTAAAAAAAATATTTGGTGTCAATGTATTGTTAAGTATTACATTGTATGCTAATTGAAAAACATAGTGGGTTTACTACATCATGGATATCACCTAAAAAGGGTTCTTTTTGGAATAAAATGAATGATCACTGTACTTGTACTGCAATAATTAAGTCACTCCACTTTGCATTGTCCCTTTTTATGGTTCAAGCTTACCAAAGCTTTGCAACATTTTGGAGAAGACACATCCAAACTTCAGCCTGATGAATTCTTTGGGATCTTCACCACGTTCATCTCGTCATTTTCAGAAGCTAAACAGGCAAATGAGGACATGGCTAAACGCAAAGAGGAGGAAGAAAAACGAGCACTTATGGAGGCTAAGGTTTGAGAATGTTGGCATTAATTGCATTTATTCTTGTATTCAGAAGGAAATTATTTTCATACATCTGAGTGCCGATTGCAGTTTACCCAGATCACGCAAAAAGATACCAACTGTTGATTCTATAAAGATAACTATCAATCGCGACATTTTGAAGGGGCTACACTTATATTATTATTAGCGGTTAATTTATTTGACAAAGTAGTAATTGGGTCAAACACCTACATACAAGCACACATTAATTGGGGAGGGGGGTACGCAGACTTCTCGTAGAGATGTTTTACAGTTGTTACGCACATAGTATAAGCGTGGTGACTTGGGGTCCTGGGGTCATGGGAAAGAGAATGAGAATTTGCCTTGCTGTTGCATTCACGACATGTTGCCACCTAAGTCAATCAGTGAATTATTAAAAAGGACAATCGATAAATGTTAGAAATTTTGAGTTCAAACAAATACAATTGTATTAAGACTTTTCAAAATTGAAGACATTTCGATGCCTTATTTTTAGAATTAAAAATTCAATGCCTTTCTGAGGATCTGGTGCAGGCCTGCCTCCCCTTTCAAAGCAACCTTGTAATGTCAGTGACCCCGTGAAGTGTGTTTTAAGTACCTGCAACGCAATTTTCTATCAAGGCAAGGTACTTAAAGTTTTATATGAAGAAAGTTCTCATCTAGCTGGCAAAATGGGACAATTTCATTAAACATGCTATATTAGAATACTCAGGATTAAAGCATCTTGCAATTAAACTCACGGCAATGTAGGTGTAAATCATGAATCATAAATCATCACACAAAGTCAAATTACCAATCTTTTGATTGTGTGCTAACTTTTGATTTTAATCTTTATTCTTAATCCATCTACGTATGTCATTTTCCTGATACGAACTGGGACTTTGTTGTTGGGATGCGCACTTGTTGATAATTTAGGGATTATCACTTGTGAGGCCTCTTTTCATAGTTCCTTATTTTCCTCTTGCTGAGGTTTTTGAGTTTTTCCTCGCCCACATGGAGGTTTAAGATCAGGGAATTGTGTAATTGTAATCTGTGCAGTCCTTTGAGACATTTTGTGGTTAAGGGCTATACAAATAAATGTGACTTGACTCAACTTGGTGCGCGTTTTTGAAGCTGTCCATCAGGGGACTTGGAAAAGTGGCATAGTTCTGTCGAACAGGGGCATAGAAAGACGGGCATAGTTCCTTTCAACAAAGGGCATTGTTACTCCAATAAAAGAGGGGCATAGTTTCTTCTTTTTGACATCTTTACTGTAGCTTGTGTTGGTAATCAGATAATCCTAGGGGCCTAAGTCCTCCTTGTTGTCTGCAACTGGGGGAGGGGTGTATTGGTGCATATAAGTAGCAAGGCATCACTCTACAATTGTACAGCCAGATGTTGTTTTCTGCCTAATCTACAGTATGATAACTGCTTTGGATAAATTATATTTTGTATTCTGCATTTCACAGCCTGATACTGAATTGGGCCTCATCAAAAAAGGACAATTTGGCTTTGAATAAGTCATGTGCCTTGAGTAGTATTGGCGGTAACGTGTTATCAAGATCTTGATGTCATTGACTACTAACATATAGATGCTCTTTTGAGCAACTATCAAAACTATGTGTACTAATAAAGAACTTGGTAGTGTCGGTAAAGTTATCATTTAAACAAAACAATGAGTTTCTAACTAGTTAGATGTCTGAAAACCAATAGTGTTTTTGCTCCATGCCTGAGATGCCTTGTAATCCAAATATTTGGACTGAATTATATATGTTAAAATAGATGGTGGTCATTGATCACAACACCAAACTCGGTAGCGTTTGGTAATGAAAATGTATAATGCTTTCATTATTAGTGACACTAACGAAAGTACAACCAAAGGCGAGCAGAATGAAGGATATTTCCATCTTAGTCTGGTAGAAAAGCAGTATGCTATCATGAATTCACTGATCGGTGGAAGTTATACTAGCTGGCTCGCAAAACTATCAACCGCATAACGAAACCTGCAAACGCAAATCATACTTTCATAAAGTGTCAGCACTGCTGTTATCACGCTGTAGCACTTTAAAGCTAATGCCACATGGAATCCACAGGACAACTGTTCACACCGCATTTTTTGCCGCTGCGGCGCGTGTTCAGAAATATGCACAGGGAGGGCAGAAGGGTGTCATCAGTTCCCAGAACGATTGCATTAGGCATTACTCGCTCGCACCTGCTCTGGAGATTACGAAAATGACAGATACAAATGAATTATGCCTCATTCGTTTCAAACACTCGGCGAGTCACGTCATAAATAGACCAAGTCTCATTGCGCCTCAAAGAAGGAAGGACTAGGCTTGCATTTTCACTCTAGAACAGTGGCTGGGAACCCGGTCTTCGAGGGCCGCATGACCTGCATGTTTTTGTAGGTCTCTCTTCTTCAACTCAGGTAATACCAAATACCAGGATCATTAACAAGCTCCTGCCAGCTTGATATCGAGCTGATGATTTCTATCACCTTAATTAAAGAAGAGGAGCCTCCAAAAACATGCAGGACATGCGGCGCTCAAAAGCCGGGTTGCCCAACCTTTGCTCCTGAAGTATGGTTGATATTTTTGAGTTCTTCAATTTACAACACATAAAAATAAAGTTTGCCTGTGACAAAGTGTGAAAAATGTTGTGAGAAGCTGTAGGGAACTGTTCAGAACTATTTAATGATTGCTTTGGCGCCAATTCAGATTCAAATGCCTGCCTCGCCCTGACTTGCTTACCTGAAGTGAGTTGTTTGCTCGCAACATCCAGTGGAAAAATTTGAAACTGCAGGTGCCGTCCTGTATAACACTTGGAGAGCTAAACCACTTTCCGTTGCACAATATTTTGAAAATAAAGTCAGTAATGCAAATTAAGTGCAGATTGTCTCACGCTGGCTCTGATGCCGTATTGACAACGGAGTTAAAGGTTTTGTTCAGGAACAGTAACATGTTTACATTTTTGGTTGCAACTTGTTGCCCTCAGTCATGACTTTATGTAAATATGTGGTGTTGACACAGAAGTGCACACATTACCACACAAATTACATCTGGCGTTTTCCTTTCTGTAGTTTAAATTCAAAAAAATCTCCACACCGCGTTGTGCTTTTTGTTTGCCTCTGTCATGTTTAGCTTCTAGTAGGGGCCAGCGCAGTGATTTGGTCCTCTCTTCTACCTGGCAGGCAGGATGAAGCAGCAGGCCAGGTTGGAAGGAGTGCTAAAAGCATGCCTGCTGTCAGTCACACACACAGCCATAAATTTGGTGTGGCCAAGGGTGCTAGGTGAAAGAGAAGGGATGTACCATTTAAGTAGAGGAGCGGCACTTTGAGGAGATTAGTGGAGGAGTAACGTTTTGATATCAGGACAATAGTATTGTCCCCTACAAGTGCTTTCTCAGTATCGATAATCTCTATCTTCATCGCACGCTATACATTTAACACCCTTTTAAATTCTGCATTTTACAAGGTCACTGTGCGTGTTTAATATATGTCTTTTTCTTTTCTCCAGATGAAGAAAGATCGGGAGCTGAGGGCAAAGAAAACTCATATAAATGTGGAGGGAGAGGAAGGGGGTGAATTTGATGACTTGGTGTCAGCACTCCGTTCCGGTGAGGTATTCGAAAAAGATCGTTCAAAAATGTTACGCAAAAAACATCGGCGACAAGAGACTGTCAACAACAACAACAGGGAGAGACTCGCATCTAAACTGGACCAGTAATGAACACAACATCTCTGTAGGACAATGATTTTTGCATATGGAAAAATTAGTATTCGACCTTTCTGTTTATTGAACAAAGATATAAACGATAGGGGTGGGCAATACTATGAATTTTGGTATCGATCCGAAACAAGAAACTACAGGTTATTATCGATAGTGCAAGTAAAGTGTAAACACAATAGAATCAATTTTAAAAATTTTAATGTATGAAAAATCTTATAACCCACGAACAACATTAGTATACTGATAATCAAAATAGGAAGAAAGTATTGATACCAAAACAATAGTATTGTAAGTACTTGCTGAGTATTAATAGCATGAATATTTTGATTGTTCTGCCCACCCTTAATAAATGCAACAATTGGTCTTACCTCTCATATTTGAGGTGGACTTTGAATTTAATGTACAGTGCCTTGCAAAAGTGTTGGCCCCCAGTAACACTTTGAGATAATGCCATATTTCAGGCTTCAAAAATATAGATTAAAAAATTCAAAATATTTTCTTAAAAATAAACAACATGTGCGACACAATGGTGAAAAATAACCAAATGTATTGATCATTTTAGATTGAACTAACAAATAGAAAATAGAAAAGTAGGCGTTGCAAAAATATTTGCCACCTTCGAGTCAATACTTTGACAACCTCATTTTGCCACAGGTCTTATGCACATCTTGAAACATGAATATTTGCCCATTTTTTCTGACAAACCAGCTCGAGTTATTTAAGGTTTGATGGTGATCGTTTATGTAAAGCATTTTTCAGACATTTTCACAAATGGGATTGAGGTCTGGACTTTGGCTTGGCCATTCTAACGCCTTTATATTGGTAGTATTAAACCATTCCAATTGAGATTGTGTTCTATAAGATTGATGCCTGGACTTTGGCTTGGCCATTTTATCTATCTATCTATCTATCTATCTATCTATCTATCTATCTATCTAACTTGGTCATATCCCTCAAGAGGGGTGACCGACAGCAAGACAAACACATAACAAAGAAAATAAAAGGGGAAAAAAAATACCAAAAAAACACACACAAAAATGTTTGGACCCTGGCCAACCCAATTGCCCAAACACCTAAACAAGTTAGGCACCTCGGCACCTAAGTTGGTCATGCTTTCGTCCCTCGAGATGAAATGGGACACCAGAAAGCGGCCATGTCACTCGGGTCAGGGTGACACAACACACTCTTTGGTTCAACAGCAGGGCCCGACAGCTTTCACTGGTTTACCCCTGCCGCATCATACAGGTGCCCAGCCCATCCTTAAGAACGCGTCCAAAATCCACTATCCTTTCACAACACCTCTCCACTCCTTCCTATCACCAACAAGAGCTCTAGCTTCCATTATATTTAGACCTCTTTCCTGCAGTGCACTCATAACACCATCCATCCACGTCAATCGCGGACTTCCTCTTGGTCTCCTTCCATTGACTTCTGCTCTGTAGATCCTATTCAACATTCGCTCCTCATGCATCCTCTCCATGTGTCCAAACCAACCGAGTACTCTCTTATCCACACGCTTGCTCAGTTCCAAGACTACTTCCCTGTGGTGAGGGGCACTCTCCTCGTGAGAGGTCAGAGAATTCTCCCACCATGGTCCGCTGTGTGTCGTAAGAGGCGACTAAAGTGGATGGAGCAAGGGGACTGGGGATCCTCTCCTCTCTATCTCTACTCCCCAAGAGACAGCAAGGCAAAGAAAGGGGGGCGGGAGACCCAAAGGTCTCGCAAACCTTAGTTATAGGGTCACTAAATGTGAGAGGATTTGGAAGTAAAGCTTGGCCATGCTAACACCTTTATATTGTCAGTTTTGAAAAATTATATTGTAAATTAATTTATTGTTTAGGGTCGTTGTCCGGTTGGAAGGTGAACATGTGCCCCATTATCAGGTCAGCTGCAGATTTTCCAACAGATTTTATACCAGATTCGCCCTGTATTTGGCTCCATCCATCTTCCCATCAACTCTAACGATCTTTACAGTACCTGCTAAAGGAAAGCAACCTCAGGGCATGATGCTTCCACTACCATGTTTGACAGTGGGGATGATGTTTCTGCAGGGTGATGTGAAGTGTTACTCTTACGCCAAATGTAACACTTTGCCTTTCAGCCAAGAAAGTTCAATTTTTGTCTCATTTTACCAGAGCCTTGTTCTACATCCTATTTGTTTCTCTTATGTGGCTTCTCGCAAATACCAAGTAGGCCTTTTATGGGTGTCAGGGGTGACCAGAACAGAGCAGGAGACCCCAGAGCGTTCGTACAATTCTTTATTTGGGGGAAGCGTACAGGGTTAGCGGGAGACGCGATGACCGTCGAACGTCAGCAGCAACGCCGTGAAGACAGCTTCGGGACACGTAGCCAGTCGTAGCGTGGGACGGAAGCAGGTCGAGTTTACCGGGACTGAAGAGAAGATCGTAGCGTGGAACGGAAGCAGGTCGGATCGGAGGCATGCAGAATCAGGTAAACAAGTAAAAAGACACGGGGAAATCAGGCGAGTCAAACGGGGTAAAAAGTAATCCTCCGACAAAGAGTTCTCCGCGTAACGCGTTTAAAAAGGGAGCATTAACCAATCAGGAAGCACATTCCAGCGTGCCACATGATTACCCCAGGTGGCTTCACTTGGGTAATCATGACAATGGGATCCTTTTAGAAAGGGCTTTCTTTTTGCCACTTTTCCATAAAGGGCAGATTTATCCAGAGTATGACTAATAGTTGATCATGAATCTCTTGGTTGCTTCTCTGATTAGTTTTTTCCTTGTTTGGACTGAAGGTTTAGAAGGACGGCCAGATCTTGAGAGTTTTGCAGTGGTTGTATGCTCTCCTTAATTTGATATTATTGCTTGGACCGTGCTCCAGAAGATGTGTAAACATTGCAAAATCTTTTTGTATCCCATTCCTGCTTTGAACTTTTATGTAATTATATCCCCTAAGTGGCTGGTGTGTTCTTTTGTCTAAAAAGTGCTGTCTGTTCTCTGAGCACATGACAGAGCAGGTGCATTTAAAGTGAGACTTAATGACACACAGGAGGACTCTGTTTGCCATTGTTAGTCATTTAGGTTGACATTGGATCATTCAAAAGTCATCAGGGAACTTCTGGAGTCAGTTGGTTGAACTGAAGAAAACAGAACTATATTTTGCCACACCTACCTACTTGTTGTTGCAAATATTATATAAAATGTTGGAATAATTTGGTTCCACGTCACCAATGTGTCCCACATGTTGTTGATTTTTAAAATTGTATTTTCAGTTTTTAGCTTTAAGTTGCCTGAACAAAAATGTTTCGTGAGGGCAAGACTTTCACGAGGCACTGTACATACAAAAATGTCTCTTTCCTAATTACTTTTCAGATATTTACTGTAGTGTGCAATTTATCTAATTTATCAAAGCTTGTGAAGAATTTGGTTATGCAATGTTGTGACAAATAACCAGGTGGATGGTATCCGTTTTATATTTTTTGTTCTGGCTTACAAAAATGCTAACAAAAACAACAGCTGTTGTTTATATTTTAGTTCAGTAGGTATAAAGCTGTGTCAAAAATATGTCCATAACCTGTTTAGCAGTATTGGAATTTTATTTGAAATGTGTTTTTGGACATAGATAGCATTTAGTTTCACTTATACAATGCACCGGTCATATTTAGCATTGGGCAATTTTCCACTATTTTCCATAGTTGCCAATGAAGTATATTAGGTAATTATGTACTTTTTTATTTGCTATGCACAGAAAAACATCCGTCAAACACAAAAAAAAAACACAAACCCATTGGTTGCAATCACCATTCAGTATTTAACATTTATGTTGTTGATCACCTGATTACAAATTCGAGTGTTAGAGCTAATTCCTTTTAAATAAATTATTTTTTTTTCTTAAGGGGTAAAATATTTAAAGCATTATTGTGCATTATTGTGACATCAACACACCCTGGGGCAGAGCTGTGGCTGTATATTCAGACCGAAAGTCCATACTTATATTATTCCGAAGCATGAGCAAACTATGAGAGGCCGTTTGAGAAGTAAATCATAATTGCTCTCGCATATGTTGGTATACTCTCGCACATGCACAACTATACTCTCATACAGACATAGTCATACTTATGCACAAACAAAACTATACTCCTTACGATGCAAGTCATTTATTACATCTTGTATTTATATGAAAAATTGTAAGGTCATTCTATTTGGTGAATGTGTTTCACTTTGATATTTATTTTGATGAAGGTAAGAAAAATAAAAAATGAAATAAATGATTTGGGTTTTCAGATTCATTCATTGTTTTAGCTTTTGACTTTACAGTACACTGGTTGAAAATTATCTTTATCCACGCTGAAATGTGATTTTTGATATTTGACAGCTCTGGTACGTGTAATTAATTTTGAAAAGTAGTGGAACAAAAACAAAAGGAAAGAAAAATGTACGTGCCGTGAAGTTGAGGTGGCAAAGATTGACGATGAATGTATGAGAACAACCTCATATTGACCCTTGCACACACGTGACCTAACCAAGTGACGACACCGTGACAGACGGTAGTAAACAGTCGTACACAGTGGACGAGGCCAGTAAACGGTAGACAACGACCACAAAAACGCAATATTATTCAACACCGTTGGCAACGACTAGTCAAATGAATATTGTGCAGCTGTCAGATGATGTGGCTCACCTTGTCAGAAACCACAAAGAGCACTATTAGAAAACTGAGGATAGCATTAGCAATGCTAGCTACCGGCCCATACAGTCTTCCTCCTAACATATTCTTACATCTGACCGAATCATCCAGTCTGCCTGACTTCAGTCCACATAATCTGTACTTTTATACTGTAAACTGAGTATCCCCATACACCAGTGCTGATCTAAAAGTGTCTACAAGTTTGGATGCTTGCCAGTTCTTCGTAGCTGGTACGCATGACTGTGCTTTGCTTTTCCGACAAATGCATAATAATATTTATTTTGGCGAAACGATGCTTTATCCTCTGAACATATGCTTACCGTTTTATCCATTGGTAATTTGGCAGTTCATTCCTGCATGATAAGCTTTATGGTAGAGCATGTTTCAGGCCTCACACGGAGTAGCCGGTATCCAAAAGCTACTTTTTATCTGTTTTCTTTAGGGTGAAGAAGACAGAAGTCGTGTCTTGTTTCTGTGATGGAAGCTTATAATTGTCTCAATAAATCATTAAAGAATATCACATTTACACACAAAAACAATTGACCAAAAAACATGTTAAGTACTCTTGTTTAACCTTCAGGAAATTACATAAACCTAGGCGAAAACACATAAGCAAAACTTGTATTAAATTTTAAGCTAAATTCGCTTATTGAAAAAATCTGGAAGGAGCCATACAAAACATTACAAAATAGTCGCCAGACCGCCATTTTATGGTTTTTACAAAAAAACGTAAAGAGCCTTGTTTTGCCCCTCAAACAGATCACCTGGCGATTTTCCAAACAAAGATTCAATTTACACATTCCAAAAATTCCCCACAATCCTTGTGACTAAATTGTAGTTGTGTTAAACATTTTACGAACCTGTTTTTTTTTTGGGGTAAAGAAAAGACAAGAGTCGTGTCTTGCTTCTGTAATGGCAGCGTATAATTGTCCGAAGAAGTCGTTACACAGCGTACCATTCATAGGCGACGCGCTCCTTGAGTGGTCAGGTTTGCAACCTGGACTCTCAAACCAATATGGCTTCTTTCCCTTATCAACAACAGATGAGAAAAATAATACTTTCAAACTTTTGACCATAGACATAAATATTTAATGCATCACAAGCAAATAACAGTTTTCAATAGATGTGATATTCGAAAAATCTGTTCGTCGATGTAGTAAGAAATTGCAACAGTGGGCCACTAATATTAGCTAGTTAGCACTAGCTAATTTATTTTATTGAGTGTGTTTGTTGTAACTTGTACCTAGGTTACATAAAACTGCTAAGAAATACATCAAACGTACTTTGTAAAAAAAAAAATGCTCGCTGCAAATCCTGGACTAATTTGAGGGTTGGGAGCCCTTCCATTTGATTTGAAGATAAACATTGCCATTGTCACGGTCGCCATGGCTACCAGTCTGCCGCGCCCCCGAACTCAGCTGCAGCAGATCAGCTGATTGCTGGTCTGCTATTTAAGGCTGGATTTTGGGTTTGGCGGGCGCTGGCTCATTACACAACCCCAGGTCTGTTATGCCTTGTCCTGTTTTAGGTTTAAACATTTTCCGTCGGTTATGCCTTGTCCTGTTGAGTTCGTGCCGGAGGAACTCTGTATTGTTCTGTTTTGGTCCCGGAGTATTGGGCGACTTTTATTTTTTGTGAATAAAAGTTTTTGGATCGTTACGCAATTGAGTTCTCCCTTCCTGCCTCCTGCCTCTGTTCTGGTCCGATCACTCCTTCGACCCCACCACGCCTCGTGACAGAATGAGCCAGCCACGACAAGAACTCAGCGAACGATCCCAGCGCGATTTGGGGAGACCTGGAGAACGCAGCTTGGCAAGCGCCCACTGAGTCCGACTTCGACTCCCTGCCCGTTCGAACCACGGCCCCGCCCGTCGTGGCCATTGCTGTGCCTCGAATGGGGTCCCGGGAGGAATTGACGCTTGCCTGTTCGACTCTAATGCCTGCCTGCCCGACTCCCGTGCCGATTGCCTGCTATTCAGTCTCCCCTGCGTGCCAGTCCGACTCCGTCTCTGCTGCCTGCCAGTCCGACTCCGTCTCTGCTGCCTGCCAGTCCGACTCCGTCTCTGCTGCCTGCCAGTCCGACTCCGACTCAGCTGCCTGCCAGTCCGACTCCGACTCAGCTGCCTGCCAGTCCGACTCCGACTCAGCTGCCTGCCAGCCCGACTCCGACTCAGCTGCCTGCCAGTCCGACTCAGCTGCCTGCCAGTCCGACTCCGCTGCCTGCCAGTCCGACTCTGCTGCTCCGGTTTTGCCGGTTCTGATTTTGACTCTCTCCTGTTTTGCCGGTTCTGATTTTGACTCTCTCCTGTTTTGCCGGTTCTGATGTTGACTCTCGCCTGTTTTTGCCAATTTTGTCTGTCCTCTGTGTTTGCCGGTTCTGATTCCCTGTCTGTCCTCTGTGTTTGCCGGTTCTGATTCCCTGTCTGTCCTCTGTGTTTGCCGGTTCTGATTCCCTGTCTGTCCTCGTGTTTGCCGGTCCAGTTTGCCTGCCGCCCCCCCCCCAACCCTGCCGCGCCCCCGAACTCAGCTGCAGCAGATCAGCTGATTGCTGGTCTGCTATTTAAGGCTGGATTTTGGGTTTGGCGGGCGCTGGCTCATTACACAACCCCAGGTCTGTTATGCCTTGTCCTGTTTTAGGTTTAAACATTTTCCGTCGGTTATGCCTTGTCCTGTTGAGTTCGTGCCGGAGGAACTCTGTATTGTTCTGTTTTGGTCCCGGAGTATTGGGCGACTTTTATTTTTTGTGAATAAAAGTTTTTGGATCGTTACGCAATTGAGTTCTCCCTTCCTGCCTCCGTTCTGGTCCGATCACTCCTTCGACCCCACCACGCCTCGTGACAGCCATCTTCTGTCTTAAAAACAGATACAATAGAATTCCAAATTGGGTCCAGAACCCTGCTGATTGGCAAAGCCCAACGCAAAGCAATAAATCGTAAAAAGTCGTGGTTATATTCTTCTGTCGTGGTTATTAATATTTGTTTTAACTCAAATGCTTATTCGAGTGCTGTCTGCTAGGGTGCTTCTTGCCATCTCTCATGGCGCTTATTCTGCCTGGAAAGGCAATGTGACGTAAAGTGCAAAGGGTCAATAGAACAAGAGTAAAATACATCTTTAGTGGGATAGGTATATTGAGGAATAAACTTACAAAAATAATCTCAAAAAAGGGCAGTGTCAATTATTTATTTACTACAATTAATCAAACCATAAACACGTATTTTGGCGGAATTAGATCACAATTTTTTCTAACCCAATATGTAAACAAAAGATTAATTTGACATTGATTCCTGTGATTTTAACAGCATATTTTCTTGTAATAATAAAATAAAAACACTTTTGCTATTGAAAGGATATTGAGCACATAATGATCAAAATAACGTGTTGATCAAATATGTTCTTAACATTTATACCAGAGGTGGACACTTTGGTCCCCGAGGGCCTCATTTCCTGCATGATTTTTGTACATTCTCTGCTCCAATACAGGTAATTTAAATCACCACGATCGTTAAAGAAACCCCTACCAACTTGAAAACGAGCTAATAATTTGTATCACCTCAGTTGGAGACGAAAAACCTCCAAAATCATGCAGGACATCGCCATAGGGCCCTTGAAGACAGAAGTGCGCACCTCCAATTGATACAGGGTTTTCTTTGTCTTGAGTTGCTGTATATTACTGCCCCCCAGTGGAGCAGTACATTTGTTGCTATTGTGACCAGATCAAAATTGCCGCGAGACTAAAGTTTTGATGCATATAATACTTGAAGAAAAGTTATTAGGGAATTGGGCAATTTTGTGCCAATTTAGTGAAGTTATGTGTTTTAAAATTATCTTTGTTGTATTATAATTTCCCCGCAACCCTACTGAGGATAAGCGGTGCAGCTGATGAGATGAGATGAGATATTATAATTTCATCTTCGGGGTAATACACAGTACATGACGCGTGGCATTCTCCACTCCCAGAGTTCTATTCTACCTGGCTCCCGATACGTAAGCGTGAATCCTGGCATGCCCCTCGTATCCTTTTCCCGGCATAAGGAACTGAAAATAAAAAGGGCCAGTTAAAAGGTAAACGAATATTTTTATTATTTCCTTAATTCTTTGTTTTTTGTTTTTTTTTACATTTTGTGCCTCTCGGTTTATGTTTATTGTGCGGTAACCTAATTTTAATATGCCATTGTTTCATGTTTTGAAGCTCTTTTATCCATCTATCTACATACAAATGCCATTGGGTCCTTATGGGAGCTGGGTAGAGTAGAGAACATTTATTCCCTTTCACTTTTCCCAACCTGACACGAACATTAAGCAGCCCACAGCACAACAAAAGGCGAGTTGCTGTGCCATGCAATATTTCATAAACAGAGAGAATCGACAGCATACACTGGTTTACCCCCTCCACATCATATGCATCGATATCAGTCATTCTTTACTATCCCTCGTCACTCACATCTATCCCTAGGACACAATGCTGCATCCAATAAATTGACCAACCTCACATCCAGAGCATGTTTCACCCCATCCACACCACCATATTTGGGCCTTCCTCTCATTATATGTCCCACTTCTTCTGCACTACATACTCGCTTAGTCAAAACAGCCTTCATCCATTTTTTCCATATGTCCAAACCATGGCAGTGCATTTTCATCAACCCTCTAAACAAGCTCTCTCACCACACCAGTTCTTCTCCTTACTTCCTCATTCCTTAACCTATCCAGTCATGTCACTCCACACATACTACACAAACATCTGATTTCAAAGACATTTAACCTATTATGCTCCTTTACTCTCATAAAGGCCCAGTCACACAGTCTTTCATGGGCGTATCGCAGCTGAATCACGGCCAGAAGTTTCTGCCCGTGAACCAGACGCGGTGGAAAATGTGCAAAAATGGCTAAACCCGCTGTTTACCCGTGGTATGCCCGCGAAACAGACACCGGAGACTTTTCCGCGTCCTTATCGCGGGTAACCGGGGCTGCATCGCGTTTGACTGTGCTAACACGCGGTACACACGCTAATGCACGTGATAACACCGCGATACAGGCGCAGAACAAACGTGCTATGACCGTGCTCCACCCGCGATTAACCGCTAAAATTTCGCGTCCTACCCGCGTGTAACCACGTTCACGTCCTAGCACGTTCGTACCGCGTCTTTACCTCGTGTGTACCACGTGTGCCGCCCGCGGTTACCCGTGGTCTAAAGTTTTGAGCAGCGCAAAACTTTTTCGCGCGTCCAACCGCGTGTCAATTTCTTACCGCGTGTAAAGCACGGCTGTATCTCGTCTGTACCGCGATCTCAAAGCGTCCAACAGCGTCTGCTTCACGGGCAGAAATTTCTGGCCGGGATTCAGCCTCGATACGCCCGTGAATGGCTGTGTGACTGGGCCTTAACCCACACCTCTGATCCATACATCACTGTTGATAAAACCCCACCTTCATACAATTCTCGATTTGCAGATTTTTACATTTGAACAATCTGTTCAGCACACCAATTGCCTTGCACCGTTTACCCACCCTCTTCTTAACATCCTCCTCCAAACCACCACCTTCTGCCACATACAAACCCAAATACTTAAAAGCATATACCTCCGGCAACTTTGGACATTGAACAAAATCTCTAATCCACCTACCTCATCATTTCTCAAACACCTCATTACCTTATTCTTGTCTGCATTCACCTTAAGCTCCTTTCTCTTACACACTGTATCAAACTCAACTACCAAAGCACTACCTTACTTTTGCGGGACTTCGAACGGATTAGCGCATTTACATTCAAAAGGCGTCTCGACTTACAAATGTTTCATGCTGCAAAACTACTCCCAGTAGATGTGTGTGTATATATATATATACTTAAACGTATACTTAAAATGACACTGGTATGATAATAAAAACGGTCAAACGTGCTTTGTATTTTACCTTTTTTTTTGTAGATGAATAATTTAATTTTATTTTGTCATAGGTTGCATGGCGCAGTAACTCACCCCTTGTTGTGCTTTGGGATTAATGTTCGGTGTCAGTTTGGGAAGAGCGAAAGGGCATAAATGTTTGGTGAACGTGTGTTCTTGACTCTAGCCACTTCCCACTAGGGGGATATGGTTTTGGTATATAGATGGATAGAATTATATATCCCTTTTTTTCAGTGTTAATGTGTTAGTATAAAATGAGTAAAGATTATTCGTTTTTCTTCTTTAGTCTCTATTTTTTGTTAGTGCAGTTTTATTTTGTTTCTTTCACCATTTTTTTCCTTTTAGTTTATTAAACTCACTTTATATTGTTTGCTGCTGATTGTTATTTTTTATATTGTTTACTGATTATATTTGTTGCACTTCAAGTGTAAGATAAATCTCTTGCTGGTGATGTGCAATCAATATCTCGAGGTCCTGTCTGTTCTCTATTCAAAATGACTTAAATATTGCTTGGAACATTTCAAATTCTTTGACATACAGCAACTTATTTTTAAAGTAATGGCAACAGTTATTTCCCCTGGTAACTAGTTACTTTTACTACAGAGTAACTCAGTTACTAACTCTGTTACTTTTGGGAAGAGTCAATGAGTAACTATATTTTTTTAGTTTTTACTTGGCTTCAAGTTGGTTTCAGATCAAGGGATGTAATGGTGGCCTGTGCAGCCCTTTGAGACTTCTGTGATTAAGGGCTATACAAATAAACATGACTTGACTAATTACTTTTTAAGAGGTAATGTGCCTAATACTGATCATTGGCACATATGAGAGGTACGACGAAAATGCACATTTTCAAGAATATCGCCATCAGTGTGCCCAGAATACCGTATTAAAAAGACTGCAGGGGCGCATGTGGCCCGCGGACCCTAGTTTACTCACGCAAGATCTTGAGCGTTGGGGGTGTGGGGGACTTCGTTCCCTTAGTTGTGAATGAGAGGCTAGCATGACGTCAGCAAACCAATGTCAACAATGCAGCTCTTGGAGGAGAAAAGGCGTTCCATCCTTCATGAGAAGAAAGCCATCCACGACAACCCATTGATGCCCCCACCTCAATAGAAATAAGAAAACAAAAATCTCACCGGGGGATTTAACAAACATGTGGACGTACTTTTCTTTGTGAGAAGCAACGCAGGGCGAGCAGAAAAACGGTGAGTATGTCGTTGTGTTACGGTTACAATGCGTGCCTGTCAGCTTAAAACCAAACCAAAAACACTCACGCGCGTACAAACACGCTAAAAAGGCTTGTTGGTGAGCGAAAAGTCGCTTGTTTCCCTTCACTCGTGAATGTGGGAGCCATGCAGATGTCCATTACGCTGTTGTTTTTCTTCCTTATGGCTTTTTTGTCAGTGCCGTTGATAGCACAGATGCTGAATTAAAGCTGCCCAAACCGCGTTCCTTTCCAGCTATTTCTGAGCCTCGAATGGCGTTAGCTGGTTACTCTTGTCACAAAGCTGTGTTTATATTGTTTGTGAGTGAATTGATTGATGCCCCTGTTTTAGTGTCACATGCGACTGGCCCGCCTTTGTAGAAACCCGAGAAATTCGAAAGGAAGTTGGGTTGTGGATACCGTTGATAGAACGGGAAACCCCTTGGTTCGAACAACAACGAGGAGGGGGACATATATCTAGGAACATGCGGCTGTACCTGCTGTCATTATGGGGCAAAAAGCGATGGCGAGGGACAAAGGAGCTCAGTGGAGCAATCCCCCACCCACGAGCCCCCCTCTTCTTATTCCCGCCCTCTGTTGCATAGCACTCGGTTCACACAACGGGCAGCACGAATAAGAATACGAAAATGGATGTATTCTTCCAGTTTTCGTATATATTTGTACGTCTTCGTACGAGCATCATTCGCTCTCGGATCGTGCTCGTAACTCGAAATGCTCACGTAACGAGCGAATTTTTCCGATATAAAATAATTCAAAACGAAATGGTCCGCTCCTTTCTTTCCGAAATCAACCAAGTGAACCCTTAATACAGGGTTTGTACGGGTGTTTGAAATCATTGAAAATGCTTGGATTTTATTTTTAATACTTCAAGATTTGAAAAGTGCTTGAATTTGGGATTAAGTGCTTGTAAATGCTTGAAATTCTCAACATGCTTTTTGTCAGTCGGACTCAATAAAACAATGTTTTTCAACCTTTTTTTGAGCCAGGGCATGTTTTTTACATTGGAAAATTTTTGACCAAATAAGTTATAAAATGACACTGGTATGTTTAACATACCTGTCAACAAAATGTTAATGAACAACATGTATGATATAACGAAACACATGTACAATATAACATGTTAAATTAATAAATAAACACGTTTGGAAAAAAAATATGGCGTAAGATAATTTTGTATTATGTAAGGGAAAATATGACAGTTTGTAAGGGCATGGAGCCGTGGAGGTTGACAGGTATGGTTTAATTACAATATAACTTATAATACCCCCAGCTTTTACAGCACAGACACTTGACAATGACATCATATTTGCAGAAAATGATTCATAAATGTTTTATACAATTTAAAATGTTAAAAAGTGACATTGGATAATTTCTCACGGCACTCCTGACGGTCTCTCACGGCACACTACAGTAGTGGGTCGCGGCACAGTGGTTGAAAATCACTGCAATAGAACATCATTAGTTGAAGAAAAATAACACAAGTCTGCTTAAAAAAGACAACGACATTGATCTCTGGTGGGTCTGCATTTATTCTTCTTTCTGGATTATCCATCCATTTTCTGCGCTACTTATCCTCACTATCTTCAGGCAATGGGCAGGGGACACCCTAAACTAGTTGCAGGGCACACAGAGACAGACAACTCACTTGCTTATTCACACCTAGGGACATTTTGGACCGGCCAATTAACCTGACATGCATGTTTTTGGAATTGGGCTAGTAACTGTGCCCGGGGAAACCCACGCAGGCTCGAGGAGAACATGCAAACTTCACATGGGGAGGCTGCGGTAGCTGGTCTTGAACATTGGATCCCTGCACCGTTGGGCTTCACACTAACAACCCACCTGCCCTGCCACCCCTCTTGTAAATAATTGCAGTTTATTTTGTATGGTCATGCAACGCGTACTCGCCCCCTACAGATTGCTGTGACGTAGCCGGGATGCGCACATTGGTGAGGCTAAATGGCAGAATTCATGTCAGTTTATACAATCAGATTGGCATAAAAATGGTAACATAAAAAAGAAACACAATGTATGTGCTAGCGACTTAATTATAGTGATCAAAGTAAAAAAAATAAATAAAAAAATAACAGACACTCATTTTTTTATCGATGCCCCATTCAGTGAATGATAGCTGCTGGCTTAATATTTGGCTTAGGACCTGTCAAATGTTCTCTTTTCTTTTATCTACAGACAGCACTCAGTGACCTCATACTACAGGGCTATCGGTTGATTCACACAAGATTACTTAATGTAATGGTACTGGAGAAATTGGAAAATTGGCTTATAAGACCTTAATAAGTGCTTGAAATTGGCCATGAAGAATATGTACAAACCCTGACAGTGGTACCTCTTCATACGAGCCTAATCCATTCCAGAATCGTGGTTGTAGCTTCAGTCGCTTGTGTAACTGTTTAACCAGCAAATTTTACCGATGTGAAGTAATTAAAAACAAATTGGTCTGCTCCCGTCCTCCCAGAAGCATCCAAGTACCCCCAAATTAGCTATAATACATATATTCCCGATAACTTAAAACACATTCACATATTTAGTACACATAAAACAATATGATTTGATACATTACCAAATAAAATGTAAGTTTTTTATGAGCGCCGTAACATGTGCGCGTGGTGCAGAGGAAGGGGGGGTTGCAAGGAGGAGTCACAGAGATTTCATACCTTTCAACTTAAATGTTTTATTTGATTTCAAATCTAATCAAATAGGTCTATTCTAATCGACATTGCGATGTGACGTAGTGTGATTGTCTATTTGTCGATAGACAGCAAACCCTAACAAAGCTCCCCGGAAGAGGGCGCTGTTTACTTAAACTTTACTTCTTAATCCTGAAAAATTCACCCAAGAATCTCAGTCCAAAACGTCCATCCATCCATTCATTATCTGCACCGCTTATCCTCAGTAGGGTCGCGGGGATGCTGGAGCCCATCCCAGCTGTCTCCGGGCAGTGGGCAGGGGACACCCTGAACTGGTTGCCAGCCAGTCGCAGGGCACACAGAGAAAGACAATTTGCTCGCTCATTCACATCTAGGGACAATTTGAACCGGCCAATTAACCTGACATGCATGTTTTTGGAATGTGGGAGGAAACCGGAGTGCCCGGAGAACATGCAAACTCCACACAGGAGGTTCAATCTCATGACACGCGCTAACCACTGCGCCGCCATGCTGCCCCAGTCCAAGACGTGCACAAAGTAAATTGCTGTTGCTGAACCGTTTGGAGAATCTGGATGGTTTTGGTCTCTTTTCAAAGGTAACCCTCTGCCGTTTTGTCCCAAACTGAAATAATCGTTGCAAGTGCTACTAATATGAGCAATCTAAATTGTGACATGCAGAAAAGGTAGGCTTTTATTCTCGCCTGACTTCCTCTTTGCAATCACATGCATGGGTATCTTAGCTAGAAAACAACTGGTACAAATGCATAAAGCCTTACCTGGTCCCAGGTCAAATTTGATCACAATATGAAAAACTCAACATTAGTGTTTTGCAAATTGTTCTAAGGGTAGTGTCTTGGCGTTTCCAAAAATGGCCATTTGGGGACTTCAAAAAGACCAGTGACTAGTGACATCCTACAGACACCTCTTTGCTTCTCAACAGACTGACGGCTCGCAGGCGGGTTAGAGCATGCACTAGTATTAATCCGATGTCCAATTGGGATTAAAAAAAAAAAGATCCCATTGGTTGTTAGTCTTCAAAATCTTAAAAAAAAAATGCAATACTGTCATATTCCAGGTATTCCTCATAAAACATGTGTATGAAATGATGCAATTAGTATTTTTATCCCCCCCCCCAGTAATTATCAACCCTCACTGATGGAAGCGTATATGAACTGGTAGGTCATGCATCCAAGGGTTAAGTACTCACAAAAAAAAGCACAGAAAATGAACTTTCCTTATGAAGTTTTTATAACCACATCGAAATTGCAATACTGGTCTGAAAAATCACAATTTTTATACAGGGATTTAAAAAACAAAACAAGACTGTTGTCTTGCCCATTTGGGCTCTAATCTCATTCGTCTTGGTCACTGGAAGCAGTTGACAACATCATCGTAGATCGCTAATATTGTTGTGGTATTCTACATTGTGTCTGGCAGTGAGTAAATAGGTGCTGCGTTGTGTTTGTAAGGTTTATTATCGCCTATTAAGGATAATTTGCAATTATAAGGGGAGAAAATGGCGAAGTTGATAGATATGAGATTGAGAGACTGTTGATCATGCGTGAGCACTTAAAATTAAAGTTACTGTAACTTTATATGAATATTTTTTACAGCACTTTAAAAAAAGAATCCCGTCGTATTTTGCATGTAAATGTTCGGTGTCAGGTTGGAAAGAGAAAAGGGGAATGAATGTTTGGTGAATGAAAGTCTGTTCTAGACTCTAGCCACCTCCCACTTGAGGGATATGGCTTCGGTATACAGTATAGATAAATAGATAGTAGTTTGAATGCACAAACTGGACAAGCCGATGCTGACAGTAAGAAGTCATGAACAGTGTGCAATCTCAAGCAGTCTCTAGAGGTAGACCCTGCGATTGCTTGTGAACTGTTTTTTCATTTGTAAAGCGAGCAATATTTGTGTTCCTCCCAAAAATCGTATACCAATTTTTTTGTTTTTAGAGGTGCTCATTTAAAAAGGTATTAGAGCGACACAAATACTCAATCTAATCGATATCGCGATGAGACGTGCTATTGTGTTTCTAAAAAATGATTTGTAGTTTGAGTTTGTTAATCGAGTCAAGTACTTGGCCGACAAGAATTGTCACATTTTGGGGTTAACAGTGCTGGCCAATCAGAAGCAGGTTTTAATGGCACTAGCCAATAAAGACAAGACAACGTTTGCAAGATGTGTGTGTGGGACTTTGACATGCTGGTTGATTGGATAACTGAAAGCTGTCAGTCAGTCAAACAGCTCTTGCACAAATGGCTACCAAAACAAACGCAATAGCTTGTAGCTTTAGAGCCTCGATATAAATGACAAGGAATACATCAACTAAATTGGACCCTGACGAAAGTCAGAAAAGCACAAAGAAATGCTGATCACCACCGTGTGCACTCTGGATTTTTATTGCTTCTGGGAATCGAGTGAGGCAGTGTTTGAAGGAGAAGCTAACTGCTAGGGTAACAACTTTTAGGCCACCACTCCCGAACGTGGCCAGTCACCAACGCCAGATCCATTACCCATTAAGCAGATGACTTGGACCTACTACTCCTGAAAACCGCCACATTCGTATTCTAAACCTCACAGAGATCTTGCAGAAGTCGCAGTTATCCGACGCCAGCGTGTAGCTAGCCAGCTGCTCTCTAAATCGCTTTCTTACCCTGGAAGGAGAAGCCCTCCAATTCCGTTGTACTTTTGTACAATGACAATGAATGAATGAATGAATGAATGAAAACTTTATTTTGAACATAAAAATAAAAACATCAAGAGCATATATTCAACTGCAATATTTTTTTGTAGATCTATAGTTGTTATTTGTCACAATCGTATACTCTCAGTCGGTTATAACGTAATCTTGAGGTGAGTTTGCGTGTCACCATGTTTGGGCTCTCCCAAAAAACAAAAGAAGCACACAAATGAACTTTTCTTTTAAAATCGAAAATTACATCAAAATTGTAATGCTGGTCTGAAGAATCGCAATTAAGTTTTTTTCCATATTTGCGAAGCCCTAAAAGGAATCCCTGTATATCATATTCAACCGAGTCAACAAAAATCAGTTAAGACTGTTGTTCCGTGAATTAAATCAATCAAAAGGTGACATGTTTTAAATTCTTAGGATGAACATACAGTACATAGTATGTATAGTTCAACGAGGTGTATTCCCTATAACCTGTCTCCCAGCACACGCTGCCGTTGTCTCCATCCACCCTCCATCTCACTCCTATTATGAGAGCACAGCATCACACTCACTCTGCTAGCAGCACTCTGTGGGAAGTCTGTCTACCTCCTCATGTGCTGAACATGGACTTCAAATGAATGGATTCAATGTGAGTTGCCTGAAGCCCATGAAATATTTACTATACAGTTATCCCTCGTTTTTTGTGGGAGTTTTGTTTTAACAAAAGTAGTTAGAAATATTTCTATTCCAACTGTTTCAGAGCAAAAGCCAAGAGAATCAAACCAAAAAGCAGTGCTGTAAGCAATTACTACTGCAGGGGTCGGGATTCTTTTTGACTCAAGAAGCCATAAAAGCAAAAAAAAAAAATTATTTAATTTTGAGAAAGAGGCTCACCATTCATGTTGAGACAAAATTCAATCATAGATATTGGTTTCAAAACAAGGTGCGAGCAGTTATTTTATAAAAATGTCACAAAATTCATTAAACGAGGATCCTGACGTATTTACTTTCGGCGCAGACGGCGTGAGGTGAGAGACAGGAGCCCCTTGCGCTCTTTGCATATCTCCAACCATCCCTACTGCTCACCCAATCAAATAACTCTGGGTGCTCTTCTGGGTTTTGTTGTATTTACAGTTTGTTTTGTGGATTTTCATCATATCGTGTCTCAACAGTGAACACGGATTATTTAATGTGCTTCCATATAAAGGATTGCATAGCAATGTACATCCAAAACAAGTTTTTTGGTGTGACACCTTGACTGTACACTTTAGTTAAAAATGTGCCCTATGTACAGTACCACTATGGACTTCATGCCTGTATAGCTTTTGGGTGCACTTAAATAAGCTTAGCTCACTTAAATTTGGAAATGAATGCACACAGTACTACCATTAAAATACTTAATTCAAATAGTAAGAACATATTTATCTTTAGCGGTTAGCTGTTAGCTTTAGTACCTCTATCGTCATTGCTTTAGAGATCGCTAGCTGCGACTAGCACAACTTAAGCAACTAGCTTTGCTTAAGCAGCTGACTTTACAGACGCTGTTACTACTTGTATTAGCATTGGCATTGAGCATTTACAACTAGCATTGGCATCTAGCGTTGCTCAATTAAAATATTGGAAAATTGTAAACTAATGCACTGCAAAGAAATCATCCTTTTTCATATTTTAAGTATAATTTGTCGATGTTTTTGGGCTGTCATCAGCCTGAACCAAGCATATACTGGACTGTCTCAGAAAATTAGAATATTGTGATAAAGTTCTTTATTTTCTGTAATGCAATTAAAAAAACAAAAATGTCATACATTCTGGATTCATTACACATCAACTGAACTATTTCAAGCCTTTTATTATTTGAATATTGCTGATTTTGGCTTACAGCTGAAAAAAACTCAAAAATCCTATCTCAAAATATTAGAATACTTCCTCAGACCAAGTAAAAAAATAATTTTATAACAGCAAAACTAAATCAAACATTTGAAAAAGTCCATTGATGCACTCAGTACTTGGTTGGGAATCCTTTTGCACGGATTACTGCATCAATCCGGCGTGGCATGGAGGCAATCAGCCTGTGGCATTGCTGAGGTGTTATTGATGCCCAGGATGCTTCGATAGCGGCCTTCAGCTCATTTGCATTTGTAGGTCTGGTGTCTTTCATCTTCTTCTTAACGATACCCCACAAATTCTCAATGGGGTTCAGGTCAGGCGAATTAGCAGGCCAATCAAGGACAGTGATGCCATGGTCAGTGCACCAGTTACTGGTGGTTTTGGCACTGTGGGCAGGTGCCAGATCATGCTGGAAAATGAAATCCTCATCTCCATAGAGCTTTTCAGCAGATGGAAGCATGTAGTGCTCTAAAATCTCTTGGTACACAGTTGCATTTACTCTGGACTTGATGAAACACAGTGGACCAACACCAGCAGCTGACATGGCTCCCCAAACCATTGCTGACTGTGGGAACTTCACACTGGATTTCAAGCAACTTGGATTTTGCTCCTCTCCAGCCTTTCTCCAGACTCTGGCGCCTTGACTTCCAAATGAAATGCAAAACTTGCTTTCGTCTGAAAAGAGGACTTTGGACCACTCTGCAACTGTCCAGTGCTTCTTCTCCATAGCCCAAGTCAGACGCTTCTTCCGTTGTCTTGAGTTCAGAAGTGGCTTGACCATGGGAATACGGCTATTGTAGCCCATTTCCCGGACACGTCTGTGAACTGTGGCTTTTGATACCTGGACTCCAGCTTCAGCCCACTGTCTTTGAAGCTCCCCCAAATTCTGGAAGCGGCTCTTCGTCACAATTTTGTTAAGGCTGCGGTCATCTCTCTTGGTTGTGCAGCGTTTCCGGCCACATTTTTCCCTTCCAACAGACTTTTTGTGGATATGCTTTGAAACTGCACTCTTTGAACAGCCTGCTCTTTGAGAATTTTCCTTTTGTGTCTTACCCTCCTGATGGAGGGTATCAATGATGGTCCTCTGGACAGCAGTCTTTCCCATACTTGTGATTTAGTTTACTGAACCAAGCTGAGTGTTTTTAAGGCTCAGGAAACCCTCGCAAGGTGTTTCGAGTTAATTAGATGATTCAGGTGATTAGTTGAATAGCCTACTTGTATACTTTTTCATGATATTCTAATATTTTGAGATAGGATTTTTGAGTTTTCTTAAGCTGTAAGCCAAATCCAGCAATATTAAAATAATAAAAGGCTTGAAATAGTTCAGTTGATGTGTAATGAATCCAGAATGTATGACATTTTTGTTTTTTTAATTGCATTACAGAAAATAAAGAACTTTATCACAATATTCTAATTTTCTGAGACAGTCCAGTAATTAGCTTTAATAGTTCGCTGTCAGCTTAAGTAATGTCTAGTATTGATTTAGGGGTTGCAAGTTGCGACAAGTACAAAATTAGAGACTTCAACAATTTATTTGTCCGTCCCTTGGCTTGTTATGAAATTTGGCCCTCTGTCCAATTGTCGTTGACACCCTTGATGTACAGTATCATAGTTTATAGATGTAAAAAAACAATGGTTACTACCTAAGAGATTTTACCTATCACTGTATCCTTTTGGAGCGTAACCCCAGCGAAAAACTACGAATTACAGTTCATTATTTTTCCAACATAAATTTGCTACCTAACATATCCTTCAAGGACATATGTTGGTGAGCTTAATGTGGTTTGTCTTGCTATGGATGCTGGGTTATTTTTATGCAACTCAAGTGTCAGATATGCTGTATGTGACATACAAAGTAATTGAAATTTAAACTCCCTACTTGCTTTGCCCCATCTTTTTTGGCAACTACATTAAACCACCAATCATTATGGGCTATCTAAAGTGTTGCTCTTCATACATTCCTTTTTATATGTTCAAGCTTTGCAGCGGGCCTTGGTTTCAATTGATTATTTGAATAATGAATTAATCTGAAGTGCAATATTTCTATTAAACTCCGCCTTTTGGAGGACCCTATTATTTTTTTTGTCTTATTTGGAAAACAGATTAAAACCGTCGCAATGTTGCAAAACAAAGTCTTGTCTTCACAATGTCACCAGTCACTGAAATACGTCAGGCCATATATCGTTGGAAACCTTAAACTCTTGGAATTCAAGATATGAGAATTAAGATAATTTAGATATGAACATTTCAAAATATACTCATCACAGAAATATGATCAATCTGAAACAAGATACCCAAAAACTATAAAAACGGGTTACCTCACCCAAAAGTCTTGTAATATTTCACTCGTTAAATAATTTCCCACAAATATGGAGTTGTTCACAAAAGTCTAGTGAATCCAATTGTGTGGAAGTAGACTACAAAACAGACAATAATATAATCAGATAAAGAAAAAAAAATCTGCCCAAAAGCATTCTTGCACTGTTTGACTTTTGTAATCAGTTCATTTTGCTCCATAATTCCCATCTAAAAATAAACAGAATCATCAGATGACTTCTGGTGTAGCTTTTATTCTCCCACCTTTTGATTGACACCACTCTTGGGCAATTGCAAGTTTTTTTTCACAGCCCTTAGCTTGTGACAACCTAAGAGGGCCTTTTATTGAAAGAAAAAAAAAACGTCATGACCAACTCGGCTTAAAACATCTTTAGCCAATAGTGACCGATTCAAATGTGGATTGACACATTGGTTAGTCAATAAAATTCCTATCGTAAATATGTACACAGTTTTTACTCTGTGCACATTATAGTCTGGTACACCTCATATATGGAATAAACATCACAAAAGACAAATTTTTGGGGCTGCGCCTTAGCGTCCGGTGTGTCTTATAGAGCGGAAAGTACGGTAATATTGTCAGTTTGCAGATGCTAACGGAAGCATCGAAAATAGTCTGACGAGTCTGTTTGATTTTAAATGGGAGTAATGAAGCCAAACAGACACATTTTAACGAAGATCCTCAACTAATGCAGAAATGCTTTTAGGCAAATTTGTTTTATCTGTCGTCATTATCGTGGTTTTTTTTTTTTGAGTAAATATTTTGCACGGCTGGATTCACTGGACTTTTGTGAATGTAACCACCCTATATTTGCCGGGTATTGTTTCACGAGTGGAATATTCAAAGACTTTTGGGTGAGCTATCTCCTTTTTATAGTTTTGGGGTATCCTGTTTCAGACTGATAGTGATGTTTTTGAGATAATTTCGAAATGGTCAGCATAGCTTGAATCCCAAGAGTTTAAGCTTTCCAATGATATGTGGCATGGCGTATTCCAAGGGTCGCCAACCCCGTGCCCCCGGGCACGCTGACGCCTGCTGCGACATTATCACGTGCCCGTGGGTCCGTTCTAAAAATAGATCTAATTACGTAATATCATCTTTTTAAATTGTGTTGCGATTTTTTAAATTGCTTTTGCAGTGGTGTAAATTACAAATATAAAGTGTTAGAGGGGGGAGATGGGGGGACGCCGGTCCTCGAGGGCCGCATGTCTATTTTCTGGGGTTTCTCTTCTCCAACTCAGGTGATACATATTCTCACTTCATTGGCAAACTGTTAAGGATCTTGATAAAGATTCTGGTGGTATTAGCTCAGGAGGTAGAGCGCTGTCTTGAGACCGAGAGGTCACAGGTTCAATTCCTTTGAGTTAAATGTGTCCTTGGGCAAGTCAATGAACGCCAAATGCCCCTGATAAGCAGGTAGGTGCTTTGCATGCCTGACGCCGCTATTGCTATGTGAGAATGGTTAAGCGTGAAGGATATTGTTAATAAACAACAAAGGAGACTGCTGGAAGTGTGAATTTCCCTACGGGGATGAATAAAGTATCTATCTATCTATCTATCTATTTATATATCTATGTATGTGTGTGTCTGTCTGTCTGTCTGTCTGTCTGTCCGTCCGTCCCTATCGTTAAGCTTTCAGTTTCAGTTTTAATGGTACCACATTCTTATAATGTGATTCTTATGGGTCCATTTGAACCCAACTGATGTGTTGGGAGTCATTAGGTGACCAAACCCCCCAATTCCAACCCCAAATGCCGAGCGCCAAGCAGGGAGGCAATGGGTACCAATGTTGTAAGAGAAACTCCAAAACGTGGCATTTAAGGACTGTGTTTGACGATCCCTAGCCTTAATGTGTTCCTAAAAGATGTTATTTACTCATCATTGTTGTTGTATTGTTATGGAAGACTTTAGACATAATACATTGTGTCACTTAACAGTGCACACATTTGTTCAAGAAGTCAAGCATTTCAACTGTATTATAAAAAACATATATTAAAACAGTGAACAGTGGTACCTCTTCATACGACATTCATTTTGCTTGCGTTGCCCGTGTTACAAAGGGATTTTTCCTGATATGAAATCATTAAAAAACAATTGGCCCATTCCAACCTCTCAAAAGCATCAAAGTTGACCCTAAATTGTTATAAACACATCTTCCTGATCACTATAAAGACATTCATATGGTAAAGAATACAGTAACTTAAGATTGATTTAATGGACATTTTTTTACTTCAGAAAGGTCTAAACTTTAATAAAGTATAAATCTAATAATATGACTAATAATAATAATCTGAATAATTATTTATTCATGGGTATCTGTGGCTGGAAAATGAATGAATGAATGGTTATTATTATCCTTATGCATTAAGGATGGTACTGCATAAACATTCAAGTTATAGATTTAGCTAAAACGGCCATATTTATCAGCAATTCCTTTGTAGTCCTTGCGTTTATCTGGCGCAACCTTGCCACAGATCTGGTTAACCATCTGGCACAGTTGGCAGGGATTGGTGTAGACATAGAGCAGATGGTTGGATGGTCAGTTGTTTTGGGCCTTGCTTAAAACCACACTGTCTAGGTAGGGGTCTCTAATCTGAAACTAGAGCTAAAGCTGTTGTTTAGCTCAGGGAGCATTACAGCCTAAAGTCTGAAGGACACTGATTTGTACATGCAAACAAATACTGTAAACTCTAGAAATGACAATAAATTCAATATTGGACTTAATAGGCACCCTTCCCTATACTGTAGATAGTTTTTACGATGCAAAATAAACCGTGTCATCAACAGTGTTGGGCACGTTAATTTAAGAATAAATTAGTTATAGTTACTCAGTACTTCTTCCAAAAAGTAACCGGGTTATATACTGAGTTACTCAGTAGTAAAAGTAACTAGTTACCAGGGAAAGTAACAATTTCCGTTACTTTGAAAATAATTTTTGCCATACATATTTTAAATTATCTGAGCAGTATTTGAGTCAGTTGAATAGAGAAGAACAGACAGATAGTTGCGTTATAGAACCTTGTAATATTTATTGCACCTCACAAGAAACAGATTTATCCTATTCTTGAAGTGCAAAAAAAGAAACAGAAATAATTTAAATAAATAATAAATAATTTGAAAAAACAACAGTCAGCAGTACACATTATGAAGTGAGTTTAATAGTGGAAAACTAACTTTCACAACTTGAGACAACTGGTCATATAGACCTAGCCTACTGTACTTTAGGTAATTTGTTCACAACAAAAGTCAATGGTAAAACATTATAAATTGAGGTTCACTCCATAGAATGAATCACAATCTCTAGTCAGACAACAGTTCAAGTAAACGTTTTACTGTACTTCAAATATTTTCACACAACAAAAGTAAACAGTTCAACCATATGAAGTGTGTTAACACTGGGGTTTGAAATAAATAAATCAAACTCTCACAACCTGAGACCACTGGTCAAGTACAAATCTGAAACTGCACTTCAAATATTTTGTTCACAACGAAAGTGGACAGTGTAAGAATGTAAAGTGACTATCTAATCCCTCTATCTAGCTCTCTCACTTCTTTTCTCTCTCTCCCACCGTCTCTATCCCCCAATTGACCATTGGGTAATGAATTAAATAATGAACAAACAAACATTAATTTAGGAGATTTTTTTTCATGACAGAGAAGATATCTAACAGGGTTCCTTTATATTTATTTTCTTGCTTAGAAAGAATAGAATAGCATTGCATTGTCTTTTTTGTTATTGATATCAACGTGATGAAACATTGTATGCAACGAGATGAGACATGGCACTCCAGGGTTAATATGTAATATACACTTTAAATGCCATCTTCTGGCTTAAGTCATCATTGCAGCCTCTGTCAGGCTTCTTTTGTGGCGCTTGCAAGTAACGGTACTTGCATTTCTAAGACGTGCTCGAATAAACCTGTTTTAAAATATATTTTTGGGGGTTGGGGTTGGCTTTTGGACTGTATTTGAAACGGGCCTTCTTTGACTTTCAACCTTTTTCATGTTACACTTACAAATAAACGCGGTGACGAGCATAAACTCACCCAACCACTTCTCCCTTTCCTTCAGCCATATGAGTTCCACGGCCAGAACACCTACGCTAAAATTAAGATGATTGCAGATAAGCAAAAAATCATAAAGGTTCTTTGGACTTATTTGGGCATTGTTAACCCATATTTAATAGAAAACATATTTTACTTTTCAGGGAGAGAACTACTATTCTAGTTTGTAAGAAAAACACTATGTTTCTGAAGGGAATCATTTTTAGAATATGAATTTGTCATTAATATCATCATGGTAAAACATTTTATGCAATGAGATTAGACATGGCAGTTCATGGTAAAAATGTAATAAAGCCAATAAGGAGAAAAATAAGATTACTTTACTTTTAAGGATTATTTCTTTAGTTCTGAAAAATAATATAAAAGTCAGAATAAATAGGCAAAATATATACAACGTAGTGCTTAGAGACTGGTCCAAGTTATAATGAAAGAATCAATCGTAACAACAAAAAGTGAAGCAATAACATTAGCAGCAGAAAAAAATCCCAAAAGAGTCTTGAGCTATATATTTTCAGTTTTACATGCTTGTTCATAGTGGTGATTGCCTTGGGGAAGAAACTGTCTCTGAGACTGTTTGTCCTTTATTTAATGGACCCGTAGCACCCACCACAGTGCAACAGATCAAGGAGGTGGTGGCCTAGGTGAGAAAAGTCCCTTATAACGTTGATGGCTTTGCTGCAGAGAGAGACTAAGTCAAGTCAAGTCATGCTTATTTGTATAGCCCTTAATCACAAAGAGTCTCAAAGGGCTGCACAGACCACAGATTATTGCAAACCACAGACTATTATGACACCATTCCCTGATCTAAAACCTACATGAGGGCAAATAAAACACAGATATTGTCAACATAAAATATAGGTTATTCATATGCTATAGAATAGAAGTGTGTTTTAAGCTTAGATTTAAACATTTCCACTGAGGTTGCAGATTGAATCTCAGGGGGACGAGCATTCCACAGCATCGGGGCCCGAATGGAGAACGCTCTCGAACCTGCGGATCTTTTCTTGGCTCTTGGGATCACTAGTAGACCAGCATTTTCAGAGAGAAGGCTCTGGACCGGAACATAGGGGGAAATTAAATCTGAAAGATATGAGGGAGCAAGTCCATGCATGATTTTGTATACTACCAACAGAACCTTGAAACCACATCTTAAGCTAACCAATGATCTTCTGGGCTGTGTTGATGACATTGTTTATTTTTTTCTATCCGCTGCCAGCCCTTTTTGTCTTGATTGGCATGCATGGACATGACTGCTACCCAAAATAAAAATACCTGCACCCCATGATATATGAGCCTCTTTAAATAATACAAGTCATTCCGATATAGATCTCTGCCTAACACTTTTTGTTCTGGTTTGTTTCGCCCAGGGTCCTACTGGAAGTGATGTCGGCAGGCGATGAGAAGGATGGGGAGGCGGCAGTGCCTGTATACGTGTATGAGTCCAAAGTCCACTGTACCAATGTGCTGTTGAGCCTCGAGGAGCAGCGGAGACAAGGCATTCTGTGTGACGTTACTGTGCTGGTAGAGGGCAGGGAGGTGCGAGCACACAGGTCCATCCTAGCTGCCAGTAGCCGCTACTTCCTACAAGCTCTGCTTGGATACAATGGGCCCACAACAGAACCCATCATAAACCTTCCAGACAAGGTAAAGATGATGTATCACAGTGGTGTCAAAGTCAAATGGACAGAAGGCTGAATGAAAAATAACGATGAACCGGGACCTGAGCTTATTGAATGTTAAAAATTAACAAACCTGCTAATGATAGTTGCTAATGTGCTTGTTGCAGCTAGCGACCCCTGAAGCAATTAAGGACAATGCTAAAGCTACAGGTTTCGTACGGGTGCTTGAAATCCTTGAAAATGCTTGAATTTTAATATTGCGTTTTCGAGGTCAAAGAAATTCTTGAAGTTTGGGTGAAGTGATTGAAAATGCTTGAAATTCTTGCCATGTTTCTCTGCAGTCTGTCTCGACATACCATGCAATAAACGGAGAAAAATAAAAACATAAAGTCGCAGAGATTGCTGTGGTTTGTATGGCGTTGGCATATTAAGCGTCATCACCTCCTACAGGTGCATTAGGAAAGGTGCAGGTAAATCACACCCAGATGCCAGGAGGTTGACGTTTTAATAAAGGATGACTCGAAAAAAAAAATACAAACAATGGTTAAAACGTGGAACAAATGCATGCAATAAAAAATAGTTTGTGTAAACAATACGCTTAGGAAATCAATGCTTGATTAATGATAGCATTTTCTAGTGCACCACAACAAATTTATCAATCTATGATGACAACGTAGTCCTAGGCTATGGCTATCTGGATTATAACCGAAATAAGCAAGACGACAACGGTCTGACAAAACAAGTTTAAAAAAATCCTGTGCAATTGTTTTTATACGGCTTATACATTAGTTTTTTTTTTATTTAACTTCACTTGTGTATATATATGCTTAAAAATCTTATATTTATTATTAATACAAGTTTATGGGACTCTGGCGGGACCAATTAAACCCCGACGGCTCGCCATAGACTTAGTATTGTATGGGAAACAATAAAATTGTCGTCTGACATGTACCAAAATCCTCTTCACCACAGGTAACTGCCAAGGGTTTCGCTCCACTGCTCCAGTTTGCCTACACTGCCAAGCTTGTTTTAAGCCGGGAAAACATCCATGAGGTAATCAGGTGCGCTGACTTTCTGGGTGTTCACAATTTGGAGGATTCTTGTTTCCGGTTTCTTCAAGCCCAGCTACAGAATGACAGTCAACTGACTAGCAATGGCAAGGTGGAATATGATGACACCAGCAATCATGCTGACTTTTCTGAAACAATATACACTGAAAGCAGGCAACACACCAGCAATGTAGCAACCACAAAGCCACTTCCAAGTGACATTCCTCAAAGCGCTAAATACAGGAAATATCAGTATCAGCACAACAGTGAAACTCACGATGATGACAAGGATGAAGATGATGATAACATCTTAGCCAACCATACCTCCACCAGCCCAGTGAGCTCACAGCTCACAGACTGCAGTGATGTCACTGAAGCACTTATTAGCACCTCCCGAATCAAAGAGGAACCCAATTTTGAGACTGAAGGAGACGATCGGCAAAGATGCAACCAAGATTTGTCCACGGAAGAGGTACTGGAGATGGAGTTAGAGGTAGAAGGCGTTCCTGTCGCGGTTGAACACTCTCCAAGCAGAGGGTCACCTTCTTCCTGCCTGCGCTCGTACCTTCAAAGAGGAGGACTGGATCTTAGCAGCATCCCAAGCACCACCATAGAGCAGCTGCTGTCCAACAGACTATCCTTAAGCCACTTCAGTGAACTAGTCAAACACAGACATAAGGACAAAAGGGAAACTGTAGATGCACCAGCAACCCTGGCTAATGCTGACAGGTCGATGCCGAAAGCTTCCTCATCCAAACACGACGGAGAGCTAGACCGACGCAGCGTCATTTTCTCTTCAGCGGAAAGTGATCAAATGAAGTCTCACTACACAGACGAAAAGCTCACCGAAAAGCTCCCATGCTTGATGCAGATTGATAATACTTCTTCTGGCAGCTCATGTCTGATTGCAAACTGCAGTGCCCCTGTCAAGATTTCTGCTTATTCCCCTGTGCCGTCCGAGCCCCTGACGCAGACTTCCAGTTCTCATTCTTCGTTCTCATATGCTGAGGATGGAAGAAATGAAAGCCCTCCATGCAACCTGCAACAGTTTGACTTCTCCTTATCCCCACAATCTGGCTGCATATCTGGACTATCTCAGTGCCTATCGGGCACAGAGGAGCTGAGGGACCTCCATAGTCGAGACGTTGTCTTTTCTCAGGGTTGCACTAAAATCAAAAGTGAGCAAGGATTTGGCGCCAGTGGTGGGAACTCGAGCGATGAGTCGGACTCTTTCTCAGAAGGAGACAGCGAGAGCGGGATGAGAGTATCTGGACCCGAGGTGTGTTTTCTTGTTTTTTCCTAAATCTTCACATACTGCATTTTCTGGACTATAAGACACACCCAAAAACCCCAAATTAGCCAGAAATGTGAAGGTGCGCGTTATACGCGGACACAATTGAAAACGCGTTAACACAATGGTGGCAACAGGGATTGAACTCAATAGCAATGGTAATAGCACTTAATTCACCTGGCCGCTAGGGACAATTGCATAACATTGAATGCAACAAGAATCAAACCCAGATTGCTGCGGGGAAAGTGCCGGTCCCTATCCACAGGGTTGGTACGTGTGCTCGAAATCCTTGAACATGCTTGAATTTTATTTTATGTTTTCAAGGTTTAAAATGTGTTGGAATGTCAGGCAAAATACTTGTAAACCCTTGAAGTTATCTCCATTGTCATTTTTTCTCGGCAGATTGACCAAATAGATCATCCATTAAATGAAAATAAATTCAAAAAAGCTTTAGAAAAAAAATGAGGCTGACACGCCTACTCCCTCGTGATTATTGGCAGCTGGTACTAGTGTACGGCGCTGTCATATAAAGCGTCACTCTCTCTTACCAGTTCACCCAAGAGGATCGGTGCATCATACTAGAGATGGGAACTTTGGCTCTTTTTAGAGAACTGGCTCTGTTGACTGTACAAAAAGAGCTGGCTTGTTCAGCTCCCAAACGGCTCCTCATATTTTATTGTATGAGACATTATCAACAATAATAAAATATTATCTACCAAATTGATTGACAATTATTTTTTAAAAATGTGTTATTCTTGTATACCAGGGGTCAAGAATCTTTTTAGATATGGAGGTATAACAAATGCAAAAAGAAAAATCACCAGAGTGTAAGTTCTGCTTGAAATACATCCTTTCACACACAAAAAAAAACGTTTTCTGAAGAGTTTTATTGGAAATTAGTATTTGGAAGAAACTATGGTAATGGTAATTACACACGACGGTTGAAGCTTTCTTTTGATTTGTCCTATGTCTATTTAGCTACAGAACCAAATTTTTAAAAATGAGTCCAAATTTCAAAAAACTGTCTGGTACCCGCACTTTCTATTTGAGAGAAGCGTCTGGCATTGAATAAGTTAATATGTTATTATGTTATTACCAGATTGTTACTTTTAGAGTGAATGTTAACCACAGTCAAACACAAAAATATCATGCCAGTGAGAAATCAAATTTCCTATAAATTCTCAATGACCCATCACTATAAGTTATTTTCAGAACCAGTCCGCCCGGGGGCTACTCATGTGTTCTTGGGTGGTTACCTGGTCCCTGCAGGCACCACGTTGGTGACCATTGCACTATAGAAATTAGGACCAAGGGTGCAACATAGTTGAATTTGGCACGTGGGCAATAATGACAATAGAATAATAGGTTGACTTGTATTTAGTATTGACACATAGTAATTATTTTCTCTTTAGGTAAAACTACCCTTTCCTGTGGACCAGATCACCAACTTGCCACGCAATGACTTCCAGATTCTCATCAAGATGCATAAACTGACCTCAGAGCAGCTGGAGTTCATTCATGACATTCGCCGCCGCAGTAAAAACCGCATCGCTGCCCAGCGCTGTCGCAAACGAAAGCTGGACTGCATCCAGAACCTGGAGAGTGAGATTCGGAAGTTGGTATGATAAGCAACATGTTGTCCTTCATCGTACAAAATCTGTCTTTGTTATCGGCTTACTCTTGTTACTGTTTTCCACGTCTTATTTGGGATGAAATATGTAGCTGTCCTTTTTCCATGTGAAAAAAGTCAAACTTATGCTTGTAAGTAGGGCTGCAGCTAACGATTATTTCAGTCATCGATGGTTAGGTTGATAATTCAGTGGTCTACTTTTTTTTGTAATATAGAGCTTTTCAAGTCAATGAAGACCTCCCAAAGCGATTTACAATGCACTTCACACTTACCAATTCACACACACACATACACCGATACTTATTGGGGGCACTGGGGATTCAGTGTCTTGCCCCGCAGCAGTACACCTCAAAAAGCTTGTTGATTGTGGTCTCTATGTCTTGTTCTTAACTTGGGGATCCATGCATCCTCTGCTGCAAAAGTTTTTCCACAGCAACAGGTTTGTTACAATTGTTTTAGCATGATCTAGTTGACCATTCTCCATGCTGATTGACTATAAGCGCAAAAAGTTTGATTGGATTCATACATTCGCTGTATCTGTGGCGGGTGGGAATCCTTGACTGTTGCACCGCCTGTTCGAACCACGCCGATTCTAAATCAAACGTACAACCACAAAGCCCCGGTTCAAGTTCAGTCCGAAACATTGCAGTGTCAGTAAAACAACAATAGGTAAAAAGTAATGGAACTTATTTTTCTTTCGGTGTGAGCCCGGTACCAAATTACCCACAGCCTGGTACTGGTACGCAGCCAGGGGGTTGCCGACCACTGCAGTAAAGGACTTTGCATCTCGTATATTTTTGTAGCTAGTAAACTTTAAACTTGACAAACACCCGTGTCCAAAAAAATCTCTCTAGTCAATACCTAGCTTACTGTGTTTTCCCCAATCACACCAAATTCTCATTGTTCCAGCCTTATTGTATTGCTTGTCTTCTCCACAGGTATGCGAGAAAGAAAAACTTCTGAGTGAGCGCAATCAACTGAAGATGTGCATGTCTGAGCTGTGGCAGAATCTCTCATTCCTCTCCCAGCAAGTCTGCAGAGACGTCCGAGATAGCCGTTCACCTCCCATGTCGAACAGTATCGACCTCGCGTCCAATCGACCGTCCCCGCCTGCTGACTCGGGTTCGTACCCTCCAAAGTCACCTCAAAGAAACCGAGTCATACGCACTTCTGAGGTTGGTTCTAACGGACAGGAGTTAAATGATGGGCAGCAGGGGTTGGAGGCCTGCGGTCAAGGGAACCCGAAAGGTTCCCTGGTGTTCGAATCAGCAGATGAAAGATTCAGTCCCACTGTAACTGTAGATTTCTGTCAGGAAATGATCAAGAAATGCACAACTGAAGAACAGAAACGACACGACGGCACTTGAAGTTCATTAGCCGAAGGCTCTTTTTGAGACACGTACGTACCTTTATCTAAAGATCTCAAACTCTAACATTTAATGGACAGGGAAATTGTCCTCTCAGCAATACTGCTCCACAGGTATTTTTTCGGTCGGTTGAAAAAGGAAAACGCTGGCAGCTTTGCGTGTCGTTGTTGATTTCTTTGTTAGCTTCTTCCCTCCCTCCATTGCGCATCGCGGGAGGTTCAACTCAGGAATTTCTCAGAATGTTTACCTAAGTCCTTTTAACCACGTTGAACATGCATTTTACCTTCCTGCTTCCAACTTATAATAAGCATGGCAACTTCTTTGCCAAAAACACACTGGTAAGCCTTGCAGGTGCATTCACATCAAAGGTGTTTTCCTAATTTTTTGAACTTTTTTGTTATACTCAGAAGGCGCAGCTGAATTATACAATTTTATACGACAAATCATGGGTCACCAATGTGGCACAATTCACTTTTGGTTTGGAAAAAATGGAGGTTTTGTTCCTTCAATTAGATCAGGAGTCTAAGACTCCATTGAGTTGGGGGCTACTGGAGCTAGGGTCCGGGTGAGGTTCAGCCAAATTTCCAGCAAAAAAAGCAGCATTAAAATGTTCCGTTGTTTTTTTAAAGGGACCGAGTGTAATATGTTCCCACTAGATGATGGTGCATTGTGTGAGTCCTACGAAGCACAAGAATACAAACTACGGAAACTCCAAGTGACCAAGAAACACCCTCTAAAGGCTGCAACTAAGGATTATTTTAATAATCAATAAATCAATTATTCCTTAGATGAATCGATGAATCACACTTTAATTTCCTTCTTTATGTAAATTTTGAGGTTTTGGGCGAACAACAGAATCTTGTTTGTCAAATAACTTACATAAATAAATAAACATAAATACATACAAATGTATGCTATTCACCTGCAAATGTTTAAGATACTATTTTCCTACTATCTTATCCAAAGATCATATAACATTTAGACTTATCATACAAAACAAAAATGAAGAAAGAGCAATCAATAAAATTTTCTTTATAGCAAAAATTCTATCCGCCAAAAAATATCAAAAATGTAAACCCACTTATCAAAATGTTGTCAAAAAAAATTGTTTTTTGGGGGGTTGAGTCTTTGAAAATGATGAACATTTCCAATGTGCAAATTATATATTATTATGCTTAAGAATCTACCCCTTGTGTTAAAATAAAAATGTCATTACGATTATTTACTTTATATATTTTATTAATTTTCTCTGTATTTCTGCAGCACTTACTGTTCCCTTGAAAATTGTTAAGTTTGTAGGGTTTGACTGTTTCATTCCGATTTTGTTTGTAATCATATATTTAAAAAAATGTAAAATACTTTTACAAAAACAGTTAAAGGCCCTCTCTGCTGCACTGTACTAAAGTGCGACAACAACTGTACAACTTCTCAATGAGATCTAATGCACCTATTTGCATTGATTGCTGTGGGGCTCATAAGTCACGCAACACGGCAAATCGATGAAGTAATTAGTTGCTGCTAACGTTTACTTATTTTAATCGATTTGTTGTTGCAGCCCTGCACCCTTTTTCTTATTTAATTTTTTTTTACCAGACATTTCACCAAAAACAAGGTAAAAATAATCAAAATGTAAAAAAAGATATGTAGGGAATAGAAAAGCAAAAAAAAAGAAAAAGGAAGCAGAGAAGGAGAAAATAGAAATACAAAGGGAAATAGGGAAAAATAAAGAAAAAAAAGAAAATTGGGATAATGGATAAAAAGAAAAGAAAACAAAAACAAGAACAAATGCCTTTTTTGCTTTTTCACTTCTTTTCTTTTTTCTTCACTTCTTTCCTTGTTTCAATGTTTTTTCCTCCTTTTTTCCCATATTTACTTTTCCTTATATTTAAAGTAATATGGGGCTGTTTCGTCATTTATGTCTCCGTAGTTCTTCGTTTTCATTTGCACGAAACAGTACAGCGACATCTAGGGGTCAAATAGTACACACTGTCCTTTTAACTTTCGTATTAAGGCAGGGGCCTCAAACTATCATCCTATACAGGGGTCTCCAACGTTGTCCCTGTTGTGATAATAGCTAAACAGTGCAGGGTAATTGTGATTTTCTAGTAAAATTACTAAGTCTATTCCAATAATTAACCTGGTAATAACATAGTAACAACTTGATAAGTTATTATTAAATGGCATATCAAACTGGGTGCCCTTTGTGCTAATGAGTAACAAAAAGTAGCTCTCAACTTAAAAAAGGTTGTAGACCCCTAATTCAGAAGGTCGCAATCTGACCTCGGGCCGCAGGTTTGAGACCCCTGGATGGGATTGTGGGTTTACCTTATTACAAGGATCAATCATTTGAATTTGTCTACTGAAAACTCCAAAGAATATGCATCAGATGTGACTGGCTTGATGAAAACGTTCCTCAAGAGAAAAAAAGTGACAATTAAGATTTGATATATTAATTTTCTTCATTATACAGACGCTTCCCTACTTACAAACGATCGTTCCTGAGTGGAATTTGTTCGTGAGTTGCTTCAATGCTATATTTTGTATGTTTAAGGCTTGTATAATTAACCTGTATTGTTTTGTACTAAGAAATAAACATTTCATAAAATGATCTGCTCAATAAAGATGAATTAAGTTAAGTTTAACTTACTTTTGGAGGAGGAGCTTCAACAGTTTGTCGACTTCCTCCTCCGTGGTAAAAAGTGGCAGAAAAAAGTGATCCAACCATTTTCTCTACAGCATCAAGCTTCTATATTCTACCTTCATTTCAAATGAAACGACTCGCCTCTTGTTTACACTTTAAACCAACCATATGGAATGAATGCACGAGATATTAAACAATAAAAATGTCAAAGTTCCTAGCGCGCTGGAGATACAGAACGTTTACACACGAACTAGTAAGAGGAAGTCAGATTTCTTCTTCGATGCTGCGTGACCTCTCATAGTGCCACACGCCAGTAGAGGCAGAAAGAAGCACTACTGTCCTGTACTCTGAAAAAGGTGCACAATATAAAATCTAACTTACAGCAATGTCCGGATATTTTTCGACATCCTGAACAAAATGTTCGTATCTCCCAGTTTTCGCCAGTCGAATGGTGGTAAGTAGAGGAGCGTCTGTATATGTTTATGGAGGTCTGTCAAGAATTGATGTTGCAGCAAATTGGAAATTGTCATGTGTTAAATGATGGTTTCTTTACAAATCACGTTTTAAACAAAAATAGGGATGTTAAAAAGTTTTTTATTGACTTTCTTCTCTTTTGGTTCCATATCACAATTGTTACTTCCAGACTTGAGGATACTTTGGCCAGAGTTGCTCACATATTTATTTCTATCCGGCCGTATTGGTCTTTGAAAAACTCTAGTGGTTTGCACCATAGAACATATTATGGGATGCAATTTGAACTCTACTACTGTGTTACAGAAATCCAACATACCTCTAATTTGGCAGGACAGTTTATTGTCTAAAAGACGTGTTTTGTTTAACACACCCTTAGAATAATTGCAATTGAATAGAACATTTATCGTAAATTCCGGACTACCTGCCGCTACTTTTTTGCTACATTCTTAACACTGCGGCTTTAAATACTGTTTTCACTTGTTTTTTTTTTTTTTTAAAGGGACAGTGCGTATTATTTGGGCACTAGCTGTATTGTGTAATGCAACCAAAAATGAGTGCTAAAAGGTTCGAAGAAGAATACAAACTGCTGAGACTCAAAGTGACCAAACAGCACCATTTTTCTTTTTTCAATTTTTCGCGAAGTCTTTTACAAGCATTTTGTTTTCAGGTAACCATAGCAGCAAGATGACGGACTAAATTCTCAGCTCCCCCTAGGTGGGGCTCATGTTATAGAAAACAGACACAATTTTCTCCACCAAGTATTCTTTAAAAAAGCACATTTATATGATATTTATGTATTTTTGCACATTATTTAGATTATTATTGCTTTTTGTATTTTTAGATTGATGTTTTAAGCACTAGGAGACGCTTATTAATACACACTGTACCTTCAAACTGGGCTGCTATTGGTTGTCAACAACGCCCTGGGTAACTTTGAGCATTTGCAAGTGTCAAAATGGACAGATTCTAAGGTGGATAAAAATGGGTGGATTTTACTTCTGATTTCCACAGATAAGTTAGATTGCTGTGGCCAGAATAGTCCGAGCACAAATGTTACAATAACTGAGAAGAAAAAATCTTTGGGTTGTCTTCCGTTTAAAAAAAAGTGTTCTTCTAAAAGAATTTTGGGAGGTTTTTATTGTGAGTGACTTTGCCAGGTTTTCGTGGAGCTAAATAAATAGAACACAAAATAATCAAAGGCATGACAATGCTGGAATACTGTTATCACCAAAATACTTTGTTTACGTTTTCTATGGGCACAATACTTACTCAAAAACGTATCGATAATTGTTGAGGGCAATGTTGTGAAACGTGTGTACAGCGCGTTTGATGTGTTTTTAAGACATACAAATACGAAATGAACTCTAAATATGCAATGTTTGAACATATTACTCATTTGTTCTGTTGCGGACCGTGGCTCGGGGTTCGTACGGGTGCTTGAAATCCTTGAAAAGGCTCGACTTTTAATGTTACCGAAGTTTGAAAAGTGCTTGAATTTGGGTTGAAGTGCTCGTAAAGGCTTAAAATTGTTGCCATGTTTCTCAGCAAGTCTGCTTAAAAATTATGTTGACACTGCTCCCTGGTGGCTTCGCTTTGCAGTTGTGTCTCTTCTTCCCTTCCTTTCATTCCCTTCCCTGTCTTTCTATCTCTCTCACTTTCTTTTTTTTCCTCGTTTCTTTCTTTATTTTTCTCTCTTTTTCCTTCTCTTTCTTTCTCTTTCCTTCTTTTTTCTATTTTTCCGGTAATTTATTTCTCTCTTTCTCCCTTCCTTTTCCTCTCTCTCTTATTTCCTTTCTCTTTTTATCACCTTCTTGCTCTTTCTTTTTTCCTTCTCTCTATCTTTCCCTCTTTCTTTATCTATTTTGTTCTTCCTTTTCCTTTTTTTCTCTCTTCCTTTTGGTTTTTCTCTCATTCCTTTTTTATTTCCTTTTTACTTATCTCTCTTTCTCTTCCTCTCTTACCCTTCCTCTCTCCCGCCCTTTCTTTCTTCTTCTCTCTTATTTCTCTTTCACTCTGTGTCTTTCTCTTATTAGTTTTCTTTTTCCTTTTCTCTTTCTCTCAAAATTTTCCTTATTCTCTCTTTATCCCTGTCTTTCTCTCACTCTCTTTTTTTGCCTTCTCTCTTTCTCTCAAATTTTCTTTTTATCTCCCTCTTACTCTCCCTCTCTCCATCCTTCTTTTGTTCTCTCTCTTTTTTAAATTATTTTGCTAGTTCTGGATTAAATTAAAGAGGAAGCTTGTCGTGAAGTTTGGCGCCAACTCCTTAACGCCCTTCAAATAAGACAGTCGAAACAGAAAATGCTGACACTTTTCAAAATTAATTTCTGTGCGGCCCAGTACCAAACAACCTATTGGCTTTCCGTGCGAAAGTTTTGCGAGTAAGCAATCACGGAGTCCATGGACTCGCTGGGACCAGAATCATATATATATATATGTATATATATATATATATATATATATATATATATACCGGAGCCATATTCCCCTAGTGGGAGGTGGCTAGAGTCTTTTTTTCTGACTCTTTCTGGGAGATTGATACAGAGGAGGGGATTCCCAGCCCCCTCGCTCAACCGAACTGATGTGTTGGGAGTCATTAGGTGACCAAACCCCCCAATTCCAACCCCTAATGCCCAGCGCCAAGCAGGGAGGCAATGAGTACCAATGTTGTAAGACTTAGGTATGACTCGGCCGAGGCTTGAACCAGCAACCTCCCTGTCTCGGAGCGGGCGCCCAACCCCCAAGGCCACCGAGCTGGTTAGGGTTAGGGACCAGAATCATAGCTAGACTAATCTAGAGGCGACAAAATGGCAAGTCCCACTTCCCTTTCTCTGTTAGTCAACTTCTGGCAGCATGCATTAGTGTGTCACTCGAAAATCCTACGAAAGCAGGACGCAAACTGGAAAAATTAAACATAACTAAAGTCGTTCCACTATGCAGGATATTGGACTTTCAAGGACCGGGTTGCCAACTTCTGCTTTGTAGATCGGTGGTAATTGAATAGTGCAAAAGAGTGGTAGTATGCTCAATTGTGTTCAATAAGAAAATAATGTAACAACTCATGAAAATATCTAAAATGTTGCAGATAGATGTTTCGTTCCAAGCCTGGGAGCACTTGGCCAAGTGATGGACGTTTCTCTCAATGGCAAATGCGCTTGAACCTCTTTGTTATATGTTGAAAACATCGCATTGTTTCCCATATTGTCGCATTGTAGAACTGTTGGTGTGTGCAGAGGAATTTGACGTTTTATTTGTATTTAATTATTTTTATTTAATTATTTTTATTTATGTATTTATTTGTTTATTTATTTATGTATGTATTTATTTATTTATTATTTTTTAATTCTAAATTGAATAATGATAAGTAAACTGCACGTGGCACTTTGGGGGAAAATGTCAAATGGAAATAAAATTATGCTCCGTGGATATAGTAATACACCAATACGATTTGACTTTTGTACTTTCCAGAGTTAACAATTATTCCCTTGCTAAAAATGCTAATGACAACCTCCTTATTTAGCGCCTCATAGCGGTATAAAAGCCCAATACATTAAAAATGAATAATAATAAATGATAAGGAGCAATACACCATCATCTCAACATGTATTATTTTAAAATACTCACTGGTTGAGAAATGTTTAACTCATTTACATACCATGAGCCTCGCCTAAATGGAAGTGACACGAATATCTGCAGTCTTGCTGCTACGGGCACCCAAAAATCTCAAAAAGGTTGGGCACATTGATGAGAAGTAAAATGGTGCATATTGATCACATTGTTTGTGTTCTTCCTTGTGCTTTCTATCGCTTTTTTCGGTTGCACTCAACCATACAGCAGTTTCTAGTGGTCAAATAATACACACTGTGCCTTTAATTACAAAAAAACATCAAAAGGACTTTGACAGGCCAATTGTTTCCTCTAGGATGAACCGTTGAAGTTAGTGGAAAAACAGAAAACCAACTGTTAGTTAAAGGTTTGTGTTCAAAAGAGTTACATGTGTTTACCGTTATTAAAAATATATATAACTATCGACTAGGGATGGTACCATTACGGCTGGGTTTAATAAATGTACCATTTGATATCTAATCAATAATCAGATGTAAATTTTAAAAAAAATTATCATTTTATGTCTTTTTTGCCTAAAAATATTAAAAAATATTTTTAAAAGCCCCCTTTTAAAAATGTTGTTTGTTTGTATCTTGAAGATTGTTTAAAATTACTGTTCATCTGGATTTTCTAAATATCTCATCAAATTTAACAAAAGCCTTAGCTCTTGCACTTTAAAACATTGAAGAACAAATTAATCGGAAAGGCTTAATCAGATACAGTGGCATTGAGTCTGATGCAGGCAAACAGGAACATGATCGAAAAAAATCAGATTTGAACAAAAACGATGACATGTCATCTTAAGTTCCTATTCATTTTCTTTCAGACGTGATTGCCATGTCACAACTTCTTCTATGAACTTCAATTTCTTGATCAAGTTTGGAGCCTCTACGCTGTCGGTCAGGGGTCGGGGAACATACGTACTTTTCATGAGTACATATGGCTCTGAGATGAAATAGAAATAATGTAATGGTCTTTTAGATTCATAATGGCACCGCTAATTGGCACTTTACTACTCTACATTGGGTTCTGTCGAGTATTTCTAGGACATCATTTTAATTACAGTTTACAGTGAAGTTGTCACACCAACAGACACCATTGTGGCTCTAAATCGCTAAATAATCCTTTATATGGAAGCTCATTAACCAAATGTATCTTCCTTGAGACATTTTATGAAGAAAAAACACAGAACAAACTCTAACCCAGAAGCTCTAGCAAAGCACGTAGAGCAATTTGTTTGGAGCTATACACAAGACAGGACGCAGACACTCCCTTTTCTCGCCCAGCGCTGACGGCACTGAAAGTAAATATGTCAATATCCTTGTTTGCAGTATTTTGAGACATTTTTACAAAAGAACTTTGCTCGCATGATGTTTTCAAACCATTATTTGGGACAAAATGTCAAAATGAGCCTCAAAACTCTTAAGTAACTGTATTAATATGGGCACAGGCTTCTATAGATTTTATCGAATCATCTAACATCATACAATGGCGGTTTTATTAAATTTTGTCCTAAAACATTTTTGCTTTTATGGCTCTTTGGGTCAAAAAATTGCCGACCCCTGCTCTAGGTGTTCTTAATCATTAGACAATAGATTTAGTAAGGCGTCCAACTGTACCCGCTGTTAAAATATGAAAAGCGGTCATGTCCAAACAGTCTGGAGTTTTGCTTCTCCAGACCAACTGAGAACAGTGTTTGGTGTGTTACTAAAAAAGGAATTAGTTACAGTTATGAGTTACTTTGTTTGAAAAGTAAATCCAGTTAACCTTAGATAGCTGACACAAAATATTAGCGCATTACTCTAAAAATAACTTTCTAGTTACTTTTTACTGTAAACATTCACATAGAGCCTCTAAAACTGCTTTAAAATTGCCACACAATAAGAGAAATAGAAGAAAATGTGTAAGCAGTGAATCCTTTTCATATTTTTGGGCTTGTACAATCTAGAGAACTTGGGAACAGACTTCCTGCTTTTTTAATCGAAATCAATTCCATTTGAATGAAATACAAATCAAATGAAATATCTACAAATGACTTTCATTTTACTCCTCGGAATTCAAGCGGTTGTAGATACTAACCACATGAAAGCATTCTGATCACGTGACAAGTCTCCGGTATGACCCTGTAAAGCAGAGGTGGGCAATCCGGTCCTTGAAGGCAACATGCCCTGCGTGTTTTGATGGCAGATCAGTCAGGTTTCCCCCAAGGTCTTAAAAAGACTTGATTTTGATAACAATGGATAAGGCATTGAATATGCCTTAAATTTTGTTTGCAAGTCTTATGATTAACTGCTAAATGTCTCTCTTCCTCCATTCATTTTCCTCCCTCTCTATTCTCGGTTTCTCTCCCTCTGTCTGTCTTTTTTCTTTTTGTCTTTTCCTTCTCCTTCCTTACTTTCTTTCATCCGTTCGTTCTTTCTTTCTATCTCTATCTTTCTCTTTCGTCCGCTCTTTTTTTATTGTTCTTCCATTTTTTCTCTTTCCATTTCTGTATTTCTTTCCCTGTTTTATCTATTTCTCTTCCTCTATTCCTCTATCCCACACTCTCTCTTTCCTTCTTTCTACATCTCTCTTTTTCCCTCTATCTCTCTTTTGGTCTGTCTCCCCTTATCTCTCTCTTTCAAATTTTCTCTTTTTCTCTCTTCCTCCTTTTTTTCTACACATTTCCTCTCAAATGTTTTCTTTCTTTCCCTCTTTCACCCTCTCTTTCACCCTCTCTATGTCTCTTTTTCTCTTTCTGTAACTCTCATTTGCTTTCTCTCATTTTCTCTTTCTTTTCTCTCTTCTTGTCTTCTCTCTTTCAACCTTTTTCTTTAACCTACTAGTCCGACCACCAGCAAAATGTTTTTTCTATTATGTGGCCCACTAACTAAAATGCGATTGAGACCTCTGTATACATGGTACTGGAGAAATTGGAATATTGGCTTTGAAGGTCTTTTTGAATTTGGCCTTGAAAGAGGTGTACGAACCCTGTATCCAGACTGTGGTGAAATGACATCGACATGTGGGGAGGAAGAGTTGGGGGTAGATTAACACTAAATTCCACATCTTCATTTACTAGTCACTCACATGTAGTTACCTGGTTAGCAAGTCTACAACTTTAACGATATGTGTTGCTTTTTTTGATACCAGCTAAATGTTGATGAATTTGTAAGAAAACTAACATATCTCACAAAAAACAATTAATCTGTGTTTTTCCGAGAATTTCCAGGCAAAAAAAAGGGAAGTTTCGGTTCGATTTCAGATCATTTGTTGACTACTAAGTGCATCATCATGCCTGTTTGCCTGACCTCAGAACACACGACAGGTGTTGTATGTAGTTCACTCGTGTGAATATATAGATCAAAAAATTTCCAAAGTAATTTAAGAATTAATCAGACAAAGCAATCTAGATCAGGCATGTCAAACATAAAACCCGCCATAAATTTCTAAGTCGGTCAAAAAAAGAGTGATTTCTAGGTAATTTCTGTCAAAAATTTGGAATTTTTAAAAAATTATTGCAAGACCAAATGTTCTCCCCGGAGAGCGGTGTTTAGTTGGCACAGCGTGGTGAGTTGGTTTAGGTGAAAAACTGTGTTCACTCGACTGTTAAAATCAACCAGTTAACACATTCAATGCCAAAATATTTTTACCTATTGTTTGTGAATAAATGTGTTGTGTTTGGAAAGGATCCCTTGTCATACTTGATTATAATATGTAGGGTAGGTTAACAATATAAGCTGAACAATAAAGCATAATACCGAAACACTAAGCTAAAGATTTGGAGTTAAGATTCTTTTAATGTTCCAGTCCGCCTCAAAACCGAAGGTCTGGATCCAGCTCCAGAGCCAAACTAAAGTTGACATCCCTGATCCAGATGAAGTACTTCCAACAGTTGTGTTGTCTGTCTCTGTCTCTGTCTCTGTCTCTGTCTCTGTCTCTGTCTCTCTCTCTCTCTCTCTCTCTCTCTCTCTCTCTCTCTCTCTCTCTCTCTCTCTCCTCCAACTGGTAGCATTTATACAATATGCCCTCAAGCAGCCAATTATTAGAAACTAGAAGTTAGAGGAGTAATATGTGTTAATGTGATTTTTATTTATTTGTACTCTTTTGTGTCCCCATATACAGTGGTATGAAAAGGTATGGGAACCTTTTGGAAATTCTCACATTTCTGCATAAAATCACCAACAAATTGTACCTTATTGTAGTCAAAATCACAAAGATGACAGAAAGTGTACGCTATAAATAAAAACACCCAAGATTTTTATAGATTTTCATATTGTAATGCAAATAGCATGTAAACAAACTTTACAGAAGGGCAAGGTATAAGTAAATGAACTCTCACAGTCTGGACTTTGACTTGGCCACTCCAAAATGTGTATTTTGTTCTTCTGAAACAATTCTGAAGCATCCATCCTCTCTTTAGCTTCAATTGTCTGACAGACGGCCTCGGGTTTTCCTGCAAAACACACTGATAAACTGTTGAATTCATTTTTCTATTAATGATTGCAAGTTGTCCAGGCCCTGAGGCAGCAAAGCAGCCCCAAACCATGATGCACACTACACCAGGTTACACGGTGGGGATGAGGTATTGATGTTAGTAAGCTGTTCAATTTTTCTTCCACTCATGACATCGTGTGTTCCTCACAATCAATTCAACTTTTGTTCCATTGGTCTCTAACATATTTTTCCAAAACTTCCGTGGAGTGTCCAAGTGCCATTCTGCGAACGTTAAATGTATTCCCAAACAGTTTTTTTTTTCCTGACATTGCTTTGAACAGGAACACAGGACTTTCAAAATGAATGATCCTATTAACACATCAAGTGAGGCAAATTCCGAAACAGACAGCATTTGTAGTAAACAGTGATTGCATACTGTTCCTTTCGACTTGGAAGTAGACGATTGTGACTTTTTGTTTGTATGTTTTGACACGTGTGTCAGGATTGGTGGAATTTTGCCCGTTCTAGCTCCCTGATAGCGTTGGGGCTCCTGAATGCAATCCTGTTTTGCGTGTTCCGGTTGGCACTTGTTGGCTGCCTGCGTTGTGTTTGGCCCTGTCACTTGATTTCTTCCCAGCCGGCTTCGCGTTTACTGCCATTGGTTGTTGGTTCCCGGTTAGCTGAATGCTCACTGCGTTTTAATCTGCCACCGTTGCAGTCGCCTTCGTTGATCAGTCTCAGTTAGCCCCCTGTTGGCGTCTGTGAGACATCCCCTAGGGATACTCCACAAAAATGACCAAAACTTCTCTTAAAACACTCGGAACATCTTTGACTAAATATCGCGTAACACAATTTGGCGACTGGCTTGACAAAGACACAACATGCTGTGCATTATGTTGTAAAATAATTTCAATAAACCGATGATATATATATATATATATATATATATATATCGATTTTATGCAAACACCATGTACTATTTCTGTCAGGACCAGAACGTAAACAGGACCCACTCGCGTAAGTTTTATTGAAGGAACGAGGAACGATCCGTTGTTCGCTCTCGTACTTGGCTTGTTATCCGAACACGGAAGTGGATCTTCCGTAGCAAGCGATGGCGGTGTCAGAGGCAGAAAACTGGTCCGTAGCCAGGACTGGGAGAGCAAGACGTGGTCGGGATCAAAAATGGATCGTAATTCGGGACGGGAGAGCAGACGTGGTCGAGATCAAAAAAGGTCGTAGCAGGAGACAAACTAGAGCAAAATACGGGACTGGCATGTGTCAGGGTCGAAAAAGGCTTTCCTAGTATACACGGTGATTCGCAGACGGACTGACAACAGGAGATTGACAGGACTCGGTTCAAATATGAGCGGGCACAGGTGATTCACATCGGTAATCATGACAATTTCCCAGCATTTTACATGTTTAAGACGTTTGGAATACCATATGCTAGACATCAGTATTTCGGCACACACCTAAATTGTTTGGTAGAAATTTGTTTCAAGGGCTTCTTAAAGTCTCTCTAGGCAGAGGGTCCAGTTACTTATTCCTCCCCATTCTCTCATTGTTTGCGTGCTATCCTCGTTATGATATGAAAAACAATAAATGTTTGAGTGGTTTTAGTTAGAGCAGACACATTTTTCATTTGTGTTATTTTGACAAACATCAGATCACATTTGATCTTGATTTTATAAAGAAATGTGAGAACTTCCAAAAGGTTTTGATACTTTTTCATAACACTGTAGATGACAATTGCGACCCAAACCAATGTCGCAGTCACTTTCAGGGTTTTCTACTGGTCTTAAGAACATTAATTACAATTCTTCATGTTATGTCAAAGTGAAGATTCCTATGTTTGTGCTTTGAAAATATTCCCATTTATATTATTCTGCGGTTTCAATTCCTGCTTTGAACTGATTACACTGATGGATTGCCTTTCTGTTGTACGTGATAATGAGCTTTGATTTGAAATGGAACCTATCGCAATGTCAATTTTCATTCAACTCACATGTTGCCAGCACGTATTCACAATTGATTGTTAGATGTGATTGGACTTGCCTCCGTCATACACTTGCATGGCCTACTGAGTGCATTTATGTTCATATTATGTTTTGAAAACTGGTCACGCCACACCAACCAAAATGGAAACGAATATATGATTTCGGAATAATTTAAGATTCATTGTTTGAAAACTGCAGTGCAGTATGTATTTATTTTGTTCTGGTCTGCCACAAGGGTGTAGAGTTTATCTTAGCATTAGTGGGGACATTTTTTATTAAACGAATAATATTGATGGGGACAAAACAATGATTGCTAGATACTGGTGGGGACAAGTCCCCTCTGTCAAGGCCAGACATGTCAAACATACGTCGCACGGGCCAGGTCAGGCACAATGGATGATTTAATCCAACTAGCAATAAAATTCGGAGTGTTTTAAAAAAATAAGCGAATCTCTAGGTAATTTCTATCAAAAGTTCTGTTTGTTTGTTTTTTTAAATGCAAACCAAATGTTCTCTCCGCCCACTAGATGGCAGTGTTTCATTGTCATAGCGTGGTAAGTTGGTTCAGGTGTAAAACTGCATTCACTCAGCTGTTTAGATAAAACAGTCTACTCACTTTGGCTCTGGGGCCAGATCCAGAATTTCTGTTCTCAAGCGGGCCGGAGCGGTAAAATAAAAGGTCAACTTAAAATGTTTATCTTACTCTATTTTCTAGTAATTATGCTTTATACTATTATACATATTATAATTATGGATGACAAGGGATCTTATCTAAGCATAGCACATTTATTCACAAACAATGGGAAAAATCGATTTTCATGTTTGGCATTGGATGCATTAAATGATGTATTTTAAACAGTTGAGTAAATGCAGTTTTACACATGGACCAACTCCCCACGCTATAAAAAGTCGGAGCTATGAGAAAAATATATATTTTCTTGCCTTTATTGTCATACTTTTTTGAGATGATATCAAAAAATACAAATAAAAGTTGGAGCAGTGCATGGTAAATAAAATTAGATTACATCAGATCCATTTACTAGGTTACGCCTACTAAAGCTGAGTGTATATCCTTTACTGTCCTCTAGTGGACAGACAGCATTAAGTTTGCATTTATATAAGAAAAAAAAATCATAACTTTTGATAGAAATGACCTTGAGCCTTGCTTCTTATTTTTACATATTCAGAAATCCGTAGTGGGCTGGATTAATTCATCCAATGGGCCGGAATTAGGCCCATGGGCCCTATGCTTGACATGACTGGTCAATGCCAAAACTATGCCCTTGGTCTTCTGTAACACTGAAAGAAAAATTTCAGACCTCAGAACATATTGATACGGAAGCTGCAGTTAGCAATTTAGTTTCCAACACCTCCGAATGCATCTGACACAATTGTGACAATTTGCTTTTTGCCTTCTCCTCTGCAGTGGAAACTGCTGGTGAGATATGAAATATAAAGTACTGTAAGTGTTAAGATGATTTGTTTACAAGAATCACAAATCTGATCCATTCCAGCTGCAACAAAAGTCGTCTGGTTCCTGGAATGGTGGCTTTTGGGTAATGGCAAAAACCTCAGTTAAACTGACTCAAAACGTATCTACCTGGATAATTCTGCATACCTCTTGTTTGTGGGTAAGAAGCGTATAATAGACATGTAGTTTCTGTGGCGTTGGTATTAACTTTTTATAGTTTTAATGTTTATTGTATTTGTAGATTGTTGTTGGTACATTTTTTACTTGTCATTTTTTCGAGTACCTGAAACACGACTGTTATATCTTGCCGTTATTGATTTGCTTTTGTATTTCTGAATGTTGAAACGCCACTTTTAGTTGAGATATATTTTGTAAATGTGCCACATGCCACACATCTTTGATATGAAAACCTGCTTGAACAAAAACTTTTCTGTCAGGTTGTGTTATTTTGAAAAATAAAACGCATGAGAATTCTGGGGGAGTTTGTCTTGTTTTTATTTCTCAAAATGCCTTTTAGAAGAATAAAAGTATGTTTTAAAGAACATAAATCTTTATAAAATGTTGAGACTTCTGTGGAGTTTCGGATAAATGAGTCAATGAGGAATTGATTAATTTCCCACTATTTCTTAAGATAAGTATGCCATAGTTGTGGGGTGGGCAAACTGAGACGTGGGCCATTTTATGCTAAAAATGTTTGCATAGGAGCTGGGAGGGGGATTGGGGATGACTGACTGATAAATTAAACGTCTTTATAAATACTGATACCGAGTCTTGAATCCGATATCTCCGCAATGAATAAAAAAAACAAATGACGCAAGCATATCCAATTTCTCATGTTTACATTTACATTCGCATGTTGTATTTAATGTTATATGTAGTTATAAGTAGACTAATTCATCCAATTGTAATTGAAGCAAATTATTATAATATCTCCCTTTTTGTAAATACTATTTAATCTTGTGTCAAAATGGACTAGGGCTAGTTCAAAAGTACTTTTTGCAATAACTGAAAAATAAAATAAATGCATTATAAAACTATCGAATACAGAAAATTGTAACAGGCTATGTTAATGTTGGCAAATGTTAGGGTCTGGTACACCTCCTTCCAGTAGAGAGCGCCAACCTGGTTTGGAATCGTCACCCTTTACATTGACATTTTAGACTGTACGTGTAATTATTTCTGTGCCCCCTTATCCGTGTGCGGTTCTTGGTTTTGTTAATAAATACTGTAAAGGATTCTATACTCTTATACCCAACATACTCTTATACTCTTGCTTTTCTACTACCGTATTTTCCGCACTATAGGGCGCACCGGGTTATAGGGCTCACCCCCAAAAAATAGTTTTTGGTCCTATATCTTCCATACATAAGGCGCACCGGATTATAAGGCGCTACAATGGGAACATTGACAAAACAGATAGTTCAATCAAAGTTATTACCCCCTTAACATTCCGAAAGCTTGCAAAGATGCAAATACGTGTCGTAGACACGTGCGCATGCGGTGTCCGTACGATGTCACTCAAATGCATCGTTCCAAATATCACTCGGAAGGTTAAAGTCTTGGGATTCAAGAAATGCCAACCATTCCTTAGTTTCTATTTTCTTTTTCGCTCGCAACTTTACTGTGCATATGACAATAAACACTTTGAATTGAGTTTAATTTTAAAAAAGACCCATCACAGAAACATCGATATCACTCTGAAACAAGATACTGGGAAAATATATAGCCGGAGTAGCTCACCGAAGTCGTTGTGTTCAATAATAATGTGCAACCATGGTCCTCTTATATCCGTGAGTGTAGTAAATCCGAGAGAGTAAAATATTTACAAATACAGTACAGAATAGTAAAATACTGTTTACTCTATGCCGTAGTTCTACCCAACATGCTATTCACGTTCATCTTTTCCGGCCAATTGCAGGCTTTTTTTTTTGTCCCTTTAGCCTATGCAAGCCTGTAAATGATAAAAAGGTTCCCCCCTTTACCTCTGAATAACTTTAGCCAATAGTGATCGATTCAAATGATGATTGACACATTGGTTAGCCAATGAAACGCCGGTATATAAATCCCAGCATACACCGCGGACTACTTCACGTTCGGGGGAAAATCTAGTCGGCGGCTGCTTGCATTAGTTGCAAGACTTTGCGACTTAATTTTGATGCATATATAAGGCGCACTGTATTATAAGGCACATGGTCAGCTTTTGAAAAAAATTAAGACTTTTAGGTGCGCCTTATAGTGCGGAAAATACGGTATATGTTTATATTTTTTATATTCAATAAGTGTGTGGTTTTATGATTTCGAGTTGTTTTCAGAGGCAATCACCTTCAAGTTCAAGAATAAGTTCTTAATCACGAAAAAGTGTGCCCCTAATTAAAAAGCTACAACTTTAAGGCCATTAGCTGCTTCTCGGGCTACTCCTATCTGTTATCAAACAATGAACTACTGTGGTATCCAAAACTCCTCTTGCTAGCTTATCACATGAATCATCCTGCTCCTGGGAATCGTTAGACAAAGGAATCCGCAAAAAAAAAAGTACGGCCATTAATGTATATTGTTATATCAGCTTGCCCCCTAGGGGAAGAGTGTGCTCTCTTTTTTTCCCTCTTTTTGTAAGGTTAGAGTGTCCCCGAGTGACCAGCAGTGTATTTCACACTATATAACCAAAGAAATCGTCCAATCAGAATGCCCTGAAAAATGGTGCACAAAAAAATTACACATCCAGTCAAACCTGAAAAAGTCCAACATGTCAATATAAAGTGTCAGGATAAATAGGGACAGGTGTGCAGGGTTGGGTAGGGTTACTTTAACTTGATTACTTTCAATTACTTTTGGATTACTCCAATACCAAATATGCTAATAAAAGACAAAATAAACTAAATATGAATGAAATGATGACTCACAACACGTGGTAAGCTTTCTCACCTGGCTTTGATATCTTTGATCTCCGGCAAAACTAACATAAAATGCGACAGAAACAAAATGAAAATAAATCCAAACAGCTTGCCAACATCATTTTTGCCGTTCCCTGTATTCCGTCACTCCCCAAGCCTGCACAAAATTTAGTAATTTTATTCATATTTTGTTTCATTTGTCTTTTATTAGCATATTTGGTATTGGAATAATCCAAAAGTAATTGAAAGTAATCAAGTTAAAGTAATCCTACCCAACCCTGTTGGTGAGTGGACACACCTAGTTCCAACCCCGGTTGGCGCCCTCTGGTGGAAGGAGGCATACCAGACCCTAACACGATTACCCCAATGAAATATATAGATTTTACGTGAGCTCATGAAGGGGCACTTAAAATAAGGAGTCACAAAAAAACCAACACTTTTACTTGGATGTTCGTATTATATTTTTACCATTTTATTTGACAGGCCGCATTAAAATGCCTGATGGGCTGTGGTTTTCCCACCACTGCCATAGTCAAATGCTTCAAGATTCATTTATCCGGCAGTAGTAAATAACTCTGGAGTGTAACCACATCGCATTAACAAAAGAAAGTCCATTATACAGAAGCAATCAAATGTCCTTTTCAAAATGCGCTTCCTAATCCAAAATGTTTGTGATGTTTTTTACCAGCACATGAAGTCAACACAGTGTGTCTAGATATAGAAAAATAATCCTGCTGTATGCCCACTTGCATGCAGGTTAAGGTGCTTCTCTTAACTCATGTGTACTTTGCGAGCCATGTGACTCAAGTCCTCCATTGTCAGGGATGGCTCACTCTTTGATACCACATAGATTCCATGGTCACAACTTTGAGCCCGTCGGGTTACTTCTTCATGATAGATGAAATATCCAGAAACACGCTCTAAAGAAGGAAAATGGGAAAGTTTAGCTACTGTGCCTCACAGTAAAACATTTAGAAACAAAATAAGAAATCATTTTCAATGTTCAGCAAGATTTAGTTACATACAGCTATGGAAAGCATTATTTTTTTAAATCATTGCTGTTGAGCAGAGGTGGGTAACCCGGTCCGGAGTGCCGCATGTCCTGCTTCTTTTTGGGGGTCTCTCTTCTTCAACTCATCCCTCCATCCATCCATCCATCCATTATCTGCACCGCTTATCCTCAGTAGGGTCGCGGGAGTGCTGGAGCCCATCCCAGCCATCCTCGGGCAGTGGGCAGGGGACACCCTGAACTGGTTGCCACCCAGTCGCAGGGCACACAGAGACAAACAACTCACTCGCTCATTCACAATTTGGAGCGGCCAATTAACCTAACATGCATGTTTTTGGAATGTGGGAGGAACCTGGAGAGTCCGGAGGGAAACCCCGCAAGCACGGCAAACTCCACACAGGAGGTTCAATCTCATGACCTCAGAACTGCCGCACACGTGCTAACCACTGCGCCACCATGCTTTCTTCAACTCGTGTGATGCATATTATCAGCTCATTACCAAGCTATAAGGAGCTTGTTGACAATCCTAGTGATTCATACAATACAAAACAGGAGCAAAACAGGAGGTTTGACAGTAATTCACTCAATATTTATGAACGATATTTCAACATTTTGACCCACAAAGTCCTCAATTCATACATTCGAATTCTTATCCGTCAAAAACGCTAGACTTTGCTTCCCGCATCATCGCTATCAATGTCAGTTTGCAGACGTTTCCTTTAATCCTTGACGAACGATAAAAAGCAAATGCATTTTGGTCTGGTACTGTTAGGGTTAGGGTTCATATCATCTTCCAATGACAAACAGAAAACTTCTATGTCTGTGTTGCAATCTAGCACTATTCTCCACAGTATGGTTGCTATGCCACTCTGTTTGTGTTTTCTCTCGGCATTGACGCCAAACTCCCCTGGCGGTCGAAGCCAGGTGAGTGGGCTCCAAAGGTAAGAAATGGACGTGATTTTTATGGTTCCTTAAAGATTGGCTTTAAATACGATCGGACTCTGAAGTCCGGAATTTACGGTAATCAATTTAGACTTTGGGTTGCGATTGTTCCCGTTAACTTAGTTAGATCTATAGAAATCTTACCTTCAACAAAGACATAAATAGCAATAAATACACACTTTATCAATCATATTTTTTTATTAAAAGTGCTATATTTGTCTGTTTTGTCACTTACCATTGACATTCTTCTTCCTGCAGCAGGTGGCATCATTAGAGTGTCCCCCTGCAGTGAGCCCAGTTCGTCCGATTCTTCAGAAGAATGCAAGGAGGAACTTGTGGAGCGACTGACTGATGAAAAACTCTCGGATGGTGCGCGGAACATGTAGCTGGTTTTCCTCTGTTTGGGTATAAGGACCTCACTCCCCACTGAGCCCTTGCGATCTTCTTCAAGGTGTTCAGCAGAAGATGTTTTTGTTGCACTGTGGCACAGAAGACCCTCCAAATGGTCTGCTTCGCTATATTCCCTCTGATGGGAATCCTTGCGAGGGTTTGATGCACGTTCCTCAGCTGTGGACATCACAGATTCAAAACCGTGATGGTTTTCCACTATTGCTGTGAGTACTTCCAAACTTTGATTAGTTTGGGAAACCGCAACACTTTGTGTTGATTGGTGATGAGTTCTGGGCTGAGGGCAGATGTAGTTACTCTGAAAGTGGTCCAGATGAGCAATGCTGTTATTCCTTAGAGCAATCTCAAGGTTTGATTTGAGCCCGGAGTAATTCGGAGGTTCTATGTCTTTTGCTTGTATTACATTGAAGGTTTGAGTCAAAGGTCCATTGTAAGGTGAAACATGACTCATCACACAATGATGTGATGACACTTTCCTCGCGGATTTTAAAGTTAAAATGTCATCTGCTTTGTATCTGTCTCCAGAGAGGACCATTTTTATTTTCCTGATCCCGAGATGTGATATTTCCAGAATGTTGAGGAAAAGTGAAACTCCAGCAATAACTATCATGAAAATCATGAAGATGGTCTTTTCAGTTGGTCTGGAGATGTAACAGTCCACAGTGTTGGGACACGGGAGCTTTTCACATTTAAACAGCGGGTCAAGTTGTACGCCGTAAAGACTGTATTGTCCAAGGATGAAGAACACCTCCAGAACAGAGCGTGTAAGGATATGAATGATGTAGGTTCTCAATAGGGATCCTCTAAGAGGGGCCTTTTTTACCTTTCGTTGTTCGTCCAGTTTTTTCAGTTCCCTCTCAATTCGTTTATGCTGGTCCAAGTCTAATTCTGCCTCATCCATTTCCTCCTTCAACTGTATCCGTTTCCGATGGCGCTCCTTCTCTAGTGCTCTGATGCAGTAGAGCGCGTGACCCATGTAAACCATTGAGGGAGCAGACACAAAGATGACCTGCAATACCCAGAAGCGAATCAGCGAGATGGGGAAGGCACGATTGTAGCAGACTGCCTTGCAACCAGGTTGGTCAGTGTTGCAGACAAATTCAGACTGCTCATCGTCCCATACGTCCTCAGCAGCCGCTCCCAGGATCAGCATGCGGAAAATGAAGAGCATAGTTAGCCATATCTTGCCCACGATGGTTGAATGAATGTGGACTTCTTCCAGGATACTTCCCAGTAGGTTCCAGTCACCCATTGTTAAGTTCTCATCACTTTACTGCTGCATGTCCTGGGCCTGATGGGACAAAAGACGGAGAGCTTATTCACCTTTTCTTCATGCAATTTATAAAGTCAGGGCTTGGCACTGTGTTAAAAAAATTAATATTTTTATCAGAGCTTTTTTGTGAAGAACCTGATGCGGCCTTGCATCACCTAGACTATGTTTCCAGCACCCTCCAGTTTGAGACCCCTGCTTCAATTATAAATAAAAACTGTACTTTTGAGTTTCGAACTAGATGCTTTTCACATTCTTAGTTCTAATGCAATGCCGTTAAAATGTATTTTCGCTCTTCCTGATTTCTGTTTTATGCATATCTATCACTCAAAATGGTTCAGATCATCAAATCAATTTTAATATCACACGGAGAAAACCCAGGGAATACAAAATGCTGGTTTTAATCGTTGATTTCATTTATTGAGTCACCCAAAAAAATGAAAACGTATTTGGCCCTATGAGATAAAGCCATTCCCCCCTGAAACTAATCGCGAGTAGGCCAACCTTTGGCAGGGATAACAGAAATCAACTATTGACGATATTTGGTAAGAAGTCTTCAACCAGTTCAGAGTGTCTCCTGCCCACTGTCCGAAGATGGCTGGGATTGGCTCCAGCACCCCCGCGACCCTACTGAAGATAAGCGGTGCAGATATTGGATGGATGGTAATGAGTCTTTAACAATGCTCTGGATGAATTTTGGCTCATTTCAAATATTGGAGAGTTTTGTCGCGTGAAATTCCCGTTTAAGGTCACACCACAGCATCTCAATTGGATTTAAATCCGGGATTTGACTTGGCCACTGCAGAACCTATATTTTATTTATTTTTAGCCATTCTGGATGAGCCTTTGTCACATTCTTGGAGTTCTCATAGTTGGTCGACCAGCCCTGGAAAGATTTTCCACTGTTCCCAGTTATCTCCATATTTGGATAATGGCTCTGACATTGGTTCGCCGGAGCCCTACAACCTTGGAAATGGCTTTGTGACTTTTTCAGACTGATAGATTTCAATCATTTTTTTTCTTATTTCATTTGGGATTTCTTTGTCAATTGCGTTCTTGAGATTTTGTGATTCAACACAGTTGGTGGGAATCAATTTTGGGTCTGGACTGTGGAATTGAGCTCCGCTGTGGTAAGTCACAGCTACTTGGTGATTTAATAGGTGGTGGGGGACTATTACGTTATCACATAGGGCCCGATAGGAAAAACAAAAATCTTGTGCTTTCATAAATTGAATCGACATTTCAAAACTGCATTTCGTATTTTTTTGGTTTGTCTCTGTGTGATATTAAAATTCGTTTGTGTCACGACCAGGACGGAATTAGGACCCAGATGCGTAACGTTAACCACATGTTTATTGAGATAAAGAGGAAAGCAAGCGCCCGCGATCCGGTGCTCGCTGGACGCGGGAGGCAACCCACTCACAGAATCGAAAACAGGTCGTTAGCCGGGACAGGAAAGCAAAACATGATCGGGGTCAAAAAAAAGAGGTGTAAGCCGGGACAGGAGATCAAAACGTGGTCGGGGTCAAAAAACAGGTCGTAGCCGGAGAAAAACGGGGAAATCAGGAACAGACAGGTGGAAAACGGGTAAAAAAAGGCGGGACTGACGGGAGTCAGAGTCAAAACGCTTGCCTTGTAGGAACAAAGGTTGGCTGACGGACTGACAACAGGCAAGTGAAAGGACTGAGCTGAGTAGGACGGGGAAACAATCAGGAGGCCAGCAGCGGCTGGCGCCAAACGATTCAGATTCAGATTCAGATTCAGATCTACTTTATTGTCATTCTAGTACACGTGTATACAGAACGAAATGTCGATGCATCTGACCCCCACAGTTTCCTTGAATGTACAGATATAAATAAAGTTGTATTGTATTTTGGCTACGTATAGTATTTTACCATAGTGCCGATAGTGCAAGAAGAGTAGCTAACCAGATGTGCAAAATGGGCAGTCAGGTTAACAAGTCAGGTACACAGTAACACGAGGGGGCACAGTTGAAATTAATCGGTCATCATGACAGTTTGATGATCTGAAGCTTTTTTTGAGTGATAAATATGCAAAAAACAAAAAAAAATGAATTCAGGAATGGGGCAAATACTTTTTCACGGAACTGTAATATGAATATAAAGTGTACCTTAACTACCAACTACTACTAACTAGTAATATTACAATTGTAGTAGTAAGGTAAACAGGGCAAAATGGAAAGTAAAATCTAAAATATGTTTTATAATAATACTGTAGGTTCTGTGTTGTACCACTTGCCTGACTACAGCAGTATATATAGTGTATAGTATTGTGTAAAGTGCATAGCAGGGGTATGGAACTCAAATTCAACGAAGGCCACATCAGTGGAATGGCTGTTCTCAAAGGCCTGATGTAATTTATAGATACAACAAAATCAAACTTTCAGTTCCCCAAATTAAATTACGTTTCACTCAAAAGCAAATTACAGATAAATAATAATACAAAAAAAGAAATGAAACGTTTTTTTTTTAACCCCTTGACAATCCAGTAAAATTCACCTGAAATCTCAATCCAAGACGTACCAAGAGTCAATTGATTGTTCTTTAACAGTTAAAACCGAGAATATGGACAGTTTTGGTCTCTTTTGATAGGTAACACTCTGAAATTTTGTCCTAAACTGAAATAATCAGAAACAAGTACTGCTACTTATTGTACATTTACTAATCTAAGTTGGATCACGCAGAAATAAAAGTCTACGATTCTCGCCTGATTTCTTTTCCCAATCGTATACTGCAAAAGAGTGGAGCATCTTAGCTGGAAAACAGCTAGGACAATAGCATAAATCCTTGCCTAGTCCCAAGTCGAATTTGATCACAATCTAAAAAACTAAACATTGTATTTTACACATGTTTCTAAAGGGATGCCAAATTGTGGCGACTGGGTGGTTCGCGCACAGCCCCAGGAGGTCTAGGATTCAATTCCACCTACAGTGTTCATTTTACCTCTGAAAAGCGATGGGTCCTGGGGACTCGCATGCTGAAAAATCTATGGGTCCCAACAGAGATCTACGGGTCCCCAAAATGTAGTGTTATTGGGGTTGAAATTGTAAATTGGCGACAAATATATAATATAAATATATATATTCATTCAGTTTTAATCATCACAGTTTATTGGTAATACAAATCAGTTATCACTTCAAGATTTTTCAGTTCACAACAATATTGTACATTATACAAATAATATTGCTGAAATAATTATATTAATCTATATTTTCATTCAGTTTTATTCATCACAGTTAATTGGTAATACAAAGCAGTTATCACTTCAAAATTTTTCAGTTCACAAAAATATTGTACATTATCCAAAAAATAACATGTTGCCTCCGTTATCATCCTCCTCATAGCGTAACCAGGAATATAATTTAGTCCATTTTGGCAGAAAAGTCCTTTTCTTGCTGGGAGTATTCTTCCGTCGAATAATTCGCTTCAACACACGTGTTTTCTTTGCCTCCGCGATCTTCCGAAGGATTTCTCCACCGTCTTTTCGTGCCGGAATTATTGCCGTTATCACTTTCTGCATTATGTTTCGACTTATTACTGACACTGAAGAAATTATCAATTTTGTGTTAATTGGCACCTAATACTAACTTTTTCAGAGGCATACTTCTCTTTCACTTGATGACAACCACCACAACAATGACGTAAGCTCGAAGCAACGAGATCTCGTTTGCCGAGATCGGCGTGCAGACGAAAACTCGAACCGCGGGACCAAAACAACAATGGCAGATCAGCCTGACGAAAGGGTTGGAGTGCGGTAAATCTTTGTTTAAAAAAAAGTAATCGGGTAATAATGGCAATTTTGTGTCAAAAAAAATTGACGTTGATTTGACACTATGCATCCCCAGAGAAAATTTTGCGTCTAGGACGCAGAGACGTGGGCAAATGAGAACACTGTCTCCTACCACAACCTCCCCGTGCGGAGTTTGCAAGTTCTCCCGTGCCTGTGTGGGTTTCCGTTTTCCTCCCACATTTCAAAATAACATTCATCCACCGCTTATTCTCAGTGGGGTCACGGTGGTCCTGGACCCCATCCCAGCCGTCTTCGGGCAGTGGGCAGGGGACACCCTGAACTGGTTGCCAGCCAGTCACAGCACACACAGAGACAGACAATTCCTTGCTCATTCAGACCAAAGGACAAGTTGGACAGGCCAATTAGAATAGAATAGAATAGAATATACCTTTATTGTCATTGTTACAAATGGGCTAACATATTGTGACAACGAAATTGGGCATGACACTCCAGTTTTACACATAGTGAGGGTATGAGCAAGAAGATAAAGGAACAGAGAAGATAATGTTATAAAACAAGGGGAATAAGGCTATAGTTATAATTTACATGGTATTTACACAACAATGTCAGCATGTGGGATGTTACATACAGGGTTGTCGTGATAACGTTGTATCGTAACGGTTGTGCAATATTGCATTTGGTGCAAAGTCATCATGGTGCAAAAATAGTCCGCATATACATTGGTGCAAGCATAGACATCGTAGTGCAAAAAAAGGAAATGGTCAGACATTGTGCAATTTGAGCATTAAACGTAGTGCAGTCGACATGTGCAAGAACAAGACTTGAGTAACATTATTGCATGTTTTTTGGCATGCAGGACCAAACCGAAGTGCCCAAAAGCACTGGGATAACATGCAAACTCCGCACGGAAGGCTAGTAGCTGGATTTGATCGAATGACCTCAGAACTGTGCGTCAGACACGCTAACAGCTCATCCGCCGCTCAGCCCATTTAAAAAACGTGCACGTCCAAATTGTCCCTAGGTGTGACTGAGGGAGTCAGTTGTCTGTCTCTGTGTGCCCGTTAAGGGTGTCCTCTGCCCACTGTCGGCACCCCCCCACCCCCCCCCCCCAGACACTAGTGAGGATATTCAGTGTAGTATATAGAATTTATAGTACCTACATGACTCTAACACTATTTAGGTTTATGTTTATGGTCACAAGTTTTATATTATTTATGTTGTAATATCATATTTATTCATGTTGACCTTATGAGAAAGAAGCCAATTTGATGTGTTTGAGCGTGCATGTCGCAAATCTGACCACTAGAGGGTACATGTCGCCCGTGCAAGGTTTGTTGCGCTGTGGGATGACATTCTCTAACAATTGTTGTGAACAGAGGATTCGATTCCTGTCTCTTATTTTCCTTGACAAAAAAAGTTTGGTGGGTGTTTTTATGCGACCCCATTTCAGTCATAAAGACGGCTAAACATTTGTTGAATACGTACATTAAGTTTTGAAAGTGAAAATCGCGATGTCTAAAGTGTGAAGTGTAATTTAAAAGTAATTTTGTTTTCTATAAAACACAAGATGGCGGTTCGACGATGGCTTCATTGCGTTAGGCTGTTACCATGGAGGGAGGCAGTGCCCCACCCAACGACACGTGCTGCCCACCCAAAGAAAACTGGACGTATTACTGACGGCAATCTGGGCAGCGCACCTGCTATCCCATTCATAGTATAATATCTGTTATTTTTGTGTGTGTTGTGTGTGGACACTTTGAGTGGACATGACGTTTATTATTTGGTGCTTTCTTTACCACACGTAGGGACATTACCAGTGTTGGGCATGCTACTTTAAAAAAATGATTTCTTAGTCACTGAGTTAGTAATTAAACTACTCTGCAGTAAAAGTAACTAGTTACCAAGGAAAACAACTATTTCTGTTGCTGAGAGAAGCACTAGAGATAAATGAGCTCCATGGCCTCAAACAATGGCTTGCAGTTTTACATATGTCCACTGGATGTTACAAAAGCCAGGCACCTCTTGTAAAACACCCACTGTAGCTGCATTTTAATCAAACAGAGCACAGTGAGGAAACCCATTCAGATATCATTTTACTTGGAGCGGTGGGACATACAGGCGGTAAGATAACAAACATATTTAAGGCAGGGGTCTCCAACCTTTTTCAGGCTGAGAGCTATTTTTTGTTTCTAATTAGCGTCCAGGGTCCCCAGTTTGATATATACTTCTCAAATAACAACTTATTATGTTGTTGCTATGCTGTTACTATGTTATTACCTAGTTAATTATTGGATGCAGGGTTAAATAGACTCAGTTAACCACTAAAAAGCTCTAGGAAACTAGAGCCCTTGTTGGTGTTAGGAATGAGTGGAGAGGTGTTGTAAAAGGATAGTAGGATGTTTAGACGTGTTCTAAAGGATGGGCAGTGCACCAGTATGATGCGGCAGGGGTAAACCAGTGAAAGCTGTCGGGCCCTGCTGTTGAACAGAAGAGTGTGTTGTGTCACCCTAATCCGAGTGACATAGCCGCTTTCTTGTGTCCCGTTTCATCAGGAGGGACGAAAGTATGACCAAATTGGGTGCTGAGGTGCTTAACTTGTTTGGGTGTTTGGGCAAGGAAAAAAGAATGAACTTTACCAATTTATATAAACACACTAACACTGAAAACACAGGAAATTGAATTGAAATATTGATAAATTTACAAAAAAAAGCTAAAGTACAAAATTTGTTAACTTTTTATGCAGAAGAAATTCAAAGTCAACAACACCTAATGCATATTGACCATAAGGGGAAAAAAGGTATCTCTTTGGGAACCAGCTCTTGATTGGTGGGAAGCTGGCTCCCTTCGTTCACTTCCAAGAACCGGCTCATCGAGACGTTTCATTCGCGAACAACACGAGTCGCTTGCGGCACCAGCAACTCAGCCCTCATCGCCTTTTCTTTCGGCGCATTAGTCAATACTATATTTGTAATCACAAACTATATGATAGTTACTATTTTCAATGGTTACATTTCCTAAAAAGACGCAAACAACTCGGAGAGAAGCAGAAAACTGCGCCGCTAAGCACGGCGTCAAGTTTGCGGAGAACGCCGACGATGCCGTTCTGCAGCCACAGTAAACCGCTTTGACTGTCAGTAATGGTAGCGACAGAAAAAAGTAGTTAGATTACTCCGCAACTGAAAAACTAACGCTGTTTCCTATTTATAACGGCGTTATTCCCAACAAGGGGCATTGCAATACAGTGGGACCTCGCTACTTCGCGCTTCGATGTTCGCGGATTCAGAGCTTCGCGGGCCTAAAAAAAATAAATAATGATAAAATAAAATAATAATAATAATCATTATTATTATTATTTTTTAAAGCATTTTTGAAGGGGCATCGCTACTTCGTGGTTCCATGTTCGCGGGTTCAGAGCTTTGCAGGTCTAAAAAATAATAATAATAAAACAAAATAATTAAAAAAGAAAAAAAATAAATAATAATAACATATTTTTTAAGCATTTTTGAAGGGGCGTCGCTACTTCGTGGTTCCACGTTTGCGGGTTCAGAGCTTCGCAGGTCTAAAAAAATTATAATAATAAAAGAAAATAGTCCCCCCCCCAAAAAAAAATTATAATAAAAACATTTTAAGCATTTTTGAAGGGGCATCGCTACTTCGTGGTTCCATGTTCACGGGTTTAGAGCTTCGCATGTCTAAAAAATAATAATAGTAAAATAAAATATTAAAAAAAAATAAAACAAATAGAAAATATATATTTTTTAAGCATTTTTGAAGGGGTGTCGCTACTTCGCAAATCTTCACTTTTCGCGGATGGTTTTGATCCCCATTAACCGTGTCTAAAAAATAATAATAATAAAATATATATATATATATATATATATATATATATATATATATATATATATATATATATATATATATATATATATATACATGTATATATTTTTTTTTTTTTATTTATTTATTTTTTTTTTTTAAGGTGCGCCGCTACTTTGCGGATTTTCACTTATCGCGGGTGGTTTTGGTCCCCATTAACCGCGATATCCGAGGTCCCACTGTATAATATTGTCTATATCAGCGAACACTAGCCTGGACTCTTCCGCCTCCTACAGCACACACTGCAAGCTCAGTCCCCACAAAACGTGACCTTATTTGCATACGTGACTTCGACTACAATATGTGCCTCTCGTTTTATGTTTATTGGCAATAATCTAAATTTAACCTGAATTTGTTTCCTGTTATGATTTTCTTTTATGATTTTTTTTTTTTAAAAAAGGCTCATACTTTTACGGGGCTTGGAACGGATAAGCACTTTTACATTTAAAAGGTGTCTCGAATGTTTCAGGTTACAAAGCTACACCCAGACCTAAATGAACTCGTAAGTAGAGGTACCTCTGTACTGAGGTTTATGAGTACTGTAATTTGACACATTTTTAGTCAAGTGGTTATGTGGGTGTTTATGTAGGTTATGTGGGTATTTTCAGGCTGGCAGCATTGTGGAATGGATAGAAGGGACATTCTGGGTGGATAAGAACACAAGTGGAATATGAATATTTTTGTTAGAAAATGTGGGAAAGTGCAACAATACTACAAAATTACTACAAAACTAAATCAAATTTACTGCCAAACTGAATCAAATTCAGTGATCAAAAACCCAGCGACCCTACAGAAAATGGAAGGATGTATTGTGCTATAAAAAGGGTAAAAATATTATTTCATCTCAATTCTGATAAGAAAAATAGTATTGTACAAGTACTGCAGAAATACTGCTACAATAATACTATGACACAAAAAACACTAATTCAGAAATATTACAACAGAAATTCTACAAAAATACAATTACAGTAATATTAAAAAATGCTTAATAATACAAAAATACTAGTACGGAAATACTTCAAAAGTACTTTGACAGAAATATTACAAAAATACCAACACAGTAACACTATATTACAAAAATACCACTACAGTAACACTATAATACAAAAACACTGCTACATAAATACTACCAACATATCTACAGAAATATTATGACAGATATACTGTACTCCAAAAATACCACAGACTTACTAACAAATAAATACTACGAAAATACTACAAAAATACAACTGTAGAAATACCTCAAAATACTGCAAAATAAAAGTACAATATTACTACTAAATTATAACTACAGAAAAACTACAAAAACCTGACTAAAGATATACGATAAAATGCCAGACAAATACAACTCAAGCAATACCACGAAATTTCTACAGATATACTACAAAAATTCTACTATTGAAATACTATAAAAATAAAACTCCAAAAATACTACAGTAATACTATAGATATACTACAAATATTCTGCTTTAGATAATACTACTGAAGAAATACTATGATGCTTTACTACGAAACCAATGTACTAAACCATTTCAAGGCAGTGGTATATTTCTGACGCTGCATTGTTCAAATTTTTGTTTTGTTTTACTTTTTATTAATTGAGTGTTTTTCTTCATATCTAAGCCTATCCAGTCCTTCATTAAACAAAATGGAGTTTAAAAAAGTGATATACATTTTGGGGGTGCTTGGGTTGAATTTGGGGGTTCTCGATCAATGTCAAGTTCCTTTGAACGACGCTACACATTGATTAGGCCATTTTGTGGAGCGTTTGTGGGTGACTTCTTCACCTCATATCCCGGGAAAGTAATGAGTAAAATACATTTTTATCTCTCCTATTACCATGGGGGCGCCGATGCCCCTGATTTTGACGAGCGCTATTTAAATTACCATAACTCCGCCACGTTGGGCTAAAGAAATAATCCAAATGGTTCTTTGAAGAAGAGAAGACGCGCTTAGAAAGAATACTAAATTCAATCTGAATTGTTTTTCAAAACACCCGCAATGTGGCAGAAACTTCCCATAATGGAATCTTGCAAGCATCCACGTGTGGCAACGGACCAATCACAGGCAAGAAAAGACACATACAGGGCTTAATAAGTAATGTATTTTGTAAAGCATTTTGGTTATCTGTAACCATTTAAAAATCATTCAAATCCTTTGAACATTACTTTATTAGTTTTGATTGTCAAAGCGGCAAGGAATTGCGGTCCTGAGTCTCTTGTCTCCAGGAATTGCTTCACCCACAGGCCCATAAAACGCCTGGTCATGGTGAAAAAGTGGACTATATATGGACTTAAAAACTTATTTTGTAGGTTTTTATAGCAGTTCATATTTCCAATTTATGTTGTGTTCATGTTCAGTTCCTGTTCTAGACTTCATTACTATCCTGAAAAATCCAAGTCCATTTTTAAAAAAATCTATTTTAAACTGTTTTTACATTGTCTTAATACATAGTTATGATAGATATTGCCAGATATTGAAAGTTTGGATTGTTCTGAAAAAATGGGTCAAATGTAATCACTCATGACATAATTTCGGACTTTTTCACAAACGATATTTTTAAGATGTCTTCGGTCCTGCCGCCCCGAGTTCATATGGTGCTTTTGAAAAGGCCTGTTACCTCTTGGTAAAAGTGTGTGTGTGTTTTTTTTTAATTGGGGTTTGCGTACCCGTACACACAACAGATGGGTATCTTGTTTTTGTGAATTGTGACTCTAAACACTAAACTCAACATTCACATTTTCCTTTACTCCGTTCAAACTCGTACTCCTACTCCTGCTGTCTTTGGTCAACAATTCGCATGCATCCTGTGGTGATCTGGTGACGGCGTAGGCTGAAATGGGGTCTATGCTCAAGATCGTTATCAGATATCTGTTCCCTTGGCTAGTAAGCTGATTATTTGAATCAAATGGGTTGAAAGAGGGCAGCACAGCGGCGCAGTGGTTGCGGCACAGTTCTGAGGTCATGAGATCCAATCACCTGTGTGGAGTTTGCATGTTCTCCCCGTGCTTGCGTGGGTTTCCTCCGGGCACTCTGGTTTCCTCCCACATTCCAAAAACATGCATGTCAGGTTAATCGGCCAGTCCAAATTGTCCCTAGGTGTGAATGAGCGAGTGAATTGTATGTCCCTGCATGCCCTGCGTCTGACTGGCAACCGGTTCAGGGTGTCCCCTGCCCACTACCCGAAGACAGCTGAGATGGGCTCCAGCACCAAATCTGCCGCGACCCTACTGAGCATAAGCAGTGCAGATAATGGATGGATGGATGGATGGGTTGAAAGAGGGAATTTTCTCAAAAGTTCAGGACAGGAATTAGATAGATTGTCATGATTGCTAGCCCTGGTCACCTGGAGCAATCATGTGGACGCCTTCTGATTGGCTGAGCTTCCTTCTTTAGCGCGCTGCGCCCAGACCTCTTCGTCGGAGGATACGATTGTAACTCTGTGTGACTCTCCTGATTACCTGTTTCACCTAGAACTCTTTTTATCTGTTTCTGCCTGCCTCTGTCCCGACCAGCTTCCGTCCCACGTTTCGATCTCCTCTCCAGCCCCGGTAAACTTGACCTGCTTGACTTCCGCACTCCAATTGGCTACTTGATCCGAAGCTTTCTTCCCGGCTCCGCTGCTGACGTCTGACAGACATCACGTCTCCCTTAAGCCCTGTACGCTTCCCTAATAAAGAACTGTAACGAATGCTCTGGGGTTTCCTGGTCTGTTCTGGTCTCCTGATATAGATAGATAGATAGATAGATAGATAGATAGATAGATAGATAGATAGATAGATAGATAGATAGATAGATAGATAGATAGATAGATAGATAGATAGATAGATAGATAGATAGATAGATAGATAGATAGATAGATAGATAGATAGATAGATAGATAGATAGATAGATAGATAGATAGATAGATAGATAGATAGATAGATAGATAGATAGATACTTTATTCATCCCCGTAGGGAAATTCACACTTCCAGCAGTATCCTTGTGTTGAAAAATAAAATAATAATAAAATAAAAGAAATAGAATATAGAAATACCTAATATAACGTGTTGATATAGAGTATTTAGCTACATAAAATACACACTGTAATAAAAATAGGGTAATATGCAAATGTGGGGGTGGGGTTTAATGTGGGCTTTTACTCCCCCTGGTGGAGTTAAAGAGCCTCATGGCATGAGGAATAAATGATCTCCTCAGTTTGTCTGTGGAACAAGACTCTGAGAGCAGTCTGTCGCTGAAGGTGCTCTTCTTTTTGGAGATGATGCTGTGTAGTGGATGTAATGAATTGTCCATGATAGACCGCAGCTTTTTCAGTGCCTGTCTCTCAGCTACAATTGTCAGGCTGTCCAGCTCTGTGCCCACAACAGAGCCCGCTTTCCTCACCAGTTCGACAACCTTTCTCCTATACCAGGGGTCTCAACTCACGGGCCATTTGTTCGGCGGGGCTTGATTTGCCTGGATCCTCACATTGAAAGCACAGGATGGAGCTAAATAGTATAGTTGGGCAGATCGAACACAATATCGATATTATCGGTACTAAGCAAGTACTTGGACTGGATTAATACATTTGTCCTGGGATCAATGCTTCGCTCCTCCAACCATTTCCTTAAAGCACCACTTCTCTATGTTGATAGCACAGCCCGTTTCACGCCCACCTTCCGCCCTTGGCCATTCTTTAAGTTTATATCTGAGTGTGTGACTGACAGGCACACTTTTAGCACATGACCTGCTGCTGCATCCTGCCTGCCAGGCATAAAAGAGTGCCAAATCTGCCCAACCCTACAAGCAGCTAAAAATGGCAGAAACAAGCAAGACGCAATGCAGTCGGGATGTTTTTATCTGACTACGGAAAAAGGACTATGCGTGAAGTTAAACTTATAAATATGTTGTCACTGTGTCAACATAGCCAATTAGAATTAACACTTTATCTGCATTACTGAATTTATTTTCAAAATATTGTACAATAGAAGGTATTTTAGTTCTCTAGTTGACATTGTTATTTACTGTTTCTAGTTTAGTTACATTGCTGCTTTTTTGGTTTGATTGGTTTTGCTTTTGTTTAGAAACAGTTGTAATAAAAATATTTCTATTTAGTATGTGTTTATCGGAATTCTAAACCAAACTCAAGGGCGAGGGTTCAATTATTAAACGATGATGACATTTTCTGGCAAAAAGTATCGTATCTATCAATACGACCATATAGTTACTTGGATCGGATTAATACCAAAATGCCCAGTATCGCCCACCCCTACAAAATAGAAAGAACACACACTCAGGGGCTTTTACACAAGACAGACGGAGGTAGAAAGAATATTTAAGATTGATTTTTACATCTGAGTTCAAATATATTTGGCTTGTTACTCTCTGATTTTGAAATCAGACAATTAAATGTGTCATTTAAATTGAAACGTCGGACATGGTACTGCGGGAAACCGCTGTTCAACTGAAGCTTAAAAGCCCTGAAGTTTCAAAAGCAGATCCACCTTAAACAGCTCTCTCTCTTGATCTCTTTACAAACTCAAAATTGTTTGATGTCTCCCTATCTGCTAGCCAGTTAGTCAATGTACTTCAACTCTCAAACTTCTATAAAATCATGCTTTGGGAGAGTTACGCTGCTGTATCTTGGGGCTGCAGTAGATCAGGGTGTAGAGTGCTCATCTTGGGACCTAAAGGTTCGCAGATTTAATTCCCTGCTGATCTGAGGCAAGACACTGATCCCCTAATGACTACGATAAGCAGGTGGGCACTAAAGAAGGATCGTGGATTCTGATCTTGTCCTTTGCGTGTTCATTGAACTTCGTGTGAGGAGAATGGTGGTAAATGTTTCTCAAGAAGTTCTATTGGCAGAATATATTCTGGAGACCTGCGCGATAAAAGTCTTGAATCGGACAATCATAGAATTTGTCTCTCTATGACATTTAAAGCAAGATTTTTATACCTTTTTTTCAGGCGTTGTATAGAACAACAGGAAACCACAACTTCAGTTTCCACCGTTTACACACTTTTGTATTATCAGACAATTCTCAAAGTTTCAGTTTGCACCTTATCCTGTTTTTAACAGCCTTTTTCGAAAATTCTCCCAACCCTTGTTCGCACCTCGGTCTCGTGGTTTCTTGAATTCAGGCTGAACTTTGTAATAAAAGCTGATAAACTTTATGTACAATAGGTCTACAAACCTTGCATGGCTGTCATTGCTATCAGTGTATGAGTGTGGGACTTGAAAAATGCAGACCATTTACTATTCCGAGGTCTTTTTTTTGCGTACCTGATATTGTATATTATTTTCCTGCTGAATGAAACATAGCATTTTGGTAACTTTTTTGTTTTTAACATACTTGATTTGGTGTCACAAGCGCTTTTCAAGCAACAGTTCAAAGAAAGACTTTTTTTGAAAGTGTTATAGCCAACCTCTATATGTCAACGACATTGTCTCGTGTTTTTGTTTTGTTTTGTTTTTATTCACCAGTCAACCTGCTGAGTATGTGTGTGCGCTACTCCATGCAACGTAACATAACTATTTATTTTTAAAAATTGCTTTTATCTTTCTTTTAGCAACGCTGTTTGGGACCTGCAACACATTAGGTATGGAGGAGAGATGGATAGGTTGGAGAGTGACTTTATGCTCTTCATCACATGTTTTTGTTAGTGTAGCATGAAAATGGTAAAAGCAACAAACGGCCTTTTTCAGATACACTCCGAACGCCAACCCAAGCCCCAAAACAGATGAGAAAATAAGAGTTGTTTCAAGCGCGTCTAAGGAATGCATGTACTTGCAAGCGCAACATGAGCTTGACAGAAGCTACATTGATGACTAAAGCCAGAAGATAAATAAGTAGAAAACTTCCAAATCATGTGCAGCACCCTTAAAGTTGTTTTGTTTACACAAGTTAAAATTTCTATTAAAATTATATTCGACGAACTTTATATTTCAACATAAACACAATATTGCTTAAATCACCAAGGATTATTATTTTTTTAACTAATACATAATTCACTTTGAAGTTTGATCAACAAATCACCTCTGTGCACTGATGTTTACACATGAATAGAAACAATGCTTGAATTTGTTATAAAAATTATTGCTGAGATCTTTATTGTTGGTCCAGGTCATTGTCGTTACTTGCTCTCAAACATTGCCTTGAACCTTGACATATGTAATATCATCCAGAGTAGAGGTAAGACCGAGCATAAAAAAACAGCCTGAGTCCACCCGGCGCACTCAAGCGCAGAGCAGCCGTCGAGCATGCATGCTGCGCAGATCCTCAACAAAGAAAAAGAAACATAGAACATAAGGCCGGTGGATAATTAAAAAAAAAAAGCAAGAGAGAAGCCCGGTCCAACCCCAACTGAATGGTTGACCTTTTATGCTAAACTCAGCCCAAAATTGTAGTTATCACCTTTGTTTATTGTTGATGTTGACTATGTGTATTGCTACTCAACGCAACATCTATTGCAGCCTGGTCATCCCTAAAGGGGAATACCTCTTGTGTGGCTCCTTTTCAAGGTTTCTCATTTTGATGTTTTTGACTTTTTCCTTCTACATGGGCAGGTTTCAGATGAGGGGATGTTGTAATTGTAGCCTGTTCAGTCCTTTGAGACTTTTCGTTATTAAGGACTATACAAATAAATGTGATTTAACTTTACTAGAGCGCAAGCAAAACCTTTAGAAATGTGATTTGTTACCAAGGTCAGGAAGGTAAAAGATATTTACTAAACGTGGCTCAAAGGCAAAAACTCACCAAAAGTCATATGCAAGGTGCTATCAACAACGGTGACTATCTCCCTTTCTTTCAATGTTGAGTGGCAGGTATCATACATATAAAATTTGTGCGGGCAGCACTAAAATTAATCTTTCATATTACAATGAAGGCCTTAAAATATCGTCCAGTCCATCTGCCAAAAGTTGGGCACTTCAAAAAGTTTCAGTTTTTTTCTTGATTTTTCACTGTTTCAAATTGGCATTTGAGCGTTTCTGTAAAAACGAGCAGAGCGCAAATATGTTAAAACAGCACACCGACAAGATTCGAGAATCGATGGAAAATTCATAACAGTAATTTACATCAAATAAGTTTTAAAACAACACCATTTTAGTTTTATCAGTCTACAGCACCTTATTTCAGAATACAACTGGCTTATCTAATACCTCAAGCAGAATGATAAAACTAAAATGGAGTCATTTTGAAGGAACAAGATGTGGTATTGGATTTAAATATCTTAGAGCTGTCATATCAGAAATGGGGTCAGAACAAGAAATCATGGCCAGAATAGCTCAAACTACAGTCGCACTTGCCTGACTTAAACCCACCTCAGGGGTCAAAAACATCCAAGTGAAATCAATGTTCAGATTCATGCAAGCGCCAGTTACTTCCATCTTCCTCTAGCTTGCGAGACATTGACTCTCACACCAAAGCTGGAAAGGAAAATCCAGGCCATGGAGATGCGATGCTGCAGTAAACCTCTAGGCATCAGCTATTATACATAGCTGCTGTGACAAATAAAACATCATCAGAAGGCACATTGGGCCCGTTGAAGAACCGTAGTTAACTGTGCGCAGATAAAAACTGCAGCAGCATGGTCACCTCACAGGGTCTATAAGACTGGCAAGATCATTCTGCAAGGCACAGTCAAAAACGGCGGGAAGAGAGTAAGACGGAAAAAGAACAGTGCTGAAAACATCAAGGAATGGAATGTTGCCAACTTTGCCACGACCCAAACGCAGGCCAGGAATCGTCAGTTGTCTAGAGTTGCATCCTCAGTGGTGCCCCGAAGACCCAGGCAGTGAAGGGCCATGAACAATGGACCATAAAGGTGTGATATGCATGGTGGAAGAAGAACACGGCATACCAAAACAAACATTTGTGACCTACATAAAATTTGTTTGTGGTCCGATCATGCTGTGGTTCTGTTTGGCCAGTGCTGCCAATGGCAAACTCATTCAAGTTGAAGCCCGCACAGATTCCAGGAATCTATAACAAAGTGGAAGTTGTGCTGGATACTTCAACAAGATTAGACCCAAATTCTCAAATTCTACTTAGATATTCATGCAGAACAACAAGTAAGCAAGTGCAACTTTCTGGAATGACTATTCCAGTCCCCAAATCTGAATATCATTAAAAATCTTTGCCTTGATTTAAAGCGGGCTGTCCTTGTTTGGAAACCATCAAACTGTCCTGAACTGGAGATTTTTTTCGTCAAAAATGATAATAGATACCTTCAATCATCTATCCATCCATCCATTTTCTCTTCTGCTTATCCTCCCTAGGGTCGCGGGGGTGCTGGAGCCCGTCCCAGCTATCTTCGGTCAGTGGGCAGGGGACAACCTGAAGTGCTTGCCAGCCAGACGCAGGGCACAGACAACTCACTTGCTCATTCACACTATTTTAACTGGCCAATTAACCTGACTTGCATGTTTTTTAGAATGTGGGAGGAAAACGTCGTGCCCGGAGGAAACCCACAAAGGCACGGGGCAAACATGCAAACTCCACATGGGGCTCCTGTGGTAGCTGGACTTGAACTCTGGCCTGCCGCACCGTAGGGTTGCTTGCTAACCACCCAGCTGCGGTGCCACCTCTTTTAATCAGAATTCATTCAATTCAATCATTTTCAGTCAATTTCAGTCATTTGAAGCTATTGGCAGCAATTAAAGCAGTAGTTCTTAACCTGGGTTTTATCAAACCTTAGGAGTTTGTTGGAGCTTCTGCCGGTGTAATAAAGACACACTGACTTATCCCGTCTATATGGTATGACACACCTTGCTTGGTCATAAATGGCTGCAGATGATCACGTGTCATTGCTTGGTCAATCTCAAGTCTGCGGAGAATTTAGAATGCTTAGGAGTGAGACAACGTTCTAATGTCATCATAGCCCCTCTTGTAATTACTTTCTTTTTGTTTCAATTCATACTAAAAAGAAGGTGGTCCGGCAAATATGCTCCACAAAGGTTCACAAACTATCACCTTCTTGAGAAATATGTAAGTAACATTGAAGATGTGTCTGGACATTTCTATGCATCTATATTTCCACACACTTGGATATGCTTGCAAAGTCTTTCAACGGGTACTTCCTCGCACGACCCTTATGCAGTATGGGTGAGACGTCCATTTATGTTTTAAAATGAAGCAGCAGAAGTCAATGATGAATACCTTGATGATATCATTGCAGAACCAGGTTCAACAGCAACTCTTCAGAACAACAATGCTCTCAATGTTTTTGTGTCAACAAATGGAAACGTATCCAGTTATTGCCAAGGAAGCCCTGGAATTTCTTTTACCATTTTATTACAGAATATCTTGATGAATTACCGTTTTTAAGGATGCTGGAAACAAAAAAAAGAAAATGAACAGACTTTGCTGTAAAAATGACATGAGAGTAGAACTAGAATGTGGAGCCACACATATGGACTAGTCCCTCAATGTCAACAGCTAAGGTCACAATGATTTGCAGTTGCCTAATTTATTGTGAGCTCATGCACAGTGTTGGTTTCGTTCTGCATGGTTTGTTTAGTGCAGCGGTAGTAAAATCATATGTTTAGTATTTGAAAAAATCACTGGTGGGGTTCAGTAGCTCCAACAGGGTTGAGAACCGCTAGTTAAGAGGCTGTTATTTCTGAAAAAGGAGGAACTACTTCATATTCATGTATTTTTTTCTGTTGGGGTGCCCAAATTTATGCACCAGCCTACTTTTGTTTGTACTTTTGTTTTTGCAAACTTGCTGTAAATTTTCTAGACTTCATTTCACTTCTCAAATATGACTGGGTTTCTCTCTCAAGTCAAGTCACGTGTATTTGTATAGCCCTTAATCACAAAGAGTCTCAAAGGACTGCACAGATCAAAGACTATTGCAAACTATTATTACAGACTATTATGACACCATACCCTCATCTAAAACCTACATGAGGGCAAATAATACACATATTATCAACATAAAATATAGGTTATTCATATGCTATAGAGTAGAAGTGTGTTTTAAGCTTAGATTTAAACATTTCCACTGAGGTTGCAGATCGAATTCCAGGGGGAAGAGCATTCCACAGCACTGGGGCCCGGATGGAGAACGCTCTCGAACCTGCGGATATCTTCTTGGCTCTTGGGATCACTAGTAGACCAGCGTTTTCTGAGCGCAGGCTATATTTAACTTAAGGTCTGCTGCTGGGAACTACCAATGATTTATAAAAGAAAATCTTGAAAATAATCAGGGACACCTAACCTTTCATACGACAGTACTTACAAATTTTGGGGATCCTATTTCACCTCTGCTGTCCTTCATGATGCACGTTGCAATATCCACAGAATCCGCTGCATTTGTGGTGCTACCCCATGGAGGTCCAGTGTTAAATTTGCATAGATTCCAAGCAATAATCCGTGATGTTGTGTGCTCTGGTATTCTGATTGTTTTGTCTGGCTTTACTGCTCCAGGTTCTCCCTTGTTACATACTGGCCTCACAGGATGTGTGCATTGATTGCATGTGCTCCGACCCCAAACCCCCCACGTCGACCCCGTCCAACGCCAGCAGTGCCAACTCTTTATCAGTGCCATCAATATCATCCTCTCTGACTCAAAGCTGTGATTGGTAATAGTCCATCTCTCACATGTTACTTTTATGTCTAAGCCAGTGGACTGCAGAAGAAAAATCAATTGATTTTAGCCATATCTTTTATATTTTGTTTTAATTTAGTTATTTTTATTTTAGTCTTTCCTTTCCTAATTTATGAGTTTCAAACTTTGGCATTTTGGACCCTCAATTGTCTAGCAGACTTTCACTGGCACTGAGCGAGATAAACCCCAGAATTTTGTTTTTGTTCAATTTCGCCCAGTTCCATTTAATATCAATTTGTAGTAGATTGGCACTTTGAGGACTGTAGGCAAAGGATGCTTCATGTCCTGCTGCATGCGCTGTTAAACAACCATGGTTCTGCGAGACTTGGAGGACGAATCAAAAGCTGAAGAAAGCAGTTCTGTTGAAGACTTTTATTCATATTGTAACAAAATAAGAAATAAACAGAATACTCTGGTCTTTTTAACAGAATGTCCTTGCCAAACAAGCATCCCAAAAATGGCTGACCATTGTTTTATAAGAAAGGGGTGTGTTTTGACAAGAACGAAACGTAAATGAAAGGGGATTTTCCAGACGAAGTCAGAAAGTCCAAGATTCACAACAGACCTTTAAGACTGTATCCAATTTAAATTGACCAGGTGGTATTATAAGATTAAGGAAGAACTCCCTGTCAACGGTAAATAGAATTCATAGAATGAGACGTCAAATGAATACAACAAGAAGTAAATACTTCATTCAAATAGATGGATACGCATAAGGTGCATTCATTACAACTAATTGAAAAATGTGATGATCAAAATAGTGATAATTGAATAATAAAACGAATATAGTTGGAAAACTCGTGCAATCGTGACTTATACAGTGATATATTTTAATAATCTAGCGGGATGTAAATGAGCAAAGTTGTTTCAGTTATCTGTGATAAGAAGTTGTTTCCAAAAAAACAGGTATTATACGGTCTATTTTGTTAATAAAACCCACGAAACTGCACATATTCTACCATTTTTTTGTCCAGAGTAGAGAGAGATATTTTATGGGAAACTCATCTTCCACTTCAGTCTTAAAAAAATCATCACAGTCTCCCTGGAAGTAAGGCAGTAGTGGCCAATAGTGACTTCATTTGCGACCTATGGTGGCTCCATTAAACAACCAGCTGTGCCTGGAGGGCCTTCAACTGGGTTTCCATTGTGTGCTGACATAGTCAATGGAGCATCAATTTGATTTTCCCTTCAGATGCTTGCTGCTGTTGCTGAGGCCATAATGTTAGATGTCACACCAGGATCATTCGGTTACACAACCAATGTCCGTCTCGTCATAGACAGTGTTGGGTGTGTGAATGAAAAACAAGTAAATAAAGTTACTACTTACTTCATTTACAAAGTCGTTTACCCCAAACGTTACAAATTACCGTATAAACTGTGCCCTGCAAAAGTATTGTCCCCCTAGAACATTTGGACATTTTGCAAGATTTAGGGCTTCAAACTTATAGGTAAAAACGTAAAAAGTTGTTGTAAGAATCAATAATATGTTGGGAAACAATCTTGAAAAGAAACCAAATTTTAATCAACTTTTTAAATTGTTTCGATAAATTAAAATATAATTCATAAGTAGGCGTATTGGGCCCTTTTGAGTTAATAACATGTACAACCTCCTTTTGCTGCGATCACAGTCACAAGTCTTTTGAGGTATGTCTCTATAAATTTTGGACATCTTGAAATAAAACTATTTGCCCTTTCTTCCTTTCAAAACAGCTCAAGTTCCTGTTGTTGGTGATTGTTTGTGCAGAGTATGTTTCAGATCTTTCCACAAATGTTCAACAGGATTGAGGTTTGGAACTTGGCCTGGCCCTTTTATCACATTTATAATGTTAGTTTGAAACATTTCCATTGTATATGTTGCTTTATGTTTAGGGTCGATGTCCTGTCGGAAGAAGAACCTGCACCTCATTCTTAGGTCTTTTGCATTTTCCAACTGATTTTCTGACAGAATTGCCCTGTATTAACTCCATCTATTTTCCCAACAACTCTAACGATCTTTACAGTCCCTGTTAAAGGAAAGTTACCCTGGAGCATGATGCTGACACCACTATGTTTGACAGTAGGGATGGTGGGAGGCTGATGTTCAGCGTTACTCTTATGCCAAACATAACGCTTTGTATTCATTCCATAAACTTCAATTTTGGTCTTATCTTGTTCCAGGTGTTATATGTGTCTCCTAGGTTGCTTGAAATGTGGCAATGTGCGAAAAGTACTTGGGAGCCAATACATCTGCAAGGCACTGTACTCACATTGAAGCTGACCCCCTAAAACATCTTAAAAAGTGCTACATAAGAAATCAATGGAAAAAAATGTGTACACCAAACGTTGGAAGCAGTGAAGCATTCTTATTTCTGGGCTTCTGCAACCCCAAGAGCTTGCAAACTAATAGCCGAGACACCTTATATCCATTTTGTTTTTTTGACCAAACCACTCGAATAATTCCTTCTCCGTTTTTAGGTAATGTTCGAGACACTTTCTTTTTTTTCCAACACTGGTGCATTGCAAAATTAATTTTACAAGGAAAAAGCCCAAAATTCAGCACTGTTTTACCATTTGCCCCATCCATTCATCCATTATCTGCACCGCTTATCCTCAGTAGGGTCGCGATGGTGCTGGAGCCCATCCCAGCTATCTTCGGACAGTGGGCAAGGGACACCCTGAACTGGTTGCCAACTAGTCGCAGGGCACGCAAAGACAGGCAACTCACTCTCTCATTCACGGCAGATAAACCTAACATGCATGTTTTTGGAATGTGGGAGAAAACCTGGAGTGCCCGGAGGACAGCCACGCAGCCATGGGGAGAACATGCAAACTCTGCATAGGAGGATTCAATCTCATGACCTCAGAACTATGCCGAGGACGCACTAACCACTCAGCTGCCGTGCCGCCAACCATTTGCCCCATTGACTTGAATTTTATCTATTTATCATATGCCTGTACCTAAAAACTGAGATTTATTTATATATTTATATCTACTGACTAAAGACAGTGAGTAATTAGCTTCAGATAGGACATTTCTATTTAATTTCTGTACGAATCTGGAGTATGGTAAAAAAAAATGATTGTTAAAAGATTCTGTGTGCCCATTTTGCTTGTTATTATCATTTTCCTCATAAATAAATCAACTTCATGCTAAATTTCAGAAATTAAAAAATGAATAACTATTCGATTACTTGACTAATCGTTTCAATAGTCGGTGACTTGTCGACTATTAAAATAATCTTTAGTTGCAGCCCTAGTGACTGTTAGAGGTAAGATCGGGCCAAAAAAAAGCACCCGAGCCCGACGCAGGCCCGAGGGGTATTAAACCCGACCCGGACCGAGCCCGACTAATTAACTGGATTTGCTGGCCCGGCCCGAAAGGGGCCCGAAATTACATATTTTATTTATAAGGAGGGGTGATTTATGATAACAAATTAAACTCTGCCTTTTGTTACAACATCTAGGCCTAAGTTAAATAAAACTGTATAAACATTTACATCTTTTATATTTCTGTGTCTGCACTGCAGATGTTACATTAAGCGACAATCTGTCATTGACGTTTTTTTTTTTTGAGGTAGCGAAAACATTTAAGGGCGTCCGTCAGTTTGACGACTTGATCATTGGGCCATAATCCACAGCAGCAGTAGTAGTACGTCATTAAGATTTTAGCGCAGCACTTTCATTGAGGGGGTGTTGACGTGTTGTGCCCTTTTCCGACTCCTATGCAAATTCCCCCCCCCCCCCCCCCCCTGATCATATTCTATATAAAACGCTTATTAAAACAATAAAGCGAGCTAATTATAATAATTGGGAGATCCTAGTCTATATAACGCGTTTATTTAAACAATAAAGCGTGATTTTATTCTGCAAATTGCGTTTTTTAACGCGGATGAAAATGTCACCAACGTCAATGTACGCTTCCGACAAAAGCGATCGTATTCTTTATAAAACGCTTATTAAAACAATAAAGCGAGCTAATTATAACAATTGGGAGATCCTAGTCTATATAACGCGTTTATTTAAACAATAAAGCGCGATCGTATTCTACAAATTGCGTTTTTTAACGCGGATGAAAATGTCACCAACGTCAATGTACGCTTCCGACAAAAGCGATCGTATTCTATATAATACGCTTTAAAACAAAATAAAGCGAGCTAATTATAATAATTGGGAGATTCTAGTCTATTTGCGGAGGGGAAGATTATTAAGAGGACAGCATTCACGTCACGTCACGTGCACAGAGCATGCTCTGGCTCCGTTAAAAGCAATTACAGCTCCTTCTCCGTTTTATCCAAATTATTTATTTTATAACAAGTATTCCTTGGTCTAGTATCCATACATAGTTTAAGTATATATTTTTAATGAACATATATTTATAATTATTAATTAATTTAAAAAAAAAAAAAAAAAAAAAAAGCAGGACCGAACCCGACCCGACCCGACCGTATGACTGACATTTCAGGCCCGACCCGGCCCGAAATTGCCTCGGGTTCGGGTTCGGGTTCGGGCTCGGGCCATAAATCTTAGGTCTAGTGACTGTTGCTTGAGGAGCTTCTGCTGCACTCCTGCAGTCCGGCAGCAGAGGTCATTAGAATCCCGGAGGAATATAAAACCCCCTAATATAGACGTGAGGGCTCGATGCTCCTGGTAGGAGATTTTAGAGAGAAAGAGAGAAAAAAAAACAATGTTTTCCAGGAAATGATAGAGGCATTTTAAAAGGTTTTCTATGTTTTAATCATGCAAAAAAAAAAAAAGAAAAACAGAATACAGACGCTGCCCTACTGACGAACGAGATTCTGAGGAGGTGGCAAACTGCACTACTGACTACATCAACTTCTGTATGGACAACCCAACCCAAAAACCCAAAAAAGAGGGCCTTTAAAGATGGTGATCAGCCGGAGCTAAAACGAGTACAGAAGGAGCTCAGAGTCCAGCTCCGGGAAGGGAAGGAGCAATAGAGGAGGAAGTTGGAGAAAAAAACTGCAAAACAACAGCATGAAGGAGGTGTGGGAAGGGATGAAAATCATTACTGGCTGCAGAACCAAGCAGGGTGTGGCTGTGGACGTAGATGTGGGGAGAGTCAACCAGTTAAACAACTTTTTCAACAGGTTTGACCACCCCAACTCATACTCACCCCAGAGTACTGCAGCTGTCCCTCCCCCTCTGGACCCTTGCACGGAGGACATCCCCCCACTCAAGATAACTGCAGCCCAGGTGTGTGGAGAGCTGAGGAGGTTGCGAACCAGCAAGGCAGCTGGTCCAGATGGAGTATCCCCCCGATTGCTGAAGGCCTGTGCGTTGGAGCTGGGAGACCCTCCACAGCGCATCTTCAACCTGAGCCTTGAACAGGGGAGGGTCCCTCAGCTGTGAAAAAACATAATACATCATTCCAGTCCTGAGGAACTCAACGACTTCAGGCCGGTCGCCCTGACATCACATGTGATGAAAACAATGGAGAGGATGCTGCTGCACCACCTGAGGCTACAGGTCCGTCACGCCATCGACCCTCTGCAATTTGCTTATCAGGAGAAGGTGGGAGTGGAGGATGCTATAGTCTACATGCTACACCGATCCCTCTCTCACCTGGATAGGGCTAAGGGGGCTGTGAGGATTAAATTTTTGGACTTCTCCAGTGCCTTAAATACCATACAGCCCCTACTACTTAGTAGGAAACTGACAGAGATGGGAGTTAGCTCACACCTTGTAGAATGGATTACGGACTACCTGACAGGCAGACCCCAGTATGTGAAACAGGGGGGCTGTACATCGGACACTGTGGTTAGCAGCACAGGATCTCCACAGGGGACCGTGCTCTCTCCGTTCCTATTAACTCTGTATACATCGGACTTTCAGTACAACTCTGAGTCCTGCCACGTGCAAAAGTTTGCTGATGACACTGCGATTGTGGGATGTATCAGAAGTGGGCAGGAGGAGGAGTACAGGAAATTGATTCAGGACTTAGTCCAATGGAGCGACGCTAACCACCTGCACCTGAACACCACCAAGACCAGGGAGATGGTGGTGGACTTCAGGAGAACTAGAACTCACCCGGTTCCTGTAACCATCAAAGGAGAATTTGTCCAGACCTACAAATACCTGGGTGTGCAGCTGGAAAACAAACTGGACTGGACTGCCAACACAGAAGCTATATGTAGGAAAGGTCAAAGCCGACTTTACTTCCTCAGAAGGCTGGCTTCCTTCAACATCTGTAAAAAGCTCCTGAAAATATTCTATGAGACAGTTGTGGCAAGCGCCCTCTTTTATGCGGCAGTGTGTTGGGGAGGCAGCGTCATAAAGAAGGATGCCTCTCGTCTCAATAAACTGGCAAGGAAAGCAAGCTCTGGTGTGGGCACAGAGCGGGACAGCCTGACAACAGTAGCTGAGAGACGGGCACTGAAAAAGCTGCGGTCAATCATGGACAATTCATCGCATCCACTACACAGCATTATATCCAGACAGAAGAGCACCTTCAGCGACAGACTGCTCTCACTGTCTTGTACCACGGACGGACTGAAGAGATATTTTCTTCCTCATGCCATGAGGCTCTTTAACTCCACCCGGCGGAGTAAAGGCCCACATTAAACCACACCCCCTACATTGCATATTACCGTATTTTATTGCAATTTGTATTCTGTGTAGCACTATCTAGATACTCTATATAACACGCCACAGTGGGTATTAGCACGTCACATTGGGTATTTGTATATTGTATTTTTTTGCTTTATTATTGTATTGTTCTCAGTGCAGGGATGCTGCTGGAAATGTAAATTTCCCTGCGGGGATGAATAAAGTATCTATCTATCCATCTATCTATCTATCTATCCATCTATCTATCTATCTATCTATCTATCTATCTATCTATCTATCTATCTATCTATCCATCTATCCATCTATCCATCTATCCATCTATCCATCTATCTATCTATCTATCTATCTATCTATCTATCTATCTATCTATCTATCTATCTATCTATCTATCCATCTATCTATCTATCTATCTATCTATCTATCTATCTATCTATCTATCTATCTATCTCTCTATCTGAGGTTCCGGACGATCGTTTGTCAGTTGAATTTATTTGTAAGTTGCTCCCGTGCTATATTTTGTATGGAATGTATGTTTAAAGTTTATACGAGTAACCTGTATTGTGTTGTACTAAAATAATCAACATTTCATAAAATAAAATGCTCTATAAAGATGAATAAAGTTAAGTTCAACTTACTTTTGGAAGATGGGCTTCAAAAGTTAGGCTACTTCCTCCTCCATGGTAAAAAGTGGCTGAAAATAAGCAATCCAACCTTTTTCTCAACCACATCAAGCTTTCTTATTCCACTTTCGTTTCAAAAGAAACGGCTCGCCTCATCTTTACACTTTACACCAACCATATCGAATGAATGCACGAGATATTGAACAATAAAAATGTCAAAGTTCTTAGCACGCTGGACATACAGTATAGAATGTTTACACACGAACTAGGAAGAGGAAGCGGATTTGTTTTTCTTCCGATTGGATGCTGGGTGACCTCTCACAGCGCCACACGCCAGTAGCGCCGGAAATAAGCACTACAGTAGTGTCCTGCACTCGGAAAAAGGTGCACACAATACAAAATCTAACTTACAGCAATGTCCGGATATTTTTCGACATCCCAAAAATATGTTTGTATCTAACGTTTTTCATAAGTCGAATGGTCTTAAGTAGGGGAATGTCTGTAGTCAAGACCCCCAAAGTATACACCTTTATTTATCTATTTATCAAATGTTCTGTTATACATTAAAACCAAATAAAAATCCTCTTTACAGGCTCAAGCATTTGTTTAAAGGTGCGGGATTTGAAACTTTGTGACTCTGCCTCCATCTCTGGCTTAAAGTCATGATTGCATCTTTAGGCAGCCTGTACATGATGCGTGTGCAAATACATGCGTCACTCAGATGTGTAATGACAAACTCTTCTGTTTTCATCTTTTAGGGGGTTTCTGTTGGTGTTGGGCTAAACTGGAAGAATGCCTTTAATTACTTTTACCATTTTTATGCCCTATTGACAAAAATGAACATGCAGGGATAAGCATAGCATCCCTCTCTGGCACTCCCTCCAGCTTCCTTTCCTCGACTCTAATATGTTCTGCCATGAACAGCTATACCCCTTTTGAGCCCCCCAAAAAACTTGATGTTTAAAAAATCTTTAAAAAATAATTCCTGGTACAAGTTGCAGGTTTTATGTGGTTCTTATAGTTTGAATTTTCATTTTACTTAAATTGACAGTATGGCATTTTTCTGAACATTTGTGGTCACTGTGGCATAGGGGATAATGCAGGTTGGCCCCACCAGACTGTACTTGCCCAAGACACACCACAGGAAATGGTGCCCCTACGACTCTAGTGGTTAAGGGATCCTACTAACCAACCAATAACCTAATACACTTTATTAGTATCTTGTTTTTCTCGATAAATAGCAAAAGTTCTACTTTATATGAGCAAAAATGATCAGCCAGTGGAAAAAAACATGTTCTTAATATATTTTAACTTTTTCTTTTTTAGGGGTCGTGAAAATATATTTATTTACGGAATCAGAAAAAGAGTGCAAGCTTTTTACTTTATTTGATGTTTTATTTTATTTTTGCATTGCAATCTAAAACAGCTTCATCAAACAAAATAAGTTATTTCAAATGTTTTACTCTACTACCTCTTGAGCAAATAACTGGTATGTAAAAAGAAGAAAATCATGATAAAAATCAGAACAAATATTTTTTGACTGTATTTGCTTTATGTCATCATTTGTTTAGGGCAATCTTAAACAAAATACGGTTTTAAATACACTGTGTTAGCTCAAAAACAGATGATTAGTATGTAAAAACAAAAAAAAATGCAATCTGCTGCCACCTACTGATATGGATGAATATTACAGTTTCTCGACTGATCAATCGATGAAAGTACATGTATTGAACAATGCTATGCCCATTCACACATATGAAATTGGGCAATTTTCTACGGCACGCTGGACATAGTGTGCCCCGGCACACTGGTTAAAAAAAGGGGGGACAGAATCCATCGAATGTGTGGATCATTCACAAAGAAAAATAAACTAAGAACAATGATGGATGGCTAATTTAAAAAGATTTTGAAAGAGAGAAGCCCCCCTCCTCCTCAAAATAGGTACTCACAAATAATATGTGAAAATTCAGGTTTGCTTGAGGGCTCGATCTCTCAAATCAAGTTAATTTGTCGGGCTTGGGCTGGTTTGAGCTTAAATACTAGCAGGCCGGGTCGTGCTGGACTTTTTTTAGAGCCGTTCTTACTTCTATCCTGAGATCATTTTCACCACTTTTGGGATCAACAGTTACGTCTAGCAGTAAGATTATTTTTACAATTATAATTTGACTGTACAGAAGTGATATGAAGATTTTTTTATTTAACCGTTTACCGTTCCTCTAAAAAAAATCACAATCCAAGATGTACCCAAATTTAAATTAAATTGAATGCAGTTCTTGGAGTGTTTGGAGATAATGGACACGTTTGATCTCTTTTAAAAGGTAAGATTCGGAAGTTTTGTCCCAAACTCAAAAAACACTGTAAGTGCTAGTCACATTTAGTAATCTGAGTTGGAACACACAGAAATAGAAGGTTTTGTGCCTGCAAAAGAGTGTAGCATGTGCATCTTATCTGGAAAACAGGTGAGACAATAGCTTGAAGCCTTACCTAGTACCTTGTCAAATTTGATCACGATCTAAAAAACCTAAACATTGTATTTTACACATTTTCTAATAGTAGGTCTGGGCGTTTCCAAAAGTGGCCATGTGGAGACAACCTTAAAACTTTGCATCCATGTATTTTAATTTGGCCAATTTTTAGACCTTGTAAAAGAGTTGTAAATGGTTGACTTCTTTTTCTACAAGTCAATCCATGATTGTTCACAGTTGCTTAAAGAAGTATCACGATTGTTTTGCGCATGCTTACCTTCTGCACCAATTTGAATACCCACCTGTCGTGGTGTCGGAGGTTGGCCCAAATGCGGAAAAGCAAGGAATCATATCTAGTAACGAACAACCAGGAACAACAAACAAAAACAAACCAGGTCTTAAAACTAGAAGTGTCCAAACTCTAAATATAATCCAAACCTGTCGTGATAACAGCAAATAGGATCTTTCAGATATAATTTCCCCCTATGTTCCAGTCCAGAGCCTTTGCTCTGAAAATGCTGGTCTAGTAGTGATCCCAGGAGCCAAGAAGAGATCCGCAGGTTCGAGAGCTTTCTCCATTCTGGCCCCGGTGCTGTGGAATGCTCTTCCCCCTGAGATTCGATCTGCAAACTCAGTGGAAATGTTTTAATCTAAGCTTAAAACACACTTCTATTCTATAGTATATGAATAGCCTATATTTTATGTTGACAATATCTGTGTATCTGTGTATTATTTGCCCTCATGTAGGTTTTGGATCAGGTAATGGTGTCATAATAGTCTGTGGTTTGCAATAATCTGTGGTCTGTGCAGCCTTTTCAGAGTCTTTGTGATTAAGGGCTATACAAATAAACATGACTTGACTTGACTTGACTTGAAAAAAGTGGTGTGGGATGGCAATGATTCGACAAAGAATAAAGTTCAAAAAGTCATATATGAAGGTCTATGATGTGTAGGGACAGGTCCGTGGCGATCCAAGACATCTGTGCCCGGTTCCAAACCTGAACGGAAGTATTGAAAAAAATCTGACGAGTCTGTTTATTCTTAATGGGGAGTAATGAAGACAAACAGACGAATACAGCGAAGATTGTCAAAAAACGCAGGAATGCTTTTAGGCGTATTTATCTATTTATGTTTAATCTGTTTGCATTATCGTGTGTTTTAGAGCAAATATTCTACACGGCTATATTGACTGGCTGGTCCAGGATTTAAGCACACTCTATTTGCGAGGAATTGTTCATGAGTTGACTCCTAGGACACGTTATAGGTGAGCTATGCCAGCTTTACAGTTTTTGAGTATCTTGTTTCAGACTGATTGTAATATTTCAGTGATTAGTACATTTTGAAATGCTCATTATATCTCCCAAGAGTTTGAGCTTTCCAATGATTTGCGTCATGACGTATTTCAGTAACTAGTGACATCAAAAGGACACAATTTAGTTTACCAACGTCCCGTTGTTAAGGGGTTAAAATACAGAACTCTTATGTTTTAAACAAACGCTTGACCCGGCAGGCTGTTGCAAAAGTCTTGGCACATTGAAGTCCCCTTGTCTCCTTAACTATGAATGGTAGTATGATACAAATTGTGCCATTTTAAAACAAATTACATTAAGCTCTTTACCACGCTCTTAATTTCTTGTTTTTTTAGACCCATTAATGGCATTCACTCATCCAGAAAAGGTGTTTTTTGAGTTTGAATTTTCAAAAATTGAATCATGAGTTGCTGTTCGATCAACATTTCACAAAAACAACCAGGATGAAGTTCATAGTGACATAGCATGGAAAATTCAATACGTCTAGGGTTAGACAATTTCTGTACACAACAATGCCAGACAGATGGATTGGACGGTCTGGGCAGAATGATCACATGTCCTGGCCACCTACAACTCCATGTCTCACACCATGCGATTTATTTTCTTCGGGGATTCTGTTGAAGGGTTGGTCCATGTGCCCCCTATTCTAAGAAACGTGGATGAACAAAAGGCACGAATAACAAAAGGTGTTGCAACAATTGACAACTTAATGCTGGGACGTGTGACCAATTATACTCACATTGAACATCTTTAAACATCCATCCATCCATTGTCTGCACTGCTTATCTACAGTAGGGTTGCGGGGGTGCTGGAGCCCATCCCAGCTATCTTCGGGCTGTGGGCAGGGGACACCCTGAACTGGTTGCCAGCCAATCGCAGGGTACACAGAGATATACTTCTAACTTGCTTATTCACACCTCGGGACAATTTGGACCGGCCAGTTAACCTCACATGCATGTCTGGGAAGTTGGGAGGAAACCAGAGTGCCTGGAGGAAAAGCACACGAGCATGAGAGAACATGCAAACTCTGCACAGGAACGTTCAAATCACTCATCTGCCGTGCCGCCCCATCTTTAAGCATTGTATTTAAAATTTTAATTCTAATTTTAAATTAGGATTACAAGCTTTCGGAACTGAACAGATGTGTTTTTATATATTTAGTAGTTTCCAATGTCAAAAATATTGCCATAGATCAGGGGTGCTCAGAACGTAGATTGCGATTTCCTGGTGGATCACTGAGGTAGTACTGGTAGATTCTAGTGCATTGTAATTTTTGGGACACGCTGCAATCTAGCTGTCAAGTGCAGCATTTCAATATAGACATCAATGTTGCTCAGCAGTGGTAGTAAATTGGAGCAATCCAAATTTTGTGGATGTAAGGTGTAATTTATTAAAAAAGAATCCTATATGTAATGAGTGTTTAATGATTAAGAGTCCAAATGAAATGTAATATTTGCATTTACATTAATGTATCGTAAAATGTATGATGTCGGAGTTTAATAATATGCCTTCCAAATAAATAAATAAAAATACTGTTTATTAAATTACTATTTAGGTATATGTTGGAATTTAGATAAATAACCACAAATTTAAGTATTTGCTTTTTTGTTTTGTTTTTTGTTTTTACGATGAATCGAGCTTCACTACTGCAGTACAGTGATACGAATTCCCCGCAAGAGTAATAACTTCAGTCATTAAAAAAAGGCTGATTTGATTTAAGTCATGCTGTTTATCATTGAATTTGATGTTTTGATTTTGATTAAATGTATTTGATTTATTAAACCTATATTAAGAAATATTGTGAGCATTCCAATTCCACTAAATAGGATGCTTGTCACAGTTGCCATGGCGCCCAAAAGGCCCGCCCGTGTGGTGCCAGCTGTGGCTCGTTGACAGATTGGCTTCCCTTCTATTTATGCTCAGTGCTCTCACTCACCCTTGGTCAGGCCGTCAACAAAAGTCTGCCCCGCAAGACGTGGGTTTTGTCCTGTTTCCTGCCTTTTGCGTCCAGTATCGTTCCCGTCTGTTTTGGTCCTGTTTATTATTATCTTCAGTTTCCTTTCCCGTCTAGTTTGTCCCGTTTTATTTCAATATTCTGTTTTGATATCACTCCTGTCTGTCCCGTATTGTCCGGCATCGACCCCACCTGTCCGATACCTGCACGAGCAATTGTAATCGATCTCGTCGGCCTCTGGCTTCCTGTCATTCCACGCCAGACTGCTGCCTAACTCCACATTTCCCGTAAAATAAAAAGCTTGTGTGAGAATCGTGACGCATTTGGGTCCTGATCCTGTTCCGGTTCATGACAATGCTTTTTTAATATAACATTGGTGATGGGTAGATCATTTTGACTTGGTCAATTTGTAAGTAGCTCCCTTCAAAAAGTGTAAGCACCTCTTCCATAGAACTTCAGAACACCCTGTATATTAGAGTATTTAATAAATAAATAGATATAAGTGTCTACTTTGCAAATTTTGCCTATCGCCGGCCCTTTATGAAGCGCAATGAGGAAATACTGTACTCAATTTTGCATAGAATTGTGATTGAAAGTGCAGTCAGTGAGGCTGTAGACAGGGAATTGCTCTGAGAGCTCAGAGTTGAAAGTGTAAAGCTTGATATGGGGACAAGCTGAAAATCCCAGATGGCAAATACTCGGGCAACATAGGTCGGATTATAACTGAACATAAAGTTGTCTTATGTAACGCATGGTAATGCAGGCGACACTCACTCAGCAGCTGTTATGTAATCGCCCACGTGACTCGGTTGGTTCGTGTGTTGTAGATCAAGCACGCACTAAGCACATTTACACACGCACACTTTAAGATTCTAGAGATTTGGGGAAATACATATATAAGAGCAAAATAGAATCTCTTATTTGATCACAACAGAAAGCTATTGGGATTGTGGATAACGCTAGATATAAAGAACATACAAAGAGCTTATAACATCCAAAAGGTCAAAATTGGAAAATACTGTGAAACTTAAATCCCTATTATTTGTATCAACTCAACAAATATTCAAGTCAAGTCAAGTAAAGTCATGTTTATTTGTATAGCCCTTAATCACAAAGATTCTCAAAGGGCTGGACAGACCACAGATTATTACAAACCACAGACTATTATTACACCATCCCGTGATCTAAAACCTACATGAGGGCAAGGGAAAACTCAAAAACCTTCAACAGTTTTTTCCTTATAGAGCACACACTCATTATCTCAGGGATTCTATACCCTCAAGTTCCAGTATTCTCACACAACATTGATAATACTATATTATATTATACAGTATTATATTATCTAATCTGATCTGATTTTATCTTATATTATATTATATCAGTGGGCAGGGGACACCCTGAACTGTTTGCCAGGGCACACAGAGACGAGTCACTCGCTTATTCACATCAAGGGACAATTTGGACCAACCAATTGACCTGAAATGCATGTTTTTGGAATGTGGGAGGAAACCGGAGTGCCCGGAGGAAACCCATGCAAGCACGGGGAGAACATGCAAACTCCACACAGGAAGGTTTGATCTCATGAGCTAGGACTGTGACGCGGACACGCTAACCACTTAGCCGCTGTGCTGCCTATATTATATTATATTATATTATATTATATTATATTATATTATATTATATTATATTATATTATATGATATGATATGATATGATATGATATGATATGATATGATATGATATGATATGATATGATATGATATGATATGATATGATATTATATTATATTATATTATATTATATTATATTATATTATATTATATTATATTATATTATATTATATTCAAAAGGTGGCGGCAAAGTCAGCCTCGCTCTCTTTCCCTGGGCTCAAGCTGAGCTGTACCCAACCAAAGGTCGCTTGCCCATCGTCCCTCCCTCTCTCTCTTTTCCTGTCTCTCTCTTCCTCTCTCTCTATCTTTCTCTCTTTCTCTCTTTATCTCTCCTTCTCTTTTTATCTCTCTCCCTCTCTCCCTTTTCCTACCACACTGGAGCTCACCAGAGAGAGAGAGTCCCAATTTGCCCTAATCCACGATGCCCTCCAAAGGTAATAACAAGGAAAATTTGCTCAACTGCCGTTTGGTGCTGGTGTCATATAATTCGAATTTGCCTTAGAAAATCTTTGCTCATTTGCCTGGTTGAACATCTGAACTCGCACAGTTCACATACAATTTTTTTCCAAACGCCGCAGAAAAGCCTCTCCCGTCCAAATGTTACCATTTTAAATTAGAAATGTGCTGACTTTGTTGAAATGTTTGTTTCAGTTATAGTTTGTTAGATCAAGCAATGTTTGCATTTCGTTTGTTTATATTATCCTTCAGAATAATAATTCTGGTTAAAATTAATGAACCGAGAAATTGATAACTTAAAATAGAAATACAAATGTGTGTACTGGGTGTTTTCGTTCAAAAGGAATTGAACATTTGAGACAAATAATAGACTGATTTGAGACAGGTTAAAGAAAAATAGATATTTTTGTGGCGGACCTCCGGTGTCCTCTGTTGGTTAACTGCAAAGTAGACGTGGAAGGCCCCTAAATTTCATTCTAAATGAAATTAATGAAATGTATTGTCTCTCTACAGAAACCATGTCATTTTCCATTATCAAACATTTTTTGAAAAAGAGCCAGGAAGCCACTAGGGAGTGACATAGAGCCAAATGCGTCTCTACAGCAACATGTTGCTGACCCTTGCAATAGATAATTGTATTTGGTTTCTGTATGCGTTTAAAATCCAAAATGGGTCGGTGGCAACCCTAACACAAGAGGAGGAAGAAACTAAATATGAGCAGTACAAAGGAGTATATATTTTTTTCCGGCAGCTCAGTGTATCATAGCGTAATTGCTAATTTTCTTTCAATGTTTGTGTGTGTGTGTGTGTGTGTGTATATGTGTGTGTGTGTGTGTGTGTGTGTGTGTGTGTGTGTGTGTGTGTGTGTGTGTGTGTGTGTGTGTGTGTGTGTGTGTGTGTGTGTGTGTGTGTGTGTGTGTGTCCGTCCGTCCGTATATTTGTGTTCTTCATGATAACTCTTCATAATAGTCCGGCCATTTCTGCACATCTTAGACTCCTAGCTAACTCAAGCACACAGAGGTGATTGATTACCTGACTTCATCCTCATCAACTCAACATGCACTCACTTGGACTTGGTGGTGGGTTTATACAGGACAATTCAGCCATACAAAGTAATCTACCCTGTCCATGTGTCTTTTTTCAAATGTCAAATCCTAAAATGATTAGGGGTCTGTGCCCATAAGATGTGCCCACAAGAGGTCACCTTATGCCACTAAAATTCCTCACTTGTGGTGCACTTCTTTCCCCATTGTGGTTTTTCACTTGTTTATTTTTAGGGTCTTTTTCATTTATAATGACTAATTATAACATAAATCAATGAAACACAGCAGCATATGATATAAAATTACAAGTTGTCAATATGTATGAGTCACTGAAAATTTTATTTGGACACGTTTTCGCAATTTCCAACTTTTAGTTCTGTTCTTTCCATTTGGCAATTCCTTTCTGAAGTTGCGTCATTGATCAGTAAAGGGATAGTGTGGAATATTTGACCACCAGATGTCACTGTATTGTGTAGTGTGCCCCAAAAGGAATGCTAAAAAGCAGAAGGAAGAGCAAAAACTATGGGGACTCAAAGTGACTAAAATAAAGTAAAAACAAGGGGGGAGTCCTTGGGATTTCAAAAAAGAGGAGTAAAAAAAATCAAAAACTTGAAAAAGAAGAAAAAATAGAACAGCAAAAGGAATAAAAATTAAACGATAGAAATTTTTTTTTGAAGGAAACAAGAGGGAAAAAGAGAAGACGGGGCTGAAAAAAAATAGAGTGATTTTTGGCTTTTGGAGGTACCCTTAGCAGCACGATGGCCGACAATGATGTCAGGTCTCTCTAGATGAGCCTCATGTTATGTCAAATAAAACACATTGATTGTGTCATGTTCCTTGACACAATTACACAAATATGTTCCAAAGTATTCCACTGGGGGACTCCAGGAGTTTTAGTTCAAAGTTGACACATCTAGATCATTTACTCTATAGTTCTGAGTTCATTTAAGGAATACAACACTTTCGTGGCAAATCCCATTAACATAACATGTGAGGCAGCTCCAAAACAGGCAGCGATTGTAGTAAACAGTGATTGCAAACTGCTCGTTCCTCTTTGGAGAAATTGAAACTTTGCTTCCACTGTCGCTGGGAGTTAGCGACTATTTTGTCTGAGTTACGTGCCTTGCCATCAAATGCTAAGTTTATCTGCCACTGTTGCAGCGTGCGTTCCTATTTTCATTTCTTTTTAGGTAAGCAAGCAATCGTGGATTTACATTTTTTTGTGTGTGTTTCGGTGGGTATAATATTGACAGGCTAGTTTCCCGTTAGCATCTGGGTTTTCGAGGGCTGTTCTGTTTTTGTTAGCTCCCAATTGCCGCTCATTGTCTGCCCACCGTGTGTTGTTCAGGTGGCTAGCCTGTAACGTTCCCTCAGAGCTTCCACTGGTCTTAGTGTTCACACAAAGTCTCTGAGCATCGCTTGAAACAAATGTGAGCAACATCAATGCTGAGTGTGACCACTTATCATTATCAAACATGTCCAAAACCTGACATCAATTCAAGTTCCCATTTTTTGATTTTCCGGCAATGCTAAGTTATTTGTTCACATTTGCTAAATTAGCTAATGTACTATTGTATGGGTCATACGTGTCGTGATTACTGATTTGACCCACCTGTGCCCACTCCATCCGAGGCCAGCTGCCTCGGACTCTGATTGGCTCCCTGTCCCTATTTAAACCCACTCCTTTCTGTCACCTGTTGTCAGTCCGTCTGCGAACATCAGTTTACTCTAGGCAAGCTTTTTTCGACCCTAACTCCCACCTGTTTTTGCTCCTGTCTGTTTCCCGGCTTCGACCCGTTTTTTGATCCTGACCACGTTTTTTGCTCCCCTGTCTCTGCTACTGACCCGTTTTTTTCCGTTCCTGACACCGTCATCGCTCGGCACGGAAGTCCCACTTCCGCGTTCAGAGCGACCTGCTTCCTGCGTTCAGCAATCAACGGATCCTGGGTGCAACCCTTTTCTTACTTCCAATAAAACTGTGGGAAATGTAACGCAAGTGGGTCCTGTGTCCGTTCTGGTCCTGACAGTACGGCCCACATTCATCAGTTGTTTTTACAACAACTACTATATGAGATTACAATTTTTGAAAAGTATCTTTTATTACATGATACTATTATTTTGGGGGATTTATTTAGTTGATTAAAACAATACAGAACTGTATTTAATCAGTTTTTTAGCAGTCGTACAATGTTAGCAACAAGATTGACTTGGTATATTCAGAAATTATTTGAATGCAATACAAAACTGAGCAAAGAAACTCAAAAAATCTGTTAATCTTACTTTTTTTCTGGACTTTCCCCCCCTGCTTTATTCTACTTTTTCCCCCTTTTTTCTTTATTTTTTTCTCATTTGGTTTATTTTTCCTGGCTTTTTACGTCTTGCTTCTTGCCTTTTACTTTTTTGTTTGTTTCCTCCTTTTTTCTTTTTTCCTAGCTTTTACTTCTGGTCCTTGCTTTTCACCCTTTTTCTTATTTTTTTGCATTGTTTTTCCCTTCCTTTTCTTTTTTTGCTTTATTTATTTATTCAAATATTCATT